>NC_067494.1:12170588-12490588 GCF_947179515.1 Apodemus sylvaticus | reverse complement strand
ATGCTCAGATGCTCTCCAACTTAACAAAGGAAGGAAGGAAGGAAGGAAGGAAGGAAGGAAGGAAGGAAGGAAGGAAGGAAGGAAAGAAGGAAGGGAGAGAGAGAGAGAGGGAGGGAGAGGGGGAGGGGAGAAGGAAGAAAGGAGAAGGGAAGGAGAGACAGTGGGAGGAAGGGAAGGAGGGAGGGAGGCAGGGAGGGGGGAGGGAGGGCAAGCATGCTGACTGGGTGTGTTGTAAACCTAGCAGGCCAATTAGAAAATGAAATTAATTAAAGTTGCAAATAGGCACTCTAAGGGGTTTTCTTCCTTGGAAATGTTCTTATTCTGAGGAACAAGCTGTAACAATTTCTGAGCAGGTCAAAGGAATCATCCCAGAAGCTGCCCCGCCTCCACTGCCTGCACCTCCCTTTCTAAAGTGTGGGCAATACCAGGAAATGAGCCCCGCACAATGTTTGCCTTAGATCTTCCTATCTCCCCCATATCTGTCCAGAGTCTTGGGTAAACAGGACACAGAGCACACCAGGTCTCTTCCACAAAACACCTCATCTCTACATCCCAAGCCCCTTATCATCTTCTACAGTCAGAAAAAAACAGAAGAATGCACCCCAAATTCAAACAGCAAGAGGAGTGTACAGAGAAACGCTTTAACAGGTGACAAGCTACCAAAGATCAAGGGGACACTTGTGCTTGGGGATCACCTCCTTTGTTCTCGGGTTATTTGCTGTGTACATCCCAGGTGCATGTGTGTAATGTGAAATATACAGAGTTCATATCACCACAGTGATATAAATAGCATATAACCTGCTCCTGGGCTTAGAAGTGCTACTCATAAATGTTCGCCTGGCAATGGAGTACTACACCTCACGGTAACTTTTGTTCTATCCCTAAACTCGATTCTATTTGACATGCTAATTGTCTTTTTTTTTCTTTTTTCTTTCTTTCTTTTTTTTTTCCAGAGTCCAAGCATTTGGTTTGGAAGAATAAAGCCAAAGACCCACATTGTCCCAACAGTAAGGCCAGCTGCCGGCTCTGCCACAATGAGCTTCATTGTTGACTAAATGGAGTCCCTCAGGTGAATGTAATTATGCAAATCCTTCCCTAACTACTGGCCTTTCCTGGCCCTCTCCCCAGGCCGCCCTGCCCTGGGCACACTGTCACTTCCAATTACCAAAGTCTAGCTTGCTTTTCTGGGAGTGTCCTCACTACTTTCTAGATCCTGATACCACCCCCCCCACTCCACCCCCACCCCCCCCCCACACACACAACCTGCTGCTGACTCTGCCCCTAGAAAGCCTGCTAGGGCTGCTAGGGCTACTGGGTGCCTCCACGACAGACCTCTTCAGTACAGTCTGTCTGCACTGGATGCCAAGCAGAGAAATAGATTCCCTTTCATCCCCTGAGGCAGCTCTACCCTTGACTGAAGGCAAGCCTGGACACGGGTTACCTCTAAGGTCGCATGCTGCAGAGAGAGAGATGGATGAGGTGTATTTATTAAAGACCATGGAACTGGTGTAAATTCATGATCACATCTCTCTCTCACACACACACACACACACACATACACACACACACACACACACAGGGGGGGCGGCGGGAAGGGCTGGAAGAGAGAGAGAGAGAGAGAGAGAGAGAGAGAGAGAGAGAGAATTATAGCCCTATGCGATTTTGCCACTTGACTCTTCTATGACCTCCATCCACAGACATGGGGACACTGATCTACAATGCTTATTTATTGACAATCTTAGACATAAGGAACCTGGGTTAAAAAAAAAAATCTCTTGAAAGTCCCCACCTCCCTTGATTTAAATGAGTCACTGTGTGCTGGGGGCCATTTTTTCCATGTTTTTGGTTATTTCCCATAGTCACTGAAATAGAACTCTGTCTCAGTGCTTAATAAAAATGCGTAACTGCCAGGCCACTGTTAAACCAATGTGTATTCACCACATGGAGTTACACATTTGGATGAAACAGTGCTTAAAAATAGCCATTCATCCCTCAGCAGTCAGTAACCTGGTTCTTTACCGGACACCAGCAAATGGCCAGAGACGGTGCTAGGAGGTATACCACAGTGGTAGTGAACCAAACAACGCTTTTCTGGTGAAAAGAAAATACCTACAGAGCTTAAAAAACTCAAAACTGCCGATCACGAACACATCAAATGAGAACTCAGCCTCAATGTCCCTCAAAGCTGAGCCTCAAAGCGTGGGCCATTTTGGACCCAGAAGGTTCTTTAACACGTCAAAGCAGGCATGAGACTGAGCCTTGAGTGGCAGTGAGGGAACTAAGATATTGAGCTCACTGGGGAAGAGCTTGCTTTGGGGATGCTTGGTTGGTCTTTTATTCACACAAAAAACGATGTGACCCTGTGGGATGTGCTGGCTAGTGGACTCTGTCATTTTTATTTATTTATTTTTCTTTTATTTATTTATTTATTTATTTATTTATTTTTATTTACATTGCAAATGATTTCCCCTTTTCTGGGTCCCCACTCCCCGCAAATCCCATAAGTCATCTTCCGTCCCCCTATTCTTCCATCCATCCCTTCCCACTTCCCTGTTCTGGAATTCCCCTATACTCTTGCACTGAGTCTTTCCAGAACCAGGGCCCACTCCTCCATTCTTTTTGGACATCATTTAATTTGTGGATTATGTCCTGGGTATTCAAAGTTTCTAGGCTAATATCCACTTATCAGTGAGTGCATACCATGATTGATCTTTTGAGACTGGGTTACCTCACTTAGTATGATGTTCTCCAGCTCCATCCATTTGTCTAAGAATTTCATGAATTCATTGTTTCTAATGGCTGAATAGTACTCCATTGTATAAATATACCACATTTTTTGTATCCATTCCTCCGTTGAAGGACATCTAGGTTCTTTCCAGCTTCTGGCTACTACAAATAGGGCTGCTATGAACATAGTGGAGCATGTGTCCTTATTGCATGCTGAAGAATCCTCTGGATATATGCCCAGGAGTGGTATAACAGGGTCCTCAGGAAGTGACATGCCCAGTTTTCTGAGGAACCGCCAGACTGATTTCCAAAGTGGTTGCACCATCTTGCAATCCCACCAGCAGTGGAGGAGTGTTCCTGAAACTAATTGAAAAAAAAAACTGGGGAAGACCCTGGAGGACATGGGCACAGGGGAAAAGTTCCTGAATAGAACACCAATAGCTTATGCTCTAAGATCAAGAATTGACAAACGGGACCTCATAAAACTACAAAGTTTCTGTAAAGCAAAGGACACCGTCAAAAGGACAAAACGTCAACCAACAGACTGGGAAAGAATCTTCACCAACCCTAAATCCGACAGAGGGCTAATATCTAATATATACAAAGAACTCAAGAAAGTAGAACCCAGAGATCCAAATAACCCCATTAAAAAGTGGGGTATGGAGCTAAACAAAGAATTTTCACATGAAGAACTTCGGAGAGCTGAGAAACACCTTAAGAAATGTTCAACATCATTAATCATTAGGGAAATGTCATTTTTAAAATACTATCTGACTGCTAGACGATTGTTCATTCTTCCCCAGATTGCTGACTACATTGACAGCTAAGGTAACTGTAGCTCGACAGGTAGGAAAAGCTCTCACAGATGTAAGCTGTTACTTCCTTACCTAAACTCAGGTCCCATTGATTAAATGCTTCATATTTTCTCTTCTTGCTATGTCGTGGACCTAACGTTGAGTTCCTATAAATGTGCCTAACCCTAATTAACATTCCACTATAAGGTCCAACTTTTTCGTCACAAATTCTTGTTCCTTTTGCTCCACAAAAGGCTCATCTTAAAGACTGTTCATGTGGTTAACTCATGTTGTTCTCTCTTTCATAAACTTATAAGCTACAGGAAACCTACTCAGATCAACCTCTCACGGACCAAATAGACTCCACCCAGATAAGTACATCTACTGATCGATAGCCCAAAGTTCCTACTTACTATCTATTCCAGAGGGTGGGATTCCTCTGGGTTTCAAATGTACATCCTTAAGAAAAAAATTTCTTTCTCCCAAACACACTTAATCTTATTCTCTGTCTTTAATATATGTGTGTGTGTTTCAGCATCTTGTCAAGTCCAGGTGCTTACTACATCTACGACAGCTCCAGAGAAGCGACCTCTAGATGCTCCAAACTTCTCTCACAGACACAGCCACTTTTACTAGACGTGTCCCTTCCGATCTATCCACAGACGGTTCCATAGACCCTGAACAACAAGGAAACAGCCATCTCCTAAGACTGGACCAACTTTCCCACGACCATTCTCCTAGGTTCCCTAGAGACACGTCGCCCCAAAGCCAGCAGGAAGTAGTCAGAGATCACAATGACGAAGATGCTATCCCTGCTTCATCGTCACCTCTTCCTAAGTTTTTCCTTCTTAATTAAACCAAAACAGGAAATGTTAGCATTTTGTCTAAGTTCTGCCCCACAATTACCTGGCAACAGTCAGGTGTGCCTAACTCACTGTAAAAAGGGGTCCTTGCTCCGTTCTCTCTTGTTCTTTTGCTTTCTCTTTCCCTGCTTCCCCCCACCCCTTCTCTCCATGTGCTCATGGCCAACCTCTCCTCTACTCCTCTACTCCTCTTCTCTCTCTTCTCTCTCTCTCTCTCTCTCTCTCTCTCTCTCTCTCCTCTCTCTCTCTCCCCTCTCTCTGCCTCTACTACCCTCTTAACTCCTCTCCCCATGTCCTGAATAAACTCTATTCTGTACTATACCGTTGTGAGGCTGGTCCCTTACAGGGAAGGGATGCCTTAGCATGGGCCCCATGAGGCACCCCCTTCCCCCATACCTGACTACACCCTCATAGAACATAGATAGCCCCCCCTCTCTTTATCTTTTTATAAACACAGCAGGATGGAAACACGCAGGGGTTTGGGGGTGAAGAGCCTTGTATGTATTTTCAGCTATCTAGAAGTTACACTTTTAAAAAATTAAAAAAGAGCCTGTATTCTCGTGGTAAGATACAGTATCGGGCAACCTTCTACAGCAGGTCAAGGAATATTAAGTGTAGATGTACAAAGAATGAATTGATGTACCCAAATCGACCACAGCTGTATTCAAGACTGGTTATAAGTTGCTTATGACATGTAGGAAATAGAGAATGGGTTTCTCTAACTAAATTGTTGAATCATGTGCGTATTGTCGTATTTAAGTGGTCCTAATGCAGGCCTATGCCACACACTATTACATGTGTCCCATAAGACTGATACAAGTGGTCCCATAAGACTGAAAAATTGCTATTGGCATAGCCGTCTTATCATGATGGCCCTACACGTTTGCTTGTGTGTTTGGGGGGAATGCTGGTGTAAACTCACCAACTGTGCTGCAGGCTGTATCAAAGTGTAGCACATACAATGATGCACAGTACATAGTATTATATGAGAATAACAGATGACTAGGCTACTGGGTTGTTGTTTTTCTTTTGTTAATAACATTTATCGTTATCTTAGACTGTACTATGTATGAAGACAACATGTGTTCTACACAGCACACCTCACTACACTGGCCAGCAGCCTCCTTCCTACATCTCATGTTTACTGCGTCTCTTGCTTCAAGAGGCCAAGTTGAATGAGTGACCCGCATCTTCCAGGTTTATGCATGAGCACAGCAATGGTCTTGCCTAACGATCCCATCCCAGCTTGTTTTCTGTTCCTGTGATAAACTCTATGTTCAAAAGGAAAGCAGGGAAGAAATGGCATTTTTGGCCTACACATCACGGAGGCAGGAATTCAGGGCAAGAGCCTACAGACAGGAACTGAAGCAGAAGCCACGGAGGAACGCTGCTTACTGGCTGGTTGCCATAGCTTGTTCAGTCTGCTTCCTTAAACAACCGAGGACCATGTGCCCAGGGGTGGCTCCGCCCACTGTGAGCCAGACCCTTCAGCATTAATCATTAATCAACAGAATGTGAATCGATCATTAATCAACAGGCTTGCCTATAGGTCAATCGGATGGAGGAGTCTTCTCAGTTGAGCTCCGGCTTCCTAAATGGCCCAACCGTGTAACAAATTAACAAGCAATAACAAGGAACCCTAACCTAAGCAAACTTGTAACAAATTAACAACCAACAATAACAGACCCTAAGCACTACGAATGCCTTTCTTAGTTGTCATTTGTATTGATCAGGTACTTTACTACTTATTCCTTAAAATAATCATGTAAAATCGAAGTTATTCTGTCCACAGGACAGAAGAGGAAATTGAGGACTTCGCGGTCTACATCAAGGAAGAAACAAGAAGTGGCCTGTCTCTTTCTGGCCACAAAGTGGCAAGGGCCCTGATCTTAATAGCCTGGCAGCCACTCTGACCCTCCCTGAAGGACTTGGTGCACAGGACCAGGGAGCTGGAAATGTTTGGGACTGGTAGGGTCCCTGGTGAAAACAGCAGTAGTATAGACCTTTCCCTGCTGTCACCCCTGGGAGCATGAACACTGGTCTATTTTTCTAGACTCTAGAATCATAATTGGGTTTTTTAAAACCACTGTTCTGCTGGGCGGAACACCTGTTATCCCAGCACTCTGGGAGGCAGAGGCAGGCAGATTTCTGAGTTCGAGGCCAGCCTGGTCTACAGAGTGAGTTCCAGGACAGCCAGGACTATACAGAGAAACCCTGTCTCGAAAAAAAAAAAATCCAAAAAACCAAAAAAAAAAAAACAAACCAAACCAAACAAAACAAACAAACAAGCAAGCAAACAAAAATAAACAAAAACCACCCCCCCCCAAAAAAAAACACTTTTCTTTTTAGGAACATGATTCTACTTGCAAACCTCTATTTCTTAGAATTACATAGTATCTTACATAAATATTTACACCATGGGGTAAGAGGATGAGCTTTTTTAAAAAATGAAAAAGTACTTTCATTAGTTAAAAAGAAAAGATTGCCTTGGTGAGGCTGATAGGGGATTGTATTTGATAATCTACATACAAAACACAAGTTTGTGTCCATGTTGACTGATAATATAGGGAGAAAAAGCAAGATTTTTTTTTCTCATCTACTTCTTGTTCACGGATAAGGGATCTGTAGCCACAGACAGAATAACAAAATAAAAACACGCAAATTTGCAATCACAGTCCAAATAAATGTTTGTTCCTGAATTTGGAAAGTACCACTGATTGATCCATTTGGCTCAACTCTTCCAAAAACTTATTGAAATATAATCACTGCTCTGATTTATTGATAAGAAGAAATCTGGGAGTAGGGGATAGGTATTAAGAGGCAACTAGGGCTTTGCCAGCACAAGTAGATCAATGCATTAAACGGTGTCTTGGTTACTTCTCTATTGATTGACAAAACACCATGATCAAGGCAACTTATGAAAGAAAGCATTTGATTTGGGGTTCCGAAGGGGTAGAGTCCGTGGCCATCATGGTGGAGAGCACGGAAGCAGGCAGGCAGGCACTGGAGCAGAAGCGGAGAGCTCACATATTGGTCTACAAGCATGAGGCAAAGAGAGCTAATTGGAAATAGCACCCTTGAGGCCGCCCCCAGTGATACTCCGCTTCAAGTAAGGCCACACCTCCTGATCCTTCCCAAACAGTTCCACCCAATGGGGACCAAGCAGTCAAACCTATGAGCCTCTGAGGACCATTTCCATTCAAACTGCCACAAAGGCTGGTAGATTATTTTGACAGCAGGTTTCCTGTAAATGCTGATTCAGCTAGTTCACTAGGTCAATGTTTGAGGATTTCATAAATATGAAGGACAATACCAAATGTGATTCCTTGACCCTGACCCAGAATCTTGGGCCAAAATAATACTATTTGCTTGGTAATTTACCAGTCTGTGGAATTGTGTTATTAGCAACAGAATATGGATTAAGAAGAGGCCAGTGAAATGGCCCCCAGGCAAAGTTACTTGCTACTGCGCTTGAGCACCCAAGTTCTATCTGCAGGACCCATGTGACAGAAGGAGAAAACACATTTGTAGGCTCCTCAGAGTTGCCCTCTGACCTCCACATGCACAGAGTGACAAATACACACAGATTAAAAAGTACAAATGTGATTTTTAAAAGAAAATGGGCAGTCCTGCAGAGATGGCTCACTGGTTTAGAGCACTGGCTGCTCTTCCAGAGGACCCAGGCTCAATTCCCAGCACCCATATGACTGCTCATACCTGCCTGGAATTTCAGTTCCTGGGAATCTGACACCTTCACAGAGACATACATGCAGGCAAAACACCAATGCGTATAAAATAAACCATTAAGAACTTTATTCCTTTAAAGAAATGAGTTATTAAAGGCAGGCTATAAAGACTATAAGAAGAACTTTGACTTCTTCTTTGACCAGGCACTTCTGACACTAATCCCAGGGAGAATTCCTGTCCTTCCCTGGCTTTGTCTGTCTCACTTTCAAGGACACCCCAAAGTCAGTAGACTTCAGAGCAAGTGGAGTGTATCTATCATATTAGGCCCCACACTGGGCACCAGAGACTTTAGGGTGAATTTTTTTCTCTCTTCCATCTTCCATTTTAATGTGTGGGCCCAACAACGAAAGACAGGTAAACAAGAAAATATCCTGCAGATTTATTTCACTAGGTTTTTAATGTGACCGGAGACTCTTCAGAAAAGCTGAGCCTAAGAAACAGGGAGACAGGGTGTTTCAGCTGTTTGTCCAGCTCGATGATGCAGGCAGAGGTGAAGAGGCTCCAGTGGACAACGAGGTGAGGCCTAACACAGCTGCCTGAGGGCCTGCACAAAGCCCGGGTGTGCTCAGACAGCTCAGGACGCCTTTCTCCTGATTCCTCATGACCATATTGGTAGTGTGGCCCATACACACACACACATACACACACACACACACACAACACACGCACACATTCACACATACATGCACACATTCACACACATGCACACATTCACACACATGCACACATTCACACACATGCACACATTCACACACATACAACACATTCAAACACACATGCACACATTCACACACACATTCACACACAAGCACATGCACACATTCACACACACATGAACACATTCACACATGCACACATTCACACACACATTCACACACACACATGCACATGCACACACACATTCACAAACACACAAACACATTCACACACACATGCACATATTTACACACATGCACACATTCACATACACACATTCACTCACACACATGTACATGCACACACACATTCACACACAAGCACATGCACACATTCACACACACAACACATCCACACACACATGTACACATTCACACACACACACGCACACATTCAAACACACATGCACACATTCACACACATGCCTATGCACACACACACACACATACACACACACACACACACACACACACACACATACACACGCACACACACACTTTTGCCCTGTTTTAATTGACTATTCATACCAGTTTCTTGGAAGGAATAGATTCATGCTTCGGTTGCCTGGTTTTGGTTTTTTGTGTGTGCTTACTTGAGGTAAGACACCAGTCTGCTTCCCAGACCGTTCTCAAACCCTTGGGCACAAGTGATCTTCCTGCCTTCGCTTCCCAAGCAGCTGTGACTACAGTGATTCACAGCACACCGAGGCAGAGAGTAGAGTTGTGACTCAGAACAAGAGCCTCTTGGCTATGCGACAGCGGATTAGCTACTTCTCTGCGGCTGTGATAAGACAATGACACAAGGCAGCATAAGGGAAAATGTGTGTCTGGGCTTATGGCTCTACAGGGTAAGAGTCCATGGCAGGGAGAGGCGGGAGCAGGAGGCAAGGAGGAGACACTGCATCCTTAACAGCAAGCTGGATGTGGAGGAAGCAAACTGGGGGTTAGCTTGAGGCTTTTAATCTCAAAGTCTGTACCCCAATAATAATACCACTGACAATTAATAATAATATAATAAGTAGGCTTTAAAGGAAAGCTGTGCTTATCAACTATCCCTATGAGTGGCCTTTTTAAAAAGGGAAAGAGAAAAGCTAAATCCACTTTGGAGATTTTAGTAACCCATCCCAAAGACAGTCTTTAGCAGCTTCAGAGACAGGAGACTTGAAGTGGAAACCCTTTCCGTGGGCTAGAGTCCTGGGTCTGGGTCCTGAAAGCAAACCTCCCCTCCCCGGGGGCCTCCCCAGCTGGGGAGGTGGAGCAGGTCCAGCCCTGGCTCTGACGTCTCCCCACTGACAAAGCTGTCAGTTCACATCACCCCCGCTCGCTCATGGATGGCAAGCCTGAGCCACAGCATCGGGGTCTGTCAGAGGGGATTCTCGACTGCGGGGGTGACGACAATGCGGAGCTTAGAGATGACAGCGGAACAATGGCAAAACCCGCCATGCAGTTATTAATCGTGAAAATAGGGAATTATGCCCTCTTATGTCAGCACTGAACAACTTGTCATGGGGTGGGGTGGGGTGGGGGTGGGGTAGGGGTGGGGTGGGGCTCAGCCTCTTGGCTCCCTCCCTCTGTCCAGTTCCAGCACCTACAAAGTCAGACAAGTGGACAGGGGACAGGAGGGGGTGTAAAGCTCTTCCTAAACTCAAATGTCCCCCATTTTCTTAGAAAAAAAAGTATCTCTGAGAGTGGAGTTCATTGCTACCAGATAAAGGACAGTGTAGCAGTCTGTAGACCAGAGTGGCACATGAGGTTATTTTCTGCTGGAGATGATTAACATATAACAAAGAGCTTGTCCCTCACTCCAGACAACCCTCAGTGTTGATTTGGATTTCTTTTGGTGCCTTTTCAGACCTCAAGTGAAAACATGGAGCCCACTTACTGAGCACACTTCCCCGTGTGTGCACACTTCCCCCGTGTGTGCACAGTGGCTGCGGTTACACATATCTCGAGATAAATACATATGCTAATAAGCAGAGTAGTTTATTTCTTTTATGCTTCCCATGATTGTATTCATCATCCCTACTCCAGGGGTGACTGCCAGGGGTGGTTCAAAGATGTTCCCCTCCCTGTGAACAGTGAAGAAAGATGCTGTGTGCTGTCTGGAGAGGCTAATGTTCACATTGTCTCTGCTCTCAACACACCCAGAACGAAACAGGCAAACACATTTGAAAGACAGAGTCAAGTCCAGCAGCTTTCCCTGAAGACCTCTTTTCTGGAAGTTCATTCCTGGGCAGGCTCTCCTTCCATCGCTCCCCGGATGCAGATATAGAGCTGTAGCCTACGTACTTTTCCAATTCCACTTTTTCTTTGTTTTCTGTGGGCTACAGAGATTTTCGGATGGCTGCGTGGCCCACATGCTGTAGAACAGGAAGTGTTCCCTCCTTGCCTCAGAATCTTAACTCCTGTCCCTGTTCCTTTTCCTTTCCATATTAAATTCTAATGTTTTCTTCTTTATTTTGCCTGGTGTTTCTGTTGACCTGAACTGGAATACCAGTGTCAAGGCAAATACGATATTTTATTTGTTCTTTACTTATATTGCTAAAATACTTTCCCCAAATATTTGTAGCAGCTGGTCTTGGTGATATACTTAGGGAGTGGAGACAGGAGAATCAGGGGTCACCCTCAGCTTGGGCTACAGAGAACCCTGTCTCTCCATACCCCCAGTACCCCCAAAACAGTAGATGAACCCCAATACCACGCACCTCTTCTCACTGTTTGAATTGCCAAACATTTTTAATATGGTTCAAATCTTGAAGTATTTTTATTTACTAATTATGTTTCTCACTATGCCAATGAGTTATCTGCTAGGCCTTCGCTTTCCTTTCCAATTTTAAAACTCTTTTCTTTCCAACTTCAAAACTCTCTTGTCTTAGATTCTTTTCCTGTTGTTGTGACAAAGTGCTCTGACAAGAGCAACCCATGGGAGAGAGGGCTCGATTGGCTCGTGGTTCAAGGGTTCGTCATGGAGGAGAAGTGGAGGGATTTGAAGCACCTGGCCACACTGCATTCGCAATCCAGAAGCAGAGGATAGTGAGAACACGCTGACCCCTGCTTGTGTCCCTTTGACAGTTACACAGTCCAGGATCCCATGCAGGAAATGGTACCACTCCCAGACGGTAGGTCTTCCTGTCGCCACAGGCATGCCCACAGGCCTACGTCCCAGGTGATTCTAGGGTCTGTTAAGCTGACAATTAGCCCTGACCATCACCTGTCCCAGCCCATGTTTGTCCGCATTTATAATGTGTGGCAGCTTTGGAATATGCTAAGGTATAGGGCAGTGCTAGCTTTCTTTTTAGCTCTTTCTTTTCTAGAATATTCGTTGATGTCTTTGCCTCTGCTTTCCTCTGAGTAAAACTTGAAAGCGTATCATCCCATTTGAAGGTATCCTCTTGGGGTTTGATGACATTGCTTTCATTTGAAAGACCCTTTCTCTAGCTGCCCGGGACAGGTAACAAATGCTTAGTAGCACATATCCTGAGTCATGCTGAACCAAGGAGTTTTGCTCTGAACAGCCTGAAGCCTGAACTCAAAGGCTGTCACAAATTATAGCCAAGGGAAAGACTCAATCCGTGTCTAAGGGAAGTGCCAAGATACAGGCCCAAGGTCACTCCTTAATGGAGGGAAAATGTTAGGAAAAGAAGATGCAAAGAGTAAGTCAGGGAAACAGGCTTTGGGGTCCTGGGACCACGCTGGGCTCTGTCCGCTTCCTCCTGATAGTGGCAGCAGCGCTCCGTTTGGTCTGGCTGCACATTCTGTCGACAGGCAGCAAGCTTTTATGGTTCTTTGCAGTTGGCATCAATTCACCAAAGCAGCTCTCCAATGACTCCTGTCCCAAAGGTTACGTAGGACTCCATACCAGGTCTTGATGATACGTGTACTGCTATTTCTTCAGTGCATAGCCTTGAGTGAGTTGAAGAAAGGTTCCATATAATAATTTTATTTTGGAAGCATGCTCCCTTTTGGAACCAACTGTGGAATAAGAATAATGCTTGCTATTACCGTATGTTTCACTTAACTTTTATTTTATCCAGAGGGACACGTGCCACTCTCAACTGTAAGCACAAGGAATCAAGACTTTTCGACAAAAATATTAAAGTGTATTCTATTTTCTGAAATCCAGTTCCAGATGAACAGAATAATGTGTTGAACAAGTTCCTTGTGCGCTAACATTGCTTGGTGTTCAAATATATTCTATCAACACTTTCTAAATTCTTTAGAATTTATTCCCACTATGAATGCTTTTATAGACGGCATCTCCATGAGCAAACATTTCAAAGAACAGGTAACATAAAGAATTTGGTTCTTTCTAACCCTGCCTCCCAGTGTTAACAATAAACTACTTGGACGCCATCAATGCAGTTTGTTGGTTTGCTTTGAAAATGCTTCTTTGGGAAACAGCTAAAATATATGATTGTAGGTCAGTAAGCCATCATATCCCTTTGTGGGAACTTCTCTTCCCTTCTATCACTGGCCTAGTTGGTAGTAACTGTCATCATTTGCATGAGCAATCTCACCACTTTGACCACTGTTGACTAGTCAAGAGCAATCAACCAGGAATATGTAGCAGCCCAAGTTTTGTGGATACTAATGACAATGTTTGATCCTGAAAATCATGTTAGTGACATTCTTGGTCCTTTAATCCTCTAGGGGTACTGTGTCTGAGTACTGTGCCTTCATCAGCCTTGAAACACTGAGCATCTGAGAGCTTATACCCATGACTTCCATGAGTCTGTCTTAGACTACTTGAGACATTTCCCTTTATGCATCACCTGAAGCCAGAGAGTCGAAAGCACCAGCTACTCACACTTCTTAGTTTGGTCACCAGCCAGTGCTTGGTCTGGGAGTTCAGGAGCCCAACAAAGCTACCTGTGTTTGGAGAAACTCAGCACACTATTAATACTTTAGATCTCTCTTGCAGAATCCAACCAAGGATGGGATTTTACCAAAATCATATGTTACTTTTAAGCTCCCTTCCTTATCTCACAAACTCTCCCCCCCCCATATCCCCTCCATTTCCTTCCTCCTGACAGCCTTTCATTATACTTCACATTTATACACACAGCCTTTGCTTCAAAGGAATGTGACCCAAACCAATAGTGGCTGAGGAACCAATCAGTGGGTTACTGAGCTGATTGCCTGGAGCTATGACACAGAATCTTACCAGGAGAGAGGTCTGCAGCTGGTTTAGAAGCCAGAGATGGCTGGACCTACAGACTGAAGCACAGACAACCCTGAGGATGCTGCAGACTCTGCCTCCAGGTGTCTTTGAGGCTATCTCCTCTCCTGCTCTTCTGAAAATGTGGTCAAGATAGTTAGATTCCTGTCCGCTGCAGTCTAGAAAATCCTAATGGAGTTAAGCCCAAAGCTCCCAAATGCTGTTGACCATTTCATGGGAAAACAGAAGAAAACACTAACCTACAGTCAGCATTGTGGTTTAGATATGAAGTCCCCCACCTCAAGACTCTTCAGTTCAAGGCTTGGTTACCATCTGATCAGCTTTGGGAATTGATTGGCTCCTGATCTCATCAATGGAACGATCTACTGATGGATTCATAATTTGAACTATTGGGAGATGACATGAATTAGAAGGTGAAAGGTGTGGGGTGGAGGGTGGAGGGTGGAGGAGGGAGGGGAGGTAGTTAGACGAAGTAGGTCATGAAGGCTTGTCCTGAGAAGCCATGCCTTATCCCTACCACTTCACCCAGTTGTTCCTGGCTGTTCTCTTTGCACTGTGGTTCCTGATTGCTACAAGACAAACAGCCTCTGCCAAATGCTCCAGCCACAGCAATATTCTGCTTTCCCTAGGTCCAAAGCAATAGAGATGACCAACTTTGGACTGAAACCCCTTAAAGCAGGCACCAGGATGAGCTTCGTATCTTTGGGGTTCTCTCAGCCATGTTACCACAGCAATGAGTTACTGACTCACCCAAGTCACATATAACATCACACATAATTTCAGGGCTTCACAGCTCCACTCCTGGAATCTTGGTTTGTTTATTTGTTTCAGAACATGCTATATTAGCATCACATGCATACTGATGATTTTATAAGAATTAAAACCCTTTGGGGTTGCTCAGCACACCTCAAGGCAGTAGCACTAATCTAGCTGAGTAATCTCAGAAGAAAAGAAAGAAAGAAAGAAAGAAAGAAAGAAAGAAAGAAAGAAAGAAAGAAAGAAAGGAAGGAAGGAAGGAAGAAAGAAAGAAAGAAACAGAAAGGAAGGAAGGAAGGAAGGAAGGAAGGAAGGAAGGAAGGAAGAAAGAAAGAAAAGAAAAGGAAAGAAAAGAAAAGGAAAGTAAGGAAAGCAACACTTTGGACTTTTATTCCCCTCCAAATAAACAGTTATAACTTCCAAATAAACAAAGCTACCCACTGCAAATAGTTAACCCTTCAAATTAACAGTTCCCCCTTCAAATAAATAGTTAGGAAAAAAAGCAAATCACAACTGATCAAATAAATAAGTAAGCTTTAAAAAACACATTGCCACGTTGAGAACATGCAACAACATGAACATGAGCAGGAAGTTCATGGAAATGTGGGTGATAAAAATGGCTGGTATCACCAGGAACCCACTGTGTAAGCAACACAAAGCCGATTGATGGTTTTGTCCCCTTGCTAAGGAAAGAACTGCTTGAAGCATTGAAAGGTCCTTAGATCCATCATTGGGGTCTAGGAGTCGCCCCACAAACCACACAATCACGGATCTCATTCAGACAAGGATGGTTATTAAACACATAGCCTAAGACTGATAGATCAGGGCTGTAGTTCAGAATTCAGGGGCTGATGCTATGATCCTTAACATTTTTCTATGTCATCTTATAAAGGCTAAAACTGAAAACAAAAAACAAAAACCACAGGGAGCTCATACGCAGGTGCTAGAAGTTCTGCCTGGTGTCTGCCCTGACTCAAGCCATTTTAAACATAATTCATAATGACCTTTAATTTGACGGGTCCTACGTAAAGCTTTGTGGAATTTCTTAAGAATAACAAACCTCACACATATCATAACAGGATATGTAATCAGCATGAGCCTGCTCTGAGTCAAGTTATTCTTCTATGTCAGGCATGTTACAGCAACAATGTGAAAGAGTTGGTGGGCGTGGAACAAAATGGCCACAGCTATGCTAAGGGGGCAGGCCGCAGCACTATGACTTGTGGTCCACCTACCTGATTTTTGTATATGTCTTTCTTTCATGTCTTTCCCCAAAGGGGAAAGCACCATTGGTCTTAAGGCAGCTAGAGGGATCCTGTTTTCTCTCCATCTTGTGCTCTAGGTAATCTGTCTTCACCTGGCAGCACAGTACGGTACGCCTTAGGACGGGGTGGATACGCACGTTCTCTCACACACAATTCCCACCTTTTTCGTTAGGTCTGTCACAGTGCTTAGCTGCACAATACACTCTTTGCTCTCAACCCAAGGCGCCTGTGGGAGCGTGGGCTCAAGGATGTGACAGGGAGCCCCAGGCACACTTGCCTTCCATGGGAGCTGATGCTGGGGAGAGGGCAGGGAGCCTGCGGCATACTCTGTGCAGTGAACTGGCTCGACACCAGGGTTTCTGTCAGAATCAGGCTGAGCAGGTGGAGTCCAGGTTCTCCTGCCTGGCGGTCTTTGCCCTCACCAACACGGTAGTAATAGGTAGAAACAATGCAACCTCCTTTGGGTAACTTTTGGGGACTAGAGAACCTTATGTGCATCTGAATGTGCTATCTTTTTGCTATGTGGATAACAGAAAAGTTGTTTTTCCTAACATTAAACTTCACTTATCCATAAAGGATAAAGGATATGTTCTGAGACCCACAATGGGTGCTTCAGACAGAAGCAAACCATATGTATATTCTGTGTATATTCTGTGTATATTATTGTATATTATATGTGTAATATATGCATATGTATATGTGTATGTGAATATGTATATATGTGTATGTATCTATATATCTGTATGTATATGTGTATATATGTATGTGTGCGTGTGCGTGTGTGTATATGTATATGTATATGTATATGTATGCAATACCTGTAAACCTAGGTAAGGTTTAAGTGATAAATTAGATGCAGTGATAATAGCAACAGCACAGCATACAGTAATTGTTACACTGTTCTGTAATAAAAGCAATTTAAAATGTATGAATTGTTTATTCCTAGAGTAATATTCCTCTTAATATTTTTGACCTGTTGTTGATTTCAGGTAAACTGAAGCTCAGGAACCAAAGTATACATAAGAAGGGAGACTTGCATATTTATAAATGCAAATATCTATTTATTCCTCTAAAGGAAGGAGGGAAGGAGAAATTAAATTTGCTAACTGTATTTGTCAGGGTCATTTGCTAATCACATCTCTCCATTGTAATGAATCTGTGTTAGGCAAAACCCTTCCTCCATAACTAATATCCCATATCAGCTGAGCCATTTCCCCGCATCCTTTAATGATATTTTAAAAGATGAACTGCTGAGGGAGTGATTACATTGATAGAGTCTGTGATAACTATTTCCCAGTTGTCAACTTGACTACATCTGGAATGAACTACAATCCAGAAATGGAGGGCATACCTGTGACCCAGATCTTGAGGTATAGTGGCCAGGAAAAGTTTAGGATCAGGCAAGTCAGCACACACCTTTATTCCCAGGAGACTGAGGCAGGCAGATCTCTGAGTTCAAGGCCAGCCTGAGACACAGCGAGTTCTAAGCAAAGACCGGCTTAGGTCCAGGCATGGTGGTACACACCTTTACTCTCGGCCACACCTTCTGCTGGAGGCCTACATAAGGACAATAGAAGAAGGAAGGATCCGCTCTTCACCTGCTTGCACTTACTTGCCAACACCTCTGTTGGAACCTACATCTCCAGAAGGCCAGTTGAACCAACTAGCCTCATGGGATGGAGCAACTACTAGATTCTTGGTCTTCCCATTCATAGCTGACCATCATTGGGTTAGTTGGACTGCAGACTGTAAGTCAGTCCAATAATTTCCTTTAATATATAGAGACATTCCTTAAGTCCTGTGACTCTACAGAACCCTGACTAATACAGAGTCCAAAACTGGCTGGTGACCTTCTAGCCTCTATGCGATGTGAGTCTATTGCTTGCTAATAGGAGATGGAACCCAGGGCCCTCTCTGAGATGCTTAGCTGATCTTGTGATGCTGAACTAACTATTCCGTACTTTTCTTCCTGGCCCTGGGGAGCTGGGATAACCCTCATCAAGCCCCAAACCAGAAACTGAGCAAGATACAGTCACCTGAAGAAACCCAGGACTATGGATTCATGAAAGATTACTATTGGCTGTTATTTTAACAAACTGAATTGAGTCCGGCAGCTCACATCTCTAATCAAACATACTCAGGAGGCCGAGGCAGGAAGATAGCTAGAGGTTCAAGAGCAGCCAGGGCTACACAGTAAGTTCCAGGCCACCCTGAAGCTCTGTCTTTAAAAAGAAATAAATACTCAAATTTTAAATACTGTTGTTACGGTAGCTCTGTTCCTATTCAATGATTCAGGAGATAGCAGGTGTTGGTGAGGATGTGGAGAAAGAGGAACATTCCTCCACTGCTGGTGGGGTTGCAAATTGGTACAACCACTCTGGAAATCAGTCTGGCGGTTCCTCCGAATACTGGGCACCTCACTTCCAGAAGATCCTGCTATACCACTCCTGGGCATATACCCAGAGGATTCCCCACCATGTAATAAGGATACATGCTCTACTATGTTCATAGCAGCCCTATTTATAATCACCAGATGCTGGAAAGAACCCAGGTATCCCTCAACAGAAGAGTGGATGCAAAAAATGTGGTATATCTACACAATGGAGTACTATTCAGCCATTAGAAACAATGAATTCATGAAATTCTTAGGCAAATGGATGGAGCTAGAGAACATCATACTAAGTGAGGTAACCCAGACTCAAAAGGTGAATCATGGTATGCACTCACTAATAAGTGGATATTAACCTAGAAAACTGGAATACCCAAAACATAATCCACACATCAAATGAGGTACAAGAAGAAATGAGGAGTGGCCCCTGGTTCTGGAAAGACTCAATGAAGCAGTATTCAGCAAAACCAGAACGGGGAAGTGGGAAGGGGTGGGTGGGAGGACAGGGGGAGAGAAGGGGGCTTACGGGACTTTCGGGGAGTGGGGGGGCTAGGAAAGGAGAAATCATTTGAATTGTAAATAAAAAATATATCGAAAAAAATTATAAGTCAGTTCTTCCTGCTTCTAGTGACACTCACTAGAAGTCAGTGAGTTCTAATAGTAACCTGGGACAATATTCTGAGAGAAATTTTGCAAATGTAGTGTAATCATGTGTATATCAGAGCATGCAAATTATCTTACTATAATATCACTATAGTTTCCACCAGATTCCAAGCCAATGCACAGTTAGTGAGATCTGGATAAAGTACAGGCTTCAGTGTTGAACAATCACAAAAACATACCTAAGGATAAAAAAAATGAACCAACAACCAACCAACAACCAAAACTTAAATGCATGATGAGCTTTGGGCCTTCAAGACAGAGGGAATTTTATTGAGTCATTGTCCAACCCTTCAGATTTGTGACCATCCGACACTGAAACCCGCGCTTTTTCCAAATCTTAATAAATGACTACTAGTTTGGAATTTGGATAGTATGTTTCATCAAAGGCCTTTAAAATACTATTCATTTCTTGTATGACATCTCTTTAATCAGGACAGCGTCGAATGCCAGAATCGTAGTAAGCCACTTAATTAAAAATTAATCCTATTTCCAGTCACCTGTGTGCTTGACTCCCATGTGTTTCTAATCAGCTGTTCACTTTTCAATGCTCCTGTTGAGAGGTTTTGTTTGTTAGCTTTAATCTTTTCAAGCTTCTCTATGTAGCCCTGGCTGTCCTGGAACTCCTCCCTCTGTAGACCAAGCTGGCCTCAAACCCAGGGATCTACCTGTCTGTGCCTCTTGAGTGCTGGGATCAAAGGTGTGTGCCACCATGGCCAGCTCTACATTTTGAGTACTGTAAACATTCAGAAAAAAAAAGAAAGAAAGAAAAAGTCCAAGCAGACACACGCACACTCCCTGTCTAGTTGGCACTTAACGCTGGACTGCGATTGCTGTGTCAACCCATCGGTTGTGCCATGGGTCCCAGAGACATGGCAACCCATGCTGTGCCATCCACAACCACTCGTCAGTCTGTCCTGGACTCATCTGTGTTCAGTCTGCTCTGCAGTCAGGGATAAATGCACGTGAAGAACTCACAGTGTGAGCAAAGATTTGCCCTTTCACCTCGTCGCCAGGGTCTGCAGACAAAACCACAGAAGATCTGTAAAGTCAAGTTCAAAGAAAGGCTGCCAATGAAAGCATCAACTGCCCTCAGTTTCGAGATGACTTAGGCAGGATGGATGGAGGCATTGCCCATCTGCTCTTAGAAAGGATTGGCAAGAATGCAACTCCTGTCTGCTGGCCTAGAAAAGGGTCCTTTATTAATTAATGTTCTGATTCTGAGTCATAGTTGGAGCCCTGCCCCATTTTTACTAAGAAAAAAAAAAAAAACTTCTGGGACTTCCTTCTCAGTAGTGATAAAAATCAAATATCACCAAGGAGAGGAATCAAGGACTTATCAGATGCAGGATGACAGGAACCAGCCCTGTGACTCTTGTCAGTGGGTCAGGCATCCAGAATAAAAGTTGAACAGTGACATTTAGAGATAGAAAGAGCAGGCAGCGCAAGCCAGGGAGATGGAGGAGGAGTGGCCAACACAGGAGTTTGGAACTAAGACCCTTAAAGGCTACACTTCATCAGGGCAGGGACCTAGGAAGGTAAGGACAGGGATGCAAAACAGGAACCAGAAGGCAGGAGGTGAAGCAGAGGCTGTAGAGAAACACGGCTCACTGGTTTACTTCTTGTGTCTTGCTGAGCCTAGTTATTTATTCAACTCACAACCACAGCTCAGGGAGGGCCCACAGTGGCCCTCCCACATTAACTATTAATCAAAAAAGTGCACTGCAGACTTGTCTGCAGTCCAGTCTGATGGATGCCATTTCTCAATTAATGCTGTCTCTCCCCAGATGCTCTAGCTTGTATCAAGTTGACAAAATTAACCAGCACACGAGTCCAAACTTGTTTATAGATAAGAAAATATAGACCCAGAGACATGAGGTACTTATCCACAGATACACAATAAGGTAGAGGGGATGCTAGCCTATGAGTTTTCCACGTATTTACTGGACACCTACCTTAGACTGGGTCAGACAATAGAGACATAAACTGGTCCCCCTAGAATAGTTCTTACATCTAACTTGTGAGTCATAATTTGGCACATTGTTCAGGTGTGCCTGGACAGTCCTCACAGAACCCTTCTTTGTTTCATTTTGAATGAAAAGAAATACATTTTCTAGACGCTCTGCTGGAATGATCCAAGTTCTTCTTTTATTTTACGGTATTGATTATACAACTATGAGTTTATAACTGTTTCAATGACAGAAAAGCCAGTTTACAGAGACTTCTAAAATATTAAAAGAGACATCTTTGATTCCCCCCTTCAATTGAAAATTGATTCTTTTTTTCATACAGAATACAGTGATAACTTAATTCTGTTTTCTGATTAAGACAGTGATGTCTTAATCAGAGTTTCTATTCCTGCACAAACATCATGACCAAGAAAGGAAAGGGTTTATTCAGCTTATAGTTCCAAATTGCTGTTCATTACCAAAGGAGGTCAGGACTGGAACTCAAGCAGGTCAGGAAGCAGGAGCAGATGCAGAGGCCATGGAGGGATGTTCCTTACTGGCTTGCTTCCCCTGGCTTGCTCAGCCTACTCTCTTATAGAACCCAAGCATGCCAGCCCAGAGATGGTGCCACCCACAAGGGGCCCTCCCACCTTGATCACTAATTGAGAAAATGCCCATAGCTGGATCTCATGGAAGCATTTCCCCAACTGAGGCTCTTTTCTCTGTGATAACTCCAGCCTGTGTCAAGTTGACACACAAACCCAGCCAGTGCAGACCATTTCCCCTCCCTCCACTCTGCTCAGATCCTCTCTCCCTTACCTCCCATCTACATCCACTCCCTTCCTGGCTCTCAGTAGAAAAGACTAGGCTTCTAAACAACAACAACAACAACAACAACAATATAACAAAATAAAATATAGTAAGATAAGAAAGCCACCACATTGATGTTAAACAAGATAAGATAACAGTAGGAAAAGAACCCCAAGGGAGGGCACAAGAATCAGGGACCCACTGTTAACACAGACAGGACTCCCATTATAGTGCTAAACTGAAAGCTATTATATACATGCAGAGGATGTGGTGCAGGAATGAATCAGGCCTGAGCTTGCTGCTTCAGCCTCTGGGAGTTCATATGTGCTTTGCTCACATTAACGTAGAAGTCCTTGATCTCCTGGTGTCCACCTCCTAGGATGGAGGCTTCCCACTTGGAGCTGAATGTTCTAAGGTCTCTCTGTGTGTGTAATGTCTGGCTGTGGGTCTCTGTATTTATTTCCATCTGCTGCAGGAGGAAGCTTCTCTAGTGGCTGAATAGGGCCCACTGATCTGTGACTACAGCAGACTGTCTTTAGGGCTCATTTTACCACTATCCTTTATGCTTTCTTACTGTAGATCTCTGGTCTATCTAGCTTGCGGCTCTTGATCACCTCCATCTGCCTGAAGAAAAGGCACATTTTAGATTTAAAGAAACATAGTTACCAAAGTGTAAGCCTATTTTTTTTCCTTAGTATGTTTGGGGGTGTCCAAGAAAATAATCCTGTCTATAACCATGAATGTTACACACACTATACTTGTGTGTACTTAGTATATTTGTGAGCTGTATATACTCAACTGAACTCTGCCTTGCATTGGAAGTGCTCAATAAAAAAAGAATTTTTGAAAACATGAGTGCTAGGTTCCAACCTGATTCACTGGATGAGTCACTTCGTCCATGGCCAGATACATTCAGTACTATTAGAAAGTGGGAAAATATTTACGTGGTTGAAGAGATCAGTCAAATGAAGACAACTCCTGACTCTGTCCTTACATAGTCTCCAAACAGCGTAAAGTGACTCCTTAAAGCTTGTAGGTTCATCTTGGGAGGTGTTCTTGACCTAAAAATCTCACAGCCTATACTGTGTCTTCCAATGCCTTTGGACTACCAACGCTTTCTTTGAGTTTCATTTATCTGAGAAGATCTGAGAAGTTCTCTATGCTTTGTAACCTATACAGGATTAAATACTTCCTCCATTTGAACTGGAACCCAAAGCACAGAGGTTTAGGCAAACAAAGGAGACCAGCAAATTCACTGCAGCCTGGTTTTGAAACAAGAATTTCTCTGAGTTCTTTGCTTTGCTTTAATGTTGAATTCATCCATGTATAGATTCCCTTTTGACAGAAGAGGGAAAACAGAGCCGTGTGACAAGAGAGACCTGAATGTACTGTGAATGTAATGATGCTTCCTGCTATTGTAAACACCAGATAAAAGTCCCAATCACCACCACTAGTAATGAACTAAATCCCCAGGGTTAAGAAAATCCAATAGCTGTGGGATATGTTTTCTAATGTTCTGTTGTAGACCAATGGACATTTTCAATAGAAATGGATAAGTCTTGCAGAATGGTCAGATAGAAAGCTCAGGTTGTAAATTTGTTCACAAGACCCGGTCTTTGCAGTTAATTCCCTCAGTCTTCCCGTGTTGGAGTCACTTGTTGGCTGTCAAACATGGGATGTAGAGTCCACACGGGACCTATCCCTGATTTGACTTCACTCTACCAGTGTTTTTAGCCTCTGTGTCCAATAAAACCCAAGACCAACTGATTGTCGGTGTTCTGGTGTGAAGGGCAGACTACAATATAACATTAAGTTGAAATTTCTTCAGGAACAAATGCTGGAAAGACTCCTTAATCAGTGAATACAAAAATCCATCAACATATCCAAAAATCACGAAGGACTGTGCCACATAACAACTTAGTGGGAGGTTTGGCAGAGAAGGTTTGAGATAAAGTAATGGTTGAAAACGTCCCACTTCTAAAGGAGAAAAGTGTTCAGTGCAATCATTTCTTCCTGAGTCAATTCATACTTTATGGATTATAACACTTGAAACGATGTTTCATGAAGCACAGATCAAAGTTGAGATTTTTTTTCCAGTTATATTTTCTAGGATTAAAATGCATGCTTTTGAAATTAGGCAGCAGGAAACATACTATGAAAAATAAGTTAACTGGCATGGAATTTGGACTCTGATCATCTCTTCCTACTAATCTGAAGATTAATTTTATACTATATGTGAATAGAGAGTTTGAACAGGATTTCTATAAGTCAGATATCAATTAATCATTTTATTTCTCTACTTAAAAGCCTTTAATAACCCCCCCATATCACCAAGGACAAAGTTCAAACCTGAGTTCACAGCCTCCTATCTTTCTCCTTTTTTGCCAGATTTCCCTTTCAGTTTCTCACCACGCCTTGCCTCTCACCTCTCACTACTGGGAACTATTTCCCCTGTAAGCATGTAGTAAGCACTTAGCCAGCCCTGCATCACTGCTAATAATATCACTGGCCATGGGTTAGAATGAGTGTGTGTGAGGTACACTGCCCTAGAAACCAAGAGGTTGAAGGGAAACTGTGCTATAGTTTGCATATATGTTACATAAGAAGGATTTGTCTATTGTAGAATGACTGAGAATATTAGGAAGGAATATTTATATTTGAATATATTTAATTTGCAAGCAGGGACATGAGCCTCAGAAATCTTTCATTCCTCATCACTGAGTGGTACACACGGTTGCTGTTTGCTCAGATGACCTAGCAAAGCATCTTATGGATGGCTGTCACAGAATCTTAGAGAGACCTAAGAATGGATTTCCCGTTTTACAACATCTTCATATGCCTATACCTTGAGGTATACTTTGATATCCAATATAAGTAAAATGAAGTTAGAGAGATGACATAAAACTTGTGTAAAGTCACAAAGATGGTAAGTCTAAATTACAGCCACATTTTGTCAGACTCCAGATCAGATGCGGCAATGCAGGGAGCCCTAAACAGGACCCTGGTGACGCAGAAGTCACTTTGGAACCTTATTCCTTGATATCATCTGCAGCTACCAGTCCTATCTGAGGACAGAGGACAGATTGGTCCTTTCAGTATCTCTCCTGTTCCTCAGATGACACTTTACAGTGACGTTGGAACAGCTTCTCATTTACATAGTAAATATTCTACATCTATCTATCTATTTGCTACCTGAGACCGTGTCACAGAGAGTAGGATCACTAAAACATGAAACAAAGCAACCAACCAAAATAAACTAGCAAGAGTTGGGCATACTGGCCCATGCCTGTAATCCCAACACTTGGAAATTGAAGGTAAAAGTTCAGGAATTCAAGGTCATTCGAAGCTACATAACAACTTCAAGGCCAGCCTGGATTACAGGTCACCCTGTTTCTAATAAGCAAACCAACCAACCAACCATCCACCCAGCCAACCAACCATCTACCCAGCCAACCAACCATCCACCCATCCACTCATCCACACACCCACCCAATTAACCAACCACCACCCACCCACCCACCTACCCAACCAATCAACTAACCACCCACCCACCCAATCAACAAAATAAACCAGGCCCTTCTTTCATATGAAAACAGAAAACACAACAAAATGGCATCTTCTACAATAGCAGAACTGTGTTCTAGCCAGACACTAAATCCACCTACTGAACAGTGGTCTTGGGCTTTCTAGCACCCAGAACTATAGAACAATATACTGTAAAGAATTGTATTATAAACCTATGACCACTGCCTTCCTGAAAGTTGCTAGAAAAATCTGGGTAGTAAAAGAGCCATTCACAGTTGCCTTCCATATAACTATGATTTACATATAGGTAAGAGTTTATAGAGGGTCACTTCACATGCTCATTTCTTGGCGCTGAGCCACGCACTTACACTTCTCTTTGCTAGTCACATTCACCATCTTTAATACTTAGTTTGACTCACTGAGATAGCCAAGTAGTCATCAAGGTTCCATTTTCTGGGGAAAGCGACTCCTCAATTACACTCAGCACTCAGAAAATCTGTTACTCACCAGGACCATCAAAGATAAAATGGTTCTAAAGATTAGTCATTAGATCCAGCACATCCTTGGCTCAATGACCACCAACTATGTTATGCATATTTAAACTCAAAATTGGAGTTTGGATTTGAATTGTGAAAATCAATCAGTATTTGCCCAAGGGATACTGAACATTGATTGGACCACATTGGAACATCTGTGTTTGTTACTTTTCTTCACTGTGATAAAATATAAAAGCAGCCTGAGGAAAGACAGATTCAGAGACATCAGCCCATGATGATGGGAAAGTGGAGTTTGCATCAGAGTGGCTGAGAAGCAGAGAGAGAGAAAGCCTTCACCTTACCGGGGCTCATTGTATCTCTCATTGTCTCTTAATTTCCATGACTGTCCCATTCCATAGAGCGTGACCCTTCAATACTTACAGCCTACCTATATGCGTTTAAATTCATGAACACGTGTGTGTGTGTGTGTGTGTGTGTGTGTGTGTGTGTGTGTGTGTTGGAGGCAAGGCATATGCATGCCACAGCTCACCTGTGGAGAACAACCATGGCTGCCAGTTGTCCCCTCCCACCTCGTCTTGAGACGCCACCTCTTAGCCATCTGCCATTTCCTGTGAGGGTTTGCTGGATGTATGCCAGCTTCCGAGGATCCCGTCTCCATCTCCTGTTTTGTCACAGGAATACTGGGACTGTAGATGTGGATGCCTTGACCTGCTCTATGGGGCTTCTGGAGATGGGAACTCAAGTTTTTATTCTGGATGGTAAGAACTTTCCAGGCTGAGCCATCTCCCTAACTCAGACACCAGCACACACTTCTAGAGTGCGTGTTTTCACATGTCAAGAGCTTCTGAGCCTTTGCTCAGCACAGGCTGGGAGAGCCTCCCACTGTCATTGTGGCTGACTCACCTTTCCTTTCCATGTAGTGATGACTCTCCAGGTAAAAAGTTAGATGGTAAGCACATTTCTTTTGTGAAAGAAAAGATTATTTTGAGTTTGTTTCATCATCTTGAATCTGTAACTGTCACCCCCAAATCACAGAAACGAGAGACACCAGGAAGTATGTAAATAAGAGGATAGCTTTATTTTGCTACAAGGCAGTAGGTACACTGTCATTTCAGAAGTTCAAGGCCAGCCTTCTCACAAATGTTCTCAGGGCACAAACTGACTTCCAAATTTGTCTTCCCCGAAAGCACAGGAACCGAACACAGGAACCAGGAAGCAGTTCTGGCTCTGTGCACTTAGAAAGCTATGGGGAATGCTGATTGAACTCAGGAATTGCCCAAATGGGTGAACATTCAGGCTGAACTCAAAACAAAACATATGACATAAACAACACAAATCTCCCAAAATAAAAAGGAAAAAGAAGTGCAATGCTTTTATAAACTGACGATAATAAAAAAAAATTCCTAAAAAGACGGAAATGTACAACAAATGCAAAATTCTCCCAAATAAGTTTTCCAATTATAAAAGGAAAAAGGTGTATACATATATATATATAAAAATAAAAAAGTCTGGAATACTAGTGCATAGTTCATTATCTAACTCCAAGTTTCTTTCTCCTTTTCTTATCTAAGCTCTACTGCCCCTCTGACACTAGCTAGCAGCATGACTACAGGCTAAAACCATAGCAGCGGAACACGTTTCTCCATTTGGCATTTACAAAATTAAATTACTGAATAAAAATATAATTTTTTAATAAAACTATTTCATACAGTAATAACTTTTCAAGCAAGCTGACAACAAAATCCCCCACATGAAATGGTTTAGTACAATAAAGATATCTCCAAAATTATTAACCACAAATGAGTTCTTACAGGTTGCATTAAGTATTACTTGGTATTTAGCTAACATTCATAATAATGCTTTTCCTGGTTTTTAAAAATATCTCTGTGTATGTTTAGTGACTGAGATACATGGAATACTGGGATATTTCTTTGTGTAAATTTTTTTAAAAATTCACCACAGTCAAAAATACTGATCTGTTGGATCCTCTAAAAATACAAATAAATCATTTTTTTTAAAAATCTGATTATGATATTAATAAATGGTTACAATTCATTACCTAATAATTTAGGTAAGACTGTTATTATTCATTAATTTTTTTAAAAAAATATCCTTTTTAGTTGGGTGAAATCCAGTAAGATTTCAAGCATCTAAAATGCACTTCGTGCTGTTCTCACTGTTGTACCACAACAAAAATAGTTCTTCTCTCAGTCATGGAGGGCTCCACGTTGAGGAATGATACGTCAAAAGTCAACTTTTAAGTGTTCTGAAAACCATAATGCTTTTCTGGAAATGTCTCACATGACCAGAGTTCTAGCTGAGAACGTGTTCACATATTTCCGAGCCTGTCCGGAGGCCGTCATCTGGTCCTCTGTCTTCCCACAGGATGCTGCTTCCCAGGAACCACCACAGGGCTAATGGGGGAGGAGAGGGAGACATTAGGGTCAGGCCAAGAGGCACAGGGCTTCCCCAGCCCAGCAGGGCAGCCGAGGATGGACCGCACTACCAGGTGTGAAGCCTTTGTCCCTGAGAACTGAGTCCATTTCCACATGATGAACATCTTGTTCTTGGGACGCCTCCTCCTCTTAGGCAACCTTAGGTTGGAGACAGCATTTGGGCATCACTCTACAGATACCTAAGACAGGTTCTGGGTCTTTCCTCACTCTACAGACTCGATGAGCCCTTGAGCTAACAGCTTAATTTCTGTAATGTGCCACTACCTGATAACACCCACACAATTCATACAAATATCTAAAATACATACATATATTTGCATACATGTACATTTCAAAGTTGAGATTGTTAGGATGTATATCAGCACAGCTTCTTTTTGTTGAAGGTTAAACTCAGAGCCTCACACCCTTGCTAGGCAAATGCTCTACCATTAAACTCCAACCCCAACTCCCAGATTAGCTTAACTTTTTCATTTCCTTTTAGACAGAGTCTTATGTATCTCAGACCGATCTTGAACTCACTGTGTAGCTAAGCTGACATTGAATGTCTAATGTCTGGCCTCAACTTCCCAAGTGCTGGGTCAGGGCTTAATGTATGGCAGAGCAGTAGCATACCTACTGAGTTACATCTCCAGCCCCACGTTAGCTTAATTTTTAAGGGATACATTGGAAATCACAAGATGAAAGTAATAAAGAGAAGCATACAGACACCCAGGACAGTCCTGGGTCTTATGCAGCAACAGTCGCATGTCCAGACACACCACGTGGAAGGCACAGACAAACCTTAGCTGGACAGGGAAATGAAGAAGTGAGGTTTAGAAAGAACCTGCCCAAATCTAAGCCATGACGTACATACAGGGGCTTGAGCCCTGTTCTGCCCACTGTACCTCCCGGCTCCTGCAGGTCCTCCATGTCTGCTCAAACTGGAATATGTGCAATTTCTATCCAACTTAATTCCCAGAACGACTTACAGCGTTCCTAGCACAAACACAACAGTGACTCTAAAGTAAAGAAGTAGGCTCAGTGGTTAAGAGTGCTGACTGGCTGCTCTTCCAGAGGACCCAGGTTCAATTCCCAGCACCCACATGGCAACTCAAAACTGTCTATAACTCCAGTTCCAGGGGATCAGACACCTTCACACAGAAATACATGCAGGCAAAACACCACTGCACATAAAATAGATAAATTCGTCATTTTTTTTTAAAGAACAAAAAGCAAGAACACTAGGAAATGAATGTGGAGACAATATGAAGTTGGGGAGAGATTTGTACACAAAATATGTATTGAAGGGGACAGTGTCTAGACAGAGGAGAATTGTCACTCCGACTCTGAGCTCCCTAGGAGTCACTTCAGGGAGGAAGACAAACACAAACCTCCAAATTAAAATGAAGCCAACGTTTAGGAAAAATACTGTTTCTAGTGTTGACATCTGACAGGAATTATTTTCCACGGAACAAAAGAAAGGAAAGACCATATCCAGGCACAGTGGACCACAGCAACCCCTCATTTAAGGGTCAGAAGTAGGACCCTCAGGACTCGAAGCTACATCGTGAATTCAAGGTCAGTATGGGCTACATCGCTATGCTTTTTCTCCAACATCACAGCTTCTGCTCTCCAGAACCTTGTGCTTCTTTTGAGAGATAAAACTCACATGTGCTTTTATACCGTGTAAAAACCGGTAATGTGGAGGTTTGTGGTGCCACAAGCAAGTGACCAGGACACGGATGCGCTGAGAATGCTATTTAAGAATGGCCAGAGGGAAAGGATAGTGGGGGCGGGGAGATACAATTTGGATGGCGTTGGTGAGAAAGACTATGGAGGAAACAAAGAATGTAGTGCTTGCAGGGCATCATGGGATGGCCCTTACACTGCACCGCCATGATCCTGTCACACTTAGCTATCACACAGAACACCCATGGCACGGCCAAACCTGAGGTACCCCCTCCTAGGTCACACAGCAGGAAGCTAACATGGAAGACAGCACATGAGCAGCATGCTCAAGATTACATCACTAAGAAATGGGAGGTAACAACAGTTTGAAGCAGCGTGAGGTGGTGCTCCCAGCAGTCCTCTTATCAGTAACAAGGAAGTTGAGAGGAAATTCAGGGGTTCAATCACCAGGGCCTTCCAGTACAGACAGAACCATAGGGGTGTGGAGGGAGACACGGCATGCTTGTTGGTGAATAGCTATGACAACCAGGTCCCATTCTCCTACTCTGCCCCCTCCCACCCCCCAGTGACTACACTAAAGTTCCAGTGACTTTCATTTATAGTGCTGTGTTCTGACTTCCCCGAGTCACAGCCTCTTAGCTCACCTGGCTGCCCCCTCCCCGCTCCCCCCCCCCCATCGCAGTCAAGCGCACAAGTGTGCTCTAGACCTTCAGGTGCAACTTGACATACTCCATAGCGAGTGCATTGTCCTACAGAGTTTCAAGGGACAGAACATCACAGACACGTGACAACCAAGATGGCAGCCATCCTTCTAACACAAAGTCACATTTGATATCTTCTTAAACAATACGTTTAATTACAACATTCTTTGAAAAGGTTCTAAGCCAGCAGTTCTCAAACTGTAGGTTGCAACTCCTTTGGAGATCAAAAGGGTCACCTAAGATCATGGGAAAACACAGATTCATACTTTATGATTCAAAACAGTAGCAAAATTACAGCCACGAAGTAGAGACAAAAATAATTCTGTGGCTGGGAGCCACCACAACACGTGGAACTGTATTAAAGGATTGCAGATTAGGAAGGCTGAAAACTGCTATAAAATGAGTATTTCCCTGGATCCCAACGCAGAGACTGAACACACCCATCTTGGAACAGTGACTCAGTCAACCCAAAGCCTCTACTCTAGCATTGCTCACTGCTGACTTGCTGGGCTAAGGTGTCCCAGTGCAGCATAGAGATACAAACAGACGCACTACATCACCTAAAGTGATACAATTTAATTGTTCAGTCTTCAGTTACTGAGGTAGTACTTGTAATTCTTGCAGCAAAATTTGATATGTAATAATTAGTGGTTAAGAGACAACAAGTCAATATGCTGTATCCTCTACATAGAAGCATATACAGTGCTTAGAAGCATTGACTAAATGAGGAGGCTTACTGCAGTAACTTAACCTAATGACACTGTGCATGTAGATTTAAAATTACATATATATGTATATATATTACAAAAATAAATTATATATTATATATGTGCATATATATATATGTATATATGTATATAAAACCAAAAACATGTGTCTTCAAAACATGGAGGAGGAAAAATGAAGGAAATAAACATATAGAAACAAAAAAGGATTATTTCTATTTTTCCTTAAGATATTTTCCTCCTTAAAAAATGAAATTTTCTACTTGACTCGATTTAATACAGAAGAACATTTCTGCATGCAGATTAAGTTTCTTAAAATTCCACAACAATATAAGATACGTTTGCTCCTGCTAACGGCCACACTCTGATCCATCCTCTGTAGTATGGTATGTTAGGTGGCTCCTAACGGTCCACGTCTGTTCAGAGAATCATATCAACCTACACATTTGAAAATGGTTGTGATTTTGACAAATCTTCAGGGTGATCACCCCCGTATTCATATTTTGTCCCTCCTCCAGGACTAGATATTTAAGATGGAATCAATATATAAAGAATGTACTGTATAGTTTTCATGAGTACTTTGTGGGGACTTTTCAAACAATAAGGTTCTCCTATAAAAGAGAATTTCTAAAGATCAAATTCATAATAATTAAAACACCCAGACTCCTCAGCACATGTCTTAAGCCTCAGAGCCTAGGGCTCATGAGAGGTCTCAGAACACCTGGTACCCGGTGTGTTCACACCAGTGCACAGTAAGCTACTGTGTGTAGGAATCACTGTGGACAGAAAGGCCAGCTAGCGTGAGCTAAGCAGCTCTTTGTGAACTAGGAGAACACACAGTAGGCACGTCCTACAGAGAATGTAATAAACTGAATAGAACTCGTACCAATGGTGAGAAAGTAGAGCAAGGTCTGGTAGATTCAAAGGAAGAACTGTTCAAGCGAGGGGAGAGGCTAGCCTGTCGAGGGGAGGGGCTAGCCTGTCAAGAGGAGTGGCTAGCCTGTCGAGGGGAGTGGCTAGCCTGTCAAGGGGAGTGGCTAGCCTGTTGAGGGGTGGGGCTAGCCCTTGAGTAAAGGGTTTAAGTTGCAATGAGGAAGAACCTGAGTTTTCCAGAAACTGTGTTTTTTAAACGGTTTGTGGGTTGGCCTGGTAGTGTGCCCTTGGAATCCTGGCACTAAGAAGGCAGGGGCAGGTGGATCACTGGGGGCTCACTAGCCAGCCAGCCTAGTCTACTTAAGTGTTTGAGGAGTTCCAGGGAGTGTCTCCAAAAAGATGGTGGGGTGGGGTGGACAGAATCTGAGGAACAATACCCAAGGTTGTCCTCTGTCTGCAACATAAGTACAGGTGTGCTTCTCCCAAACACACACACACACACACACACACACACACACAGAGAGAGAGAGAGAGAAGGAAGAAGGAGGAGGAGGAGGAGGTGGAGGAGGAGAGAGGAGGAGAAGGAGGAAAGAGAAGAGAAGAGAAGAGAAGAGAAGAGAAGAGAAGAGAAGAGAAGAGAAGAGAAGAGAAGAGAAGAGAAGAGAAGAGAAGAAAAGAAAAGAAAAGAAAAGAAAAGACCAGCTTCCTTTTTTCCTTAGGATCTTGAACCCGGGATCCTCCAACAACTTCTCAAGCACATGATAGCTCTGACAAAGCAGGATTGGGTGTCTTTCTGTGAAGGACTATTTTTGAATGCTGTCACCCCAATGTCTGTGTGTTCCTGTTTCCGACCCCTGCATTTCGGTCTCATTTACTTTAAGGGAGCCGTTAAGGCACAGCAGCTTCTGCGTGTGAATTCTTGCTGCTTCCAAACGGTGGTGGTCTGTAGATGTCAGCCTGTCTGAATTCACTTAAATGTTAATAAAACCCTACCCTCCATCTTCCCGTGTGCAGCCAGGAGAGTCACCTTGCTTATCCTGTAGGGCATCTTTCATTGCCGCTGGGCAGAAGTGAACTATAAACAGTCTGTCAAAACTTTAACTGGGATATCCTGTTAAAGCGCTTTGAGAAAAAAAAAAAAGCTCAGATCCTTTGTAGAAGCCAAATAAATGAAAGGAGACAAGACCACGTCCACAGGTGGTTTTCTGCCAGAGCTAGATTATCTTAGCATTTCCCATGGGCTCCCCTCATGCTGAATAACTGCATTATTACATTGAGACCATCTCGCACAGTATCCGCTGAGGTCAAGATGCCTGGGAAATTCTATTTTACAATGTGAACACTTAATACGACAGCTAGATGAATCTAATATATATTTTATTATTTATTTAATATTTTATTCATATTATAACACATAATTACTATTCTATTGATATTTATATTACTTTAAAAAACTAATATGCATGGATAGATGGTGTCTAAGGAATCCAGGGTCTTATCCTGAATGAGATTTTGAAAGTCAGAATTCCTTCCTACAGGGACATCTGTGTAAAATGGCATTCATAAAGGATACCATAAAATCTTCATTGTATCTTAAGTCAAAAGGTTGCTAAGATAAGATCAATGGGTGCCAAACTTCCCTCTCTAGTAAACATCTGTGGTAGCACAGTGGAATACTTACAACTTCAGGGTTCCTAACTGAAGGATGGACAATGCAGGTGGTGACGGGATGTCCCTACCCATGAGTGCCTGTATGTCCAGGCTAAATTAACCATGGCTAGCACACAGGGATCTTTTGCAGATATGGCCTTTGATCCAGATGTCTCTAGAAGTTTTCATTCTAACATGTTTATAGACACCTCAATAACTTACATCCTATAGCTTGGGGTACCCAAGTTTTTGGAAGAACTACTCTTTTGTTGGATATCTCCTAGTAGCTGATTATGAGTAGTCAGATAATTGTCAAATTGCTCTGAAGCAATTTACCTTTCCAAGCCTCCCCAAGGCAGATTCTATCTCAGTGTTTATTTTAAATATCATCAAACAAAGTGTACGAAGAGTTAATGTCTTGGAATGACTTGGGCAGGGCAAATCGACTCAGCTCCTCTGAGAGCTACATTTTGCTTGGCCTGTCTCAATTCCAATCCAGAGATACACACGGAAAGCTTACTTAATTTATAAATGATCACCAGTTGAATGCTGGTCACTGAAACACTTCTGAGAATGACATGGGTGGGAAAATAGTGACCAGAGACAATACCAACAATTGGGAAGACACCCCGGGGTTAAGATCAGCAGTACAGTAGATAAACAGACGCTCAGAACGTACACTGTGTCCATGTCTGTCCTCCTGCTACCCACACAACAGCAGGAAAGAAAACCCCAGGCTGTCCGTCACCTGCTTCATCTCCACTGCACCAAGAGGCCTGACTACCTGAATCTCTGAATGGTTGGTCAGCTATTTCTTTTAGTGACCGGCTGACATGGTTCTGCAAGGTGGAACAGGGAACTGCAGAAGTAATTCACCATTAATACAAGACCTGGCAATAGTGCACCCTCCTTACTTGCCTTTTAATTACTTTATTGTGATTTTTAAAGATATATTAAATTTTTTCATCATATAACCAAGACTATGTTGAAACTTACTATGTAGTTGCAGATGAATTCCTGATCTTCCAGAGTGCTAGGATTATAGATTTTACATTACTACAGCTGGTTTACTGAAGCTCTAACCCAGGACTTCATGCATGCTAGACTAACACTCTGTCAACTGAGCTACATTCCTTTCAAAGCACAGAGACTGTATGCACTTTTTCTCTGAGAGTAAATATCATGGGAGCAGACTGGCTTATGTGCCGCCATCTTGGAAACATCCGATCCATTTGATCTTTACAGCCATCTTAAGAGACCAGTGGAGGACATACCATGGTCTTTAATCTATAGACAAGAGCGACTTAATCCATTTCATTTACTTCACTTAATGAATTCAAGTCATCCAAACAGGAAGTGAGGGAGCCCAGAGCAGAGCCCGGGTTCTGGTGCCCATGTGAGAATTCATGACACTTCAGAGCAACGTCGGTCACCAGGAAAGGGTATTGCTCGAAAAATATGAACACTTATAAAAAAGTGAAATCCAGGTAAGCACCGGATGAAACACACAGAACAAAAAGAGGAGAAAAGAGAGACACAATTTCTGCTAACAGTCCTGTAAAATTCTTGAACTTTTGAGGACGGGCTGAAGTATTAAAGACTGAAGAAATGTATTCAAACTCATTGTATTTTGTTTTTAAGTGAAAGGCCCTGACAAACCAAGTCAGGAAATTAAAATTTAAAGCTGTCATTCTGTGGTTACGAAAAAAAAGTCCAGAGGAGAGTGAGTGAGTAAAACCTGCATATAAACACAGCTTTTGCACTCAGGTTTTAAACAGGAATAAAAGGGAATTGTAACAGAAGAGAAAACTAAGCTCAGACAGCTAAGAGCAAGACTATGGTTCCGAATTGGGCAGTAGAAATGTTTATTCGCAGAAAGCATGTTTTTCACCCAGGAAGGGAAACTGAGAACACGTAGGAAAGCAGGCAAATCCTTCCCTGGCTTTCTCTAGTGGCTGCCTCAGCTCTGTCAGGGCAAACAGAGAGGCTGGACATGGTAATTCTGACTTTCCTGCTCCCAGCTGCGAGTTCTGGGATGAATGCTCTCTCTGCTTCTCCATTTGTGATCAGTGCACACACTTCTACACTTCAGCCTGCACCCCAGGTAACCCGAGGAATAGGCTAGGCACTGATAAAGACACGATGGGAAGTCTCACACATACTGAACCACGCGAGAGGCACAGATGCCAACCGTGTCTCAGACTGTGGGTGCTTTTGCTTTACGGTTGAAAGTTACAGAAAGGTGTTTGATCGAGAGAAGGCCAGTGACCACACTTAAATGGCTTGGGTAAGAAGTCAATGCTACATGACCATGCACAGCAGCTCGGAGCTTCCTTAGGAGTCTGTTTAATCAAACAGAATAAATAAATAAAACAGAAACGTTTCCTGAAGCTAATAGGGAAAGTTAAATTGAATTCTGGGAATCAGAATATTAAAAATGATCGCTAATAACGTATGATAATGGTGTGGTGTTCTAATGGGGAAATGGCTATTTTTTTTAGACTCTGGAGATACATTTGAATGAGATGTTATACTGTCTGGGCTTACATTAAATGGCTCACAACAAGTAGATAAACATGGCAGACAGTTAACAGCTGCTGAGAACATCATAGCTTATATATCTCTGGGTGTTGGAAATTTATAATAAATAAAATAGAATACTTCTTGTATTTGTTTCTTGTAGTTCACCTTTTCTCTAGCTCTCCCTCCCTCCCCTCCTCCCTCCCTCCCTTCCCTCCTACCTCCCCCCTTCCTCCCCTCTTCCCTCCCCTCTTCCCTCCCTCTCTCCCCTCTTCCCTCCCCTCCCTCTCTCCCCTCTTCTCTCCCCTCCTCCCTCCCTCCCCTCCTCCTTCCTCCCTCCCTCCCTTCTGTCCTCCCTCCCTCCTTCCCTCCCCTCCTCTCTCCCCTCTCCCTCCCTCCTTCCCCTCCTCCCTCCCTCCCTCTGTCTCTCAGTCAGTGGTTCTGGGGCTAGAACCAGGGCCTTCCACACCCTCAGCAGTTGCTATGCCTTCTATACCTCCATCCCAGCTCCCTATATTTCTAACTTGAAGATATCAGATGTTTTACATCTACGCATGTTTATGCAATTACAGCATACTCACTAGAAACACAGGTATAAAGCACTCAGTATGTGGACCCCGGCACGAAAACAACTGGTCTGTCTAAAGAGCTATTGCCAGGATCAAGGTTCTGATTATTAAAAATGGGTTTAATTATATATGCAATTTACTACACTAGATAAGTGGCAAATATTTTATATTTTTTTTATATTTTATATAACATTCAACTTGTAAAATATTTGGGGAATTGTACTTTGTTGTTTCAGTTAAAAGCTGGACACAGTGAATTTCAGTTTGCAATCCCAGCACTCAGGAGGCCGAGGCAGGATGATCATCACAAATTTGGGGCTAGCTTGGACTACACAATATAGTAAGAAACCATTTCAAGAAAATAAAACCAAAATAATGAAAAACTATTCTGTGTCAAAAATATCTAAATGGTTTGGCTGAAGACTCATTAAAATTTTAATTTATTTTAAAAGTACAAATGAGAAAAGTTTTAGATGTAAAATGTTCTTTATTCAGGAAGAAAGCTGACAATGACCAGCAACCTGACAAAATAGAATCACTCCAAGGGGCAAGCCTTTGGGAGAGTCTGTGATGAATTATCTTGACTAGTTAATTGAACAGGGAAGACATGCTCTAAACATGGGCAGTACTGTTCTCTGCACTGGGGTCCTGGATTGCATAAAAAGGGGAAAGCCAACGGAACAGTAGTGTCTATTGCTCTGTGCTTCCTGACTGGGGGAGATGTGACAAGCGGCCCCAAGCTCCTGCCGCCATGATGGACGCCCTCCAACTACGGCCAACACGAGTCCTTCCTGCTTTAATTTGCTTTTGTCAGATATTTATTTCACAGTAAAAGGGAAAGAAACTATTCAAGTCAGACTATTTATAAAGGCACAGTATGTTCACCAATACCACATAGGAGAGATCTGCCTAACCGGATCCAATTGAATTATCAAGGGAAACGCTAGAAACAGCATTATGTTTCAACAAACAAAAGTTACCAATGTAGGAAAAAACTGTGGGTCTCCCTATGCCCTGGCCTCAGTATTTTGTAGTTAAGTTAACTGGGGGCAAATGCAGTCAGAAGATGCATGAATAAGTAACACATAGGATTAAGATGCTTTACATTACAGTTTATTATACTTCTGTAACTCATTATTAATCTCTCACCGCCTAGTCTATAGATTAGACTTTATGATAGGTATATAAAAATGTCACACATGTAATGTTTGATATCAGCCACAATTCAGGTACCACTGCGGGGAGGAAAAACCATTATTACCCTCACAGGCGAGGGGGAACATTGCAAAATATTGCAGGATTGAGACAGGGCATTAGGGATGTGTTAAACTATTCAGGATGACTTGGTTCATCCTTTAATACCCATCATAAAAGTCTGAAACATTTCAGAAATCACATGTGTGTCTATGACGTCAGAGGCTAGATGCCCATGTTGATAAAGTTCTAGACTACTTTTCAAAATGTTAATAGCATTAAACACTCTGCATTAGGAAGCTGGAGAGCTGGCCCAGTGGGCAGCAAGACTTGCTGTAGAAGCCTGGTTACCTGAGTTTGGATCCCTTGAACCCACATGAAAGCCAGAGGCAGTACTACAAACTATGTCATTCACATGTGGACACACTGGGGTGGAGACTCACCAGTCCATACGCCAGCTGGCACGGCATGGCTCACACAATGGCAAAGATAAGAAGGTACGGATTGACCTTTTCACTTAGACAATGTACGTTTTATTAAGTTTTCTATCTAGCCCGTGTTCAGCTCTGAATAGTTAGTTCTAACCATTGCATGGTAAAGCTGGAAACTGGTAGGATTTCAATATAAGAAATCATGGCCGGGCAATGGTGGTGGCAGCGGCGCACACCTTTAATCCCAGCACTTGAGAGGCAGAGGCAGGCAGATTTCTGAGTTCGAGGCCAGCCTGGTCTACAGAGTGAGTTCCAGGACAGCCAGGGCTACACAGAGAAACCCTGTCTTGAAAAACAAACAAACAAACAAAAAGAAAGAAAGAATGGTTGCCACCAAATAGACTCCTCACACACCCACTCTCAAGTTCTGAATGCTCTTTCTTCCTTACCTCTCTTCTTCCTTTCTCTTCTCATTTTTAAAGACATGTTCTCACTATGTAGCTGTGCAGGTATAGAACTCTATGCACACCAGGCTGGCCTCACACCCAGAGATCTGCCTGCCTCTGCTTCCAAAATGCTGAGACTAAAGACACACAGCCTTATGTGAGGCTACACTTTATATTTCAGTAAACATCGGCTGAATCTCAGGCTAGCTTATAAAATATGCATGAAACTTAAGTCGCTTAACATAGCAACAGCATTAGTCAAATTCTATGCTTCGGAAATCAAGAGTCAAAGACTAAAAGGAAGGCGTTCCCTCTGCACTGGAGAATCAGCTCTGAATTAAATAACTACCTTAGCTCTGACATCCTTTTAACCCCCTTCCTGGGTCCCACGAGGCCTGGGTGAAGTGTGATCTCTTCTTCACCTTCCCTATGTTGGAGGTATTCTGAGTTCTCGCTACATAGGGCAACAGAGGCTGAGCGCCCTGGGAACTGACTTCTTGTGAGCATTGTCTTCCTCTTCCATACTCCTGCCCACTCCCTCTTTCGTCAGAGCAGTTAGTTACCTGGGGAAAGCTTCAGGGACCCGATCCAACTGAGCTAATAAGCAGCCGTACCTACGATTCATCTAGTTGTCCCAAAAGGTGACAGCAAATACCAAGTTGACTTTTCCACGTCCTGTGACCAAAGCATGCGGGTGTCTTCAGAAGCAGAGTCTTGACACCACAAGCAACGGCAGTAGCCTGTATCAATTCGGGGTCCCTCGGAAACCTCTGGCCAACAACTAGTGGGGAGGTACCCTGCACCTAGCACTGGGCTTTTTATTCTATGGCTTCTAAAATGAGTATAATCCCCCTTGTAGGGTAAATTAAATGATATATTATTATACAGTTTATAAAATAGTGGGATCCCATGTGGCTTTTGCAAACATCCTCAGTGTTGGTTGTCTTTCTCCTAACCCCATCCTCTAGTCTATCCTCCCACCCCCACACTTAAGCCTCCCTCCCATTATTCCTCATCTTCCCCTTCCCCTTTGTTTGACTATTCCTCTCCTTTCTTCCCTCTCCCCACCGATGAACCCTTTCCAGATTCCTCGATTATATGGGCCATCCAAATTAAACACACAAATACAAAGATTCGGCAATAAAATCCACACGATATATCTGCCTCTCTGGGTTTGTACTGACCAGGAAGCTTCCTCCATACTTGCTAGTTTTCACTGTACCAGAAGACACTATGCAGGCTGCTGACAGGGCAGAGAGCAGTTTTACCCAGCTGTGAACATTGTGAACTTCAATAATGACCCACATAACAAGGTATGCCCATGGCGGCAACAGTGGCACAAACGTTACAGAGGTAACCAACCAACCATTTTCTTCTTGAACTTAAGACTTGCTTCATAGGAGTCAACATATGCCTGCAAATTTGGCCAAGAACTCATGGCTAGGAAGTTCATAGGCCCCATATGTAAATCTACAACTGTTATTTTGCTAAATGGGAACAGTATTAGGCTGTCGTCTAAATTCCTATCTTTTCACCTGTATAATAGTGAAACTCTCAGATCTCATCATATACTTTTCTTGATTTGCTGGATGACGGCTAAAGCAGAAACTCACCACTGTAGTCAATAGGTTATTGAGCATAGAGAACACGTGACTGAGAAGTCCTCAGCCACAGTGTAATATCCATATCACAACTTTCTCCAAGACTCAGTAGATGGGGAGAAGATTCTAAGGGCCAGAAACTGGGGACGTATGAAACAAAACAGTGTCTTCTGGGCATGACAGAAACATGGCATTCACAAACTCGCAAAGGCTGTACAAGATCAATCCAGTCAATGATGGAGTGGGAGGGGCTCATGAACCCTTACCCTCAACTGCATAGCTAGGGACAGCTGGTGGCTTCTGGGGGAGGGTGAGTCAGTTTTCTTAAGAGTATGAGACTCCTGGCAGGTTTAGCTTGCTACAGTGGACGGGTCGCTTCCAGTATTATGGATAGCACAAATTAAGACAGTAGTTTATTGAACAAAACAATGATGAAGAAGACAAGAAGTAGGAGACCAGGGATCTCAGAGGAGTCAAGGAGAGGACTTGGGGATGAATATCATCAAAACACAGTGCCTGAAATCCTCAAAGAATCAGTAACGATGTTTTAAATGATAGCAAATAACACAAGGTTAGACTTTAAGATATTCCTGTGAGCAGGAATATCACAGTGGCAGGACAGTCCTGTAAACAGAGAGGTCAGCTCTCAAAGGTTACCTACCATCTTTTACATTGTCTTTGAACTGACAGCACCAAATATGACTTCCTACTTCTAGCAGAGCTATCTGTCTGCTCAGTGGACGGCCCCTCTGAGTAACAATGGCGGAACAGAGGGGAGAGAAGGGCAGCTGGCCGAGTGCTGGGCTATTTAATGTTATTTAATTGGGAACTGCTTCAACTAATTTGAGGGAGCAATTTTACATTCTTATTTAAAACTGGCTCAGGATTAATTTGGAATTTGTTGTGTTTCATCAATATACATCTACCTCAGAGTTACAAGGGAAATCTCTTTTGATATTAAAACTTGACGGCAGATGGTCCACAAACACTGATGACTGCCCTTTTGTTCTTATAGTCAAAGGCACTGCAATTATTTTCTAGCTAATTTCCCATTTTATTAGAAATTTAGTCTCTGAGTCCTTGGTGGCTTAATGATAGAGCATACATAATAACATTTTGAAACAAAAAACCCCATATAGATACATATTTTAAAGATTGTTTAAAAGCAGAAGGAGATACTGACACAGCCTAGGGCAACACATGATCTCAGTCTCAGTTACAGTTAAAAAAAAATGTTTCACTTCATCATGTTTGGGGCCCCCCAATTGAATAAGAATTTCCCGTATCTCACATGATTAGTAACAAAAACAGCATAGGCTCACTTCTAGACATTAAGGTGTTGTTTAAAGCATCATTCCTTTACATATAAAACATTAAAAAACAACGTTAAGATTTTCAGTTAGAAATTTTTAAGACACCAAATGTTAAAATAGTCATTACCTGCAAGGGACCCACCAGGGGCCTGTTCTTAGGTACAGTAAAGGCTTTGAGGACATTGTCTTCATCTTCTGATACGGGTGTCATTAAAACAGAGCTCGTAAGAATATTCTAAAGGAAAGGAATCATTTGAAATTTAAATGAGGCAGGATAATACAAGAGCGAACACAGACCTAACTCTAGAGAGATTACTGTGAGATGACACACATTAGCGTAAAGAAACGCCAAGCATCGACCAGAAATTCCCTTCTCTGTGAGCTGAGAAAGGAGTCAACTCTATACAGGCTTTTTATCTCACTGCTGCAACATCACCAAAATGGTGAAAAGCATTTGTAGGGCCTTACTTAATTCTAAGCATGTGGCATGTACTCTCTATCTACTAAATGAATTTATTAATCCATTCTTCTAAAGATGCGCCAATAAGACGTCTTTATGATACACACACACACACACACACACATATATATATATATATGTATATATATATATATATATATATAGGCACAAAAGTGTTTGAGATCTACAAATCAACAGCAACATAAACTACGAATAGTGAAAACATGGTATTTACAAACAGACTTTCAAAGTTCTAATGCAACAGCACCCAGTTAAATATATAATATTGAGCAACCAAAGCACTAAGTTACCCAACTCGCAGTTGCTTTAATGAAAGTGAAAATGCTACAATGTTATTTTGAGAACTGCACGATTTAATTCATCTAAAGCCTGTGAAATGGTACTTCACAGTTAACACACTGAGTAAGTATTCATAGTTTTCCTAAGCTCCGGTCATCCAAAAGCTGTAGGAGAGGCTATCCACGGACTGTTAGGCTGTGACACCGGAGCAAGGTGACAGGCCTTCTGCTTTGCATCCATGGATTCACGGGTCAAAACACGAAGACAGAGAAGTGCTACTGACACAGCATTTATACAAGGTGAGAGATGAGTTCATCTAAAACCAAGGTAAAGTACACAGGAGGATCAAATGGGTTACATGAGACTATCATGCCATTATAATTATGCAATGTGAGCATCTGGTCTTGGGCCATTCTCCTGTGGCTATGTAAGGATGCCTAGGTCAGGCTCCTAACATGCCAAGTATTGGGTCCACACCATGATTAACTCTATGCTAGATACCACATGGGACCAAACAGCACATTGCTTAACTAGGAGGAAACACAACATTTAGAAAGTCAAATAAAGCAAATGAAAAAGAATCATGTGGGTGTGAATATTTAGAAACCAGGTGCTCTGACGGGTGAGTGCTGAAGGCAAAAGGGTCCCACGTGCTGCACGGGGGACTCTATGGACACCTGATCACAGAAGGGTCAGGGCTCTGCCTGCTACTTACTGGGGCATCGGCCACGGGAGATGCCTGAGGGAACAGCTGGGTGCTCAGGCTGTTCTCTTCCCAGTGGTTTGAGCAGAAGAAGTTTCCCGTTTTATCAGTTGGAGACTCCACCTAAAAGCAAACAGGAAGTGCTTTGTATGGAAGAAAGACTTTCGGGAGTCATTTATTCTCAGGCATAAATTGCTACCACGTCTTGCAAGCACAACGCCTTCCATGAAAGGAAGTTCAGCCTCCTTGGAAGCGACTCTTCCTAATAAGCTAACGCCTTGATTCTCGATGGCTACAATTTCATTCTCTTGCGCTTGCAAACTCCTGTTCTCTGAGGGGTCAAACCACTCAGGGTTACTTGAATCTACATTCTCTGGGCATGGTCACTCTTAGAATAAACCATTTCTTAGTCTTTAGAAAGACAACAGGAATAAATCTGGCATATATTTATCTGTGGTCTGCCTGTCTATCCATCCTCCTACCCATCCCCCTCTACTGATAAACCGGCCTGCCTCCATCTTAGGCTGAAAGCCATCTTACAATAACGACAAATTAGACCCATTCTTGTTTATGATTAAATCTCTGTTTCTCAAGGATTGAGCTATGTTTCACCTGGAACCTTAACTACAAATGGCTCTGTCCTGCCTGTTCCAGGAAACGGCCTTTGCTTCAAAGGTTGTTATGACCATCTTGTCATGATCACGTTAACTATGTCCTTGTTTTATGAGGTTGTTCTCACCAATTTGCTTATATTCAGTTCTCGTAACCCAGCTTTTTGCCTACCAAATCCCCCATTTGGAAACCCTCTACTCCTGAACTACAAAACCCTCATTCCCCCCATGTCCAGTGCTAATCTCTTGCCTTACAGAGAAATAACTTGTGCACACAAATAAAAAAAAGTTTGCTCTAATTAATTTGGTCATGATCTGAGTTGGTAGTCTTTCTCTTTGCATCTGTGTGATTAATACTATCGATAAGTCGCCAATAAATTTTGAAAGAGGAGTATAAGCCCACTGCCCCCTCTTCCCTTTACCCCCTCTAGCATCTTTTCAGTCTAAAGAAGTTGACGGAAGTGACTTTCCAATTGGAAGGTTCAAGTCCACATTACGACAGTGCCTTTCAACTTGCTTGCGTGAATGTCTTGCATGAAAAAGGTCACTGTTACTTAGCAGTGATGCCAAGCAGTCCCAAGTACACAGAGCAGCTAGAAGGACTTACCTCCTGCTTGATTTTCTTCAGTAGTGGTGGTCCATTCTCTTGAAACTCAGCAACGATTCCAGCTTCATCAGATTCCTGCTTGATCACATCTTGAAGGTCTTCCACTACGTGAGAGGGGGTCTGAGGCTAAGGGGAAGAGTGGATATTTCCAGATCAGAGGAAACTTGTCTACACTCACGAGCTTACCGAATCTAAGCACCGTTCGTGAACTTACTAGCATCTTCAGGGGACCGTATTTAATCTCTTGAGCTGCAAGGGCATGTTTGAACGGTGTGGGAGTTCTAGGAGAGCTTTCGAGAATTGACCTTTTGATAGCTGGAGTTCTAAAGCTAAAGAAGAGAACAAACGAAGGCTCAATAAAAAAGACACGGATCCCTTATGACGCCATCAGCATGGACACTGAGAGGCTGTGACTGACAAGGAAGAGGTATGCTCACTAACCACATGCATTTACTAAGGGATAGTAGGTCTGTAGTAAATCATATTGAGGATCAACAAATATTTCAGACTAGTATGCCCAAGACTAAGAAGTAGTTCCCACCTTTTGAGGATGGGCCTGAAGACAAAGGTAATGACCCTGGCTCTGTACCATGCCAATAAGTACCGTGATATCGGGTATCATTTGCAAACCATCTCATTTACTCTCTCAAAGGGGGCCAAAACTGGAAAACATGTTAGCGTCTAAAACTTTGCTTTTATTTGGAAGTAATAAGAATGCACTTACTTTCAACTACTTAATCACCCCTGGGTTTTGAAATACATACATACATACATACATACATACATACATACACACATACATTTTCATTCCTGTGAGAATGTAAAAAGATCCTAATGCATTTGTTATAAAATTAAAAATAAGATTAAAAATACAAACTAAGCCGGGCGGTGGTGGCGCATGCCTGTAATCCCAGCACTCTGGGAGGCAGAGGCAGGCGGATTTCTGAGTTGGAGGCCAGCCTGGTCTACAGAGTGATCTCCAGGACAGCCAAGGCTATACAGAGAAACCCTGTCTTGAAAAAACCAAATCCAAAAAACCAAAAAACCAAAAACCAAAACAAACAAACAAAAAAAACCCCAAAATATGAACCATTTTCCAATTTTATTCTGAATGGTTCGGTCTCTTTTGTTTGATTTTAGTAAGGATATTGAAAAACAGTATAAAGAAGAACCTGCCCGGGGTATCGTACAAGAACTACCTCTGCATGCATATGAAACATTGGGATGTACTACAAAAGGTAATTAGCTCATTTCCTACTTTCTACCCTGGTTAGTTGCAACATGCGCAGGATGTATCCATTACAGGAATGCATAGCACACATACAGTGAATGCATTACACACATGCAAGAAGGTCAGACTTTGTATTCACATGAATAAATAAACTAAACATGTTTCTTATTGAACTGAGACTTACATGGAGTTTTCCTTCTGGGTTTTCACAGTCTGGTCTCGGTGGCATGGCGTCAGTTTGTGACCAGTGAGAGGCGTAGAGGGTAAGGTAGGTACGTCCAAGCCAGAGCTTTCGTGGTTGTTGGAAGTGTTCAAGAACTAAATATGGAGGAAAGAAAGGAGGGAAAAAAGAAAGGAAGGAAAGAAGGAAGGAAGGAAGGAAGGAAGGAAGGAAGGAAGGAAGGAAGGAAGGAAGGAAAGAAGACAGACAAACAGATTAAATAACAAGTCTGTAGTTATGCAATTTGAAGCCAAACCCCAGACGACAAGCAAGTCCTCTAGTGACTCATAGCCCCAACTATGACATTAACAACCATTCAGTGTTGGAGTGCTGGTGAGCATATTGATTTATTCCACCTGATTAGGCAAAGTTTAGATATTTATAAGAAAGGAAATCGAGAGGGTCAAAGCTAAAAACCTCGCAAAATTTAAAGAAAATCTTCTCTGTAAATGACACTTGTCATTTAAGGGAGCGATACATGCTTCTGATCAACATTAAAAAGATTATTTTCGTTTTCTTTCACATTTGGTTTTCTCAGTTTAATGATCTAATAAGTCAGACTATTATTTACGTAGGGTTTGTGTTGTGTGGGAAATTGTCTAGTAAGGAATAGCTCTCAGAATCCTGAAGTTCGCAAGGTAACCCAGGATTGGAAAAGGCAATGGATCTGATTATCTCTTTGCACAGACTAATGAACGCACTTAGAGCTCTCAGGGAAGTCAGGTGCAGTGGCTGCTGCCTGAGTCACAGTCACTCAGAAGCCAGAATGTCTCTTGAGCTCAGGAACATGAAGCAAGCTGAGTGGAATAAAAGACTGTCTGCGATCTGAAAAATTAAAAAACTAAAAAATCCAAACAAGCACCAAGTCTGAAGCACCCTCTCTAGTGAAGAAGTCTTTTAAAGCCTGAGTTAGCATTTCCCAAACTCTTAGGTCTACCTAGATTCTTTTTCCTAAGACATCTGCAGAAATGATTTCACAAAACACGGTTTAGAAAAATATGGGGAGGGGAACCCACCTGTTTGGGGAGTGGGGAGATCATTTGTCTATACTTAAAGTTCTATTAAAAACAAGTCCAGAGCTTTGTATAGCTCAGTGGTAGAGCACTTCCCTAGCACACATAAGGCCCCAGGTTAAAATTTAAAAACCACGATGATGATGATGATGATGATGATGATGATAAAATGAAGTAAAGTAAAACAAAATACAAAACTTTCAACCGATATAATTAGGGAAAAAATGTTAAAAAGCCAAATTGTCTCTTAATTATAATTTAGAAATATGTGGCTCTGCTAAGCATTACAATGTTGTATACCTTAAGAACATTATATGAAATAAGAATATTCTTTGGCAAACAGTGCCCTAGTAAAATATCATAGCAAAATTTAAAAGACCCAGTGTTGAAAATGTTAAATTATTTTGAGGAAGCATCTCTTTTTCATCCTCTCCATAAACTTCCCCGCTTATAGAAGGGACATACTGGTTTCATTTCCTAGTTGTAATCCAAATTTTATGTATTCATATTTTGGTTCCATCCTCCCCAGGGTCAGTAAATCACTTAGTAGTCAATGAACAAAGAGGCAGAAAACATGGTAAAATTTGAAGAGGCGGGGATGACACGGGAGAAGGGGGCAGGGGCAGAAATGTTAAACTGTAGTGGAAAAGGAAATGGAAACACATCTCATGCAGCTATCCATCCATCTTCCAAAACACCAAGACTTCGAGAGAAAGAGATGCGATAAAATCACCATTGTGGCCTTCAGCCAGCCCAAATGCTAGGAAGCCGGCCACCTTTACCTCAGTGAGACTCAACGCGGAATTAAATCTGCCAGGACGGCAGTCGTTAGTCATTTGCTGAAAAGATTAGTTTCTAATGATTAAGGCTCGGGTGTATGCTGAACGTTAGTAACAGCTGTGCAGAAATTGTGCTCTACCTGCGAGGGAGAGAAGGGTTGGCTTTTGACAGGGGAACGCTTTGGAGTTGAGCTGATGACGTCAGCAAAGAGGGAGGCGCTAGAGTCTCCAGCGGCTAGGGGGCTGGCCTGGCCCCGCCTTTTTCGTAGGACGACCAGCGGAACCTTGCTGTGCCTCGCTTGGGGTGAGGCTTTGGCTGGGCAGAGGGAAGCCTCGCTCAGCTCTCGCCTGGTCACCCTCAGGCTAGGCTCTCCGGCAGGTCTAGTCCCACGACCCTCTCTTTGCTGAAGCTGGAAGGCTTTGCCTGTGTGCTCCTGGCTAGGTGAAAAAGCTGCCGCTTCTTCAGAGAATTCAAAACTGCTGAGATCACACCATGAAGAATCCTGAAACAACGTGGGAGGCACAGAGCTCTGAGATGGTATGCAAGTGACAGCGCCACCATCACCCCAAAACAGCAATGGATGCTGGGTGCAAGAAAACGCTGGGCCTGCCTGACTTCTCGGTTGGGGACCACAGGGGCATGGGCTGCCTTGCACATCTACTGTGGGAAGCTCAGGCACTCTCTTTTGCATGCAATTTAAAGCAAACAGAAAACATTTCTGGATGATGCATTATGGCGATAGCTGGCCCTGTCCCGTGTGTAGGGAATAAATGCTTTTTAACCAATTAGGAGACCAAGAAAATGAACTGAGTGGTTACTGAACACAAATTTGTTTCACTCAAGATAAGGTTTATTTTGGTGATCCTGATTGTTAATCAGGGTTCAATATTCTGTAGAGAAATCTATGCCCCACTCTTGAACTGAAAGCTTAAGACTATGAGGAAATGTAAGTGTAATCGTACTGTCCCAAAATAGACAAAACAAAACAAAAAGCAAACAAAACCAAAACAGCAAAGAAATTTTCTAGAGAATCACGAAAATGTAAGCAAAATATAAGAAAGTCTGTTAAAATAGTTCAGACACAGCTATGGTAAGTCAGAACTTCATAATTTACATTTGGAAGGCAAAAACACACACACAAAAATTGTGTGGGTAGCCTACTAAATCTGTGGAATCATAAAAGCTAAAGGTTTTTCACTTTACATGAATAGAAGAATAGCAATGATTTATGATATACCGGTTCTCAACTCCTCTTCCAGAAACATGAACATGCCTTAGCAATTCTACTTACAGAATCTATAAACTGGAGTGTTTCTGCAAATTCTAAGAGGTTCTTAACATTGTCCAGAATGGTGCCCTGGTGGACGATCATGCACCGTGCTGGAGAGGCGCTTTCTTCAGGTAGAGAGCCAGGGTCTGCAGGCAGAGAGGGGGTGGCATGGTGTTCTCCCAAACAGGAAACAGGTGCGCTGTCTCCATGAGGTCTGGTCTGGTCCACCATGGAGGTGCTGTGCCACCCGGGATAGCTGCAAATGTGGTTCTGTGTCTGAGGGAGGGGGTGTGTAGAAATAAGGATGGGGAGAAGAAGGGAAGAAGAAACTCAGCAACGATGTTGCACAAGGTATCAAATGCTGTTGAAGGCAAGATAAAAAGTGGTTGCTTCATCCAAAAAACTCGAGCCTGCCAGACAGTTGTCAAGATGTTTCCTTTTAGACAGCTTTGCAATAGCGCTCCAATTCATACCTACAGAATTGCTTCAGTTGCTACAATTTTAGTCACTTGTTAAACCTTGGGACTGCTACAAAACACAAGTCTTGGGTGTCTCAGAAATCCATTGGAGTTTAATTTGCAAATGGCTCCTGAATCGCCATGACTTAAGAATGGTCCTATTTGCATGTTAAGCCCTTGAAAGGATTCAATGGTTAGCATTGCTTTTATCTGTACATATCCTGGTGCTTCTATTCTTCTTTTTTTTTTTTTAAGGATATAGATTGTGCACTGATGCAAGCTAGGGCTGCAGAGTATATGTGGTTGGGAAAGTAGATCAAGTTAACAGACGTCCCCTTACAGAATGACCATGCAAGAGGAGAAATTGCAAAATAGTAACCAAAGTTCAAAAGTGGTTGAACCAGCACAAGCACATTATAATTATTTAACAACAACAGCGAAGGACCTTTCACCTGAAGAATCCCCTTAGTGGGTATCACTTTTCACATACTCACTTCTTGGCAAAACTACCAATGCATCAAAGTGCAAACTGAGCTGCCCATTCGAGGATTCAGAAATGGTCCACCAAGGACTAGAGCTGCAGCTGGGGGGCTGGGGGAGGGGCGTGGCAGTGTGCTATGTAGCGTGGCGTGTGAGACCCTAGGCTCAACTGTCAGTACCAAAAAGGAAGGGAAGGGGGCTGTCTCAGTCTGAAAGGTGACTGTCAAGCAAACATCAGAACTTGGATTTGGTCTCCCGGCACCCACAGCGGTTTGATTTTGTAACCCCAGCACTGGAGAGGTAGAGACGGGTAGACCCCTGAGCTCAGTTAAAAAAAAAAAAAAAACTGGCAGTTAAAAAAAAAAAGTTCTATCCCCAGAGCCCATGGTAGAAGGAAAGAATTCATTCTGGAAAGCTGTCCTCTGACAGCTAAGAGTGCACACAGGCATGTATGCACATGCAGACACAACGACAATTACATTTTTTGATTTGTTTTTTTCAAGTCAGGGTTTCTCTGTATAGCTCTGGCTGGCCTGGAACTCACTCTGTAGACCAGTCTGGCCTCGAAGTCAGAAATCCACCTGTCTCTGCCTCCCAGAGTGATGGGATTACAGGCATGCGCCACCACCGCCCGGCGAAAATTACATTTTTAATGTGGAGATCTAGCAAGAAAGACACTCAGTGTCAACCTCTGACCTGGACATATGTCTGCACATATATCTGCATGCATATGTGCACAAACCTATGGGAACATGTGCATGTTTACACAAACACATTATCGCTACTGATTGGAGAGCTTTCACACATGAAAACAAAAGATAGCAATCACTTAAAGAAGTGGCTTATGTATATATCCCTAAAAAAAAAAACACGTATATACGTATACACTTCAAATGGAATTTGAGGTTGAAAGAAATGTAAACACAGGCTAAAAGATAAAAGTAAACAAATCAAGCCAACAGGCAAAGCCTGGACATAAAGCTTTCTGATTTGTTAAAATGTAGATGCTGATGGTCACAAGTGGCTACTGTGGTCCTGTTATAAAACAGTGACTTCCACTTCAGTTAATGCACACTCTGAGACTAACAGGCTTTTATCAGTTATCAGTAGCAGTTTCTGTTGCTTGAGCATTGCTAACAGATACACAGAACTTGGCGGGGACAGAAGAGGAGACACAGGGGAGAGAGAGTACAGAGCAAAGCTTCCCATCCCGAGGGGACAGTCTTACTGGTAATGCCTGCTGTCCCTTCAGTTCATTCTCTGTTGACATCAGGAGCAACTCCAGTTCCTTTATTCGTTTTTCCTTCTCAGGGTCTTCGTCGTTATAGTGTCTCTAGAGTTTCAAGTGAAGCAGGGAAAGACAAGGTCTGAGGGAGAGCTACCTCACACAGGTCAGGGAGCTTCCGTGTGGAACGACCCCACGAAATTCGCCACTATCTGCTTAAAGTGGCAGATGACTAAAGGTGACAAGAGATAAGGCATGCGCACGGATACGTCAGAAGATTCCAGAAGCCACCAAGGGGAAAGGCTAGCCCAAAGTCGGTTGGCAACACTGTTGGCTTTTCTTTCTATTACAGGGGATAAAATATGTGTGTGTTTGTAGGAAAGTGTTCTTTAAAAGCAGTGTCTTGCCCAGCTAACGGGGTTACCCATCAGATGATCTCACCTGGATGGCCGCAGCGGCTGGCTGAGGGACATTGACTATATTTACGTGCAACGCAACAGGATATGGACCGTGACTGGATATCTAGACCAGGGAAACAAAACAAAGACTAAATCATTCCTGCTCAACAAGTGCTTAAGGGGCACGCAACTCTCTAAAGTTTTGCTCTGGGACAAGGGGGAAAGTACTTGGTTGATAAAATTCACAGAATGATTAAAACAAACAAACAAACAAACAAACAAAAAACTTCTCTAACTTGAAGTTCCGCTAGATATCTAAAAATGGCAAACTAGTTCAGGAAACACAGGGAGAGAGGCCCAAGGGGTCTGTCTATCCCAACAGAAAACATTCCTCAATCAGAGAAAGGAACAATAGGAAAGTGTTCATGGATGTGTGAAAGATTTGTCACCAGGGGTACTTTTCTTAGAATAATGTTCCCTTTTAATAAAAAGCACAGAAGCTTTTATGATAATTCATTCACTGGAGACCGGTTTGGAAATTCTGTAGTCAAATCTAAGAAACAGATAGAGCCAAGTGAAAACTACTCATGAATATGTTTTACATGAAATTTGCATATGATCTTTGTGATTCTCAGGTGGGTTTTGCCATTTTTTTTTATCATCAGCTCTATGATAAGCATTTCTTGATATTCTCCTCTTGAGACTTTGTTCCCATGGACTGTGAAAGCGATTTCTTTCACTAGATATGGATGTCTAGAAATGAGGAAGAAATGATACCCACCCAACTGAGGATAAAGGGGGAACATCATTAAATGAATATCACAGTACTGCCCTTGACTGAGTAAGAAAGTAAACATTTACTGGATGTATAAATCAATTCATTTTCTTCTGATCATTGCCAGAATTGAACTTATAATCTCCCTTTGTATTTCAGAGGTTAGCTATCTTCTCTTTATGGCTTTAAATGTAATATTACATCAATTTCTCATTTTGGAAAAGAAAGCTATTGGACTATGCACCTATCTTTGTCCACTCTTAAGACTTAGCAATGCACATGTATATTTACATTTAAAAAAAACTATCTTTAAATCAGGTCGGGAGCAGAAAACTAGAATCAGACGACTTTGGTTCTATTCAGCACTACTTCTATGTGATGGACAAACTTCTTCTCATTCTTGTTTTCAGAAACATAAGTCAAGTGTACTTTCCCCTACCTCCCACAGCTGACGGCCATCTGTGACCATGCCTGTACTACATCTATGCAAACCACACGACTGTAAAGTATTTTTATGACCTGGAGTGATATAAGCGCCTCTCTCCTCCCTCTACATCCTCAGGAGTGGCTTACGTTTTGTGCTTCGGTGATGTGGTAATAGGGATATTCGCTGTTGACTGAGGACTGGCCAGTTGGAGAGAGCTGAGATGGGGGTGAGGCGTGAGTGAACCCCATCAAATGATTGCTCTTCTGGAAGCTAGTGGCCACTGGCGTCTGGCTGGCTTTGGAAGGCTCCTGCAGGTAGCCTTCCTGTTCTACCTTGCGGCGCATGGTGGAATTCCAGTGGTTCTTGATAGCATTATCAGTCCTGTGTAGAAACATACCACACACAAACTTTATAAAACTGTTGACTCAGATTACAATCAATCGACAGAAAACTGTTTCTAAAAAATAAAAATAAAAAAGCCAGGCAGTGGTGGCGCACACCTTTAATCCCAGCACTTGGGAGGCAGAGACAGGCAGATTTCTGAGCTCGAGACCAGCCTGGTCTACAGAGTGAGTTCCAGGACAGCCAGGGCTGTACAGAGAAACCCTGTCTCAAAACAAACAAACAAAAAAAAACCCTTTAATTTCTGTGGTTCCACTTTTTTTTTTCCGAGACAGGGTTGTAGCCCTGGCTATTCTGACCAGGCTGGCCTCAAACTCAGAAATCTGCCTGCCTCTGCCTCTGCCTCCCAAGTGCTGGGATTAAAGGTGTGTGCCACCACTGCCCGGCCTGTGGTTCCACTTTTATTTTCTCTTTTTAATTACTGTGGTCCCACTAACTTTTCTTTTCCTCCTTTTAATTGTCTTCAACTACTCTACCTTGTCACCTAACTGGAGAATCCATAGACTTCTCTTGCTCACGTAGTTTGGGATGAATCAAGCTTCCTGCGGATTTTATTTTAGCCTTTTGACTCCTGGATAAAGGCATGGGTTCTCAGTATTCGCGTGCCAGGGAAATTTAATAGAACTTAGAGTCCCAGCTGTTACAAAGCCCTTGTTACAGTGAGGCAGAGCAGGGTGGAAACACCAAGGGAGGACTTAGCCAAGCTTGGGAACAGCAGTGACGAAGCCTCAGCACCTGCTCTTTACCTCACAACTCTATGCACAAAGTTTGAGTCAAAAAAACAAAAAACAAAACAAAACAAAACAAAGCAAAACAAAAAACCCTCTTACCCTCTGGAAGCCTCTCCAGACAAAGGAACCGTGTATAATGGGTAACAGTATTCTCCCCCCTCAGCAATACCTGAACGAGAGACACTGGCCCCAGGGTATTTTCTTTCTTTGGGGAGGAGTAGGGGCTGTTTTCCTGAGACTGGAAAGTAGCAGTCTGGCTGGCCTTGAGTTCCAGCTCTTTCTGCCTCTTACTTCCTGAATGCTGGGATTACCGGCAGGCCCTACCACATACAACTCCCTAGTATAGTTTCAAACTGCAAGGTGCTTTTACTGAACTCTTTGGATTTCCAGGAAGTGTTTCTTAGCTCAAAACAAACAAAAATTAAGTAAAAAACATCTTTACTATTTCCATGGGGGTGGGGAAAATGTGTGTTTAAAAAAATAAAAGAGGAAGTTCAGTTGCTCCGTTAGTCTTTTAAAAAAGTTAACAGTATATCCTCTGAGGCCACATGGGAGGAAAGACCTCCTTTGATCAAATCCATAGCTTCTTAAAACTCTCAGCCACGAAGGAGATGTCCCATCAGTGCGACACTAAGACATACTAGATAAGCCATCCCCGAAACAATCCTTTGCCTACTTAGGGGTCAAAAAAGCTCAAGAATAAAAATGCCTTTAATATTGTTTCTTTTAAAATTTGTAGTAAAAGTATTTCTCAAAGTAAATAAAAATCATTCATATAAATATATAGACAGCGGGTCAAAGGTTGAGTTTTCATAATTATCCTATGCAAAGGCATCATTTCTTCACCTTGTTCAGTAAAAAGACATTACACTAAAATTAGTTTAAAAACTTGAAGTTGTCGTGATAATTCTAGACATACCACAGGGGGAAAAAAAACCAGTAATCACATGGTGGTGAATGGGGAGAATGTAGGTGTTAGGAAAGCAGAAATTGCTAAAGTAGAAGAATGACCAGTGACCGCTGAGCCCAAGGGCAGTCTGTATGTCTGCTCTCTTCTAGACATGTAGGGTGCTTTAGCTTTTAGAATACCTTACATTCCTTTTACTTGATCTCAACCTTAGCTCATGAAATCAGCTGTTTCACAAATGGAGGAACATGGTGGAGGAAAGAAAGCCAAAAGGCTTGGCCACAGGCTCACCCTGAGGTGGCACTAGCCTCGTCTAACTGAACAAACTCTGAGCTCTAGTCTACTTCTAAAAGTCGTTGATTCTGGTTTATCCAACAGAATTCTTATAATTGCTAGACTGTAATTCCTTCACACACATAGAACATTTTTGTGACCTCCCCTGGTTCTTCCCAATCAATATATTTATTGACCAAGTATTACCGTCCGGGCAGCAGCTTGGCGATTTCCGCCCATCTGTTTCCCAGCCTCTTGTGTGCCTGGTAAATGATTCTGTCTTCCTCTTCAGTCCAGGAGGTTTTCTTAACTTCTGGATTCAAATGGTTGTGCCACCTCTCCCGACACTGCTTTCCAATTCTCCCTTTTAAGTGCTTGGCGATAACAGACCAACGCTTCGGACCGTATTTCTGGACCAGCTCAATCACCTGGGGATAAACAGAAGAATAATTGGTGTTTTAACATTACAGAAGGAGTCAGTGTCATCAGACTTCAATGTCACGAGATCTTGGGATCTCGAAACAATCTGCTTTCCTCCCTGAACGTACGGGAGCGAGCCCTTTGCTTCCTGTTTGTAGATTTGAATTGCTTCCTCAGGTGAGAAACCAGTTTTAGCAATATTCCTAACTGCAAGTCACACACCTATGGAGACAGAACTTACTCTCTGATCTTCTTCTTTGGTCCAGGGACCTTTGATGAGCTCAGGGTTCAGCACTTTCTGCCACCGGTGCTGGCACTGCACGTCCGTCCGGTTCTAGACAAAGTACACAGCATTGGGACCATAAGACATGAAGAACACATGAAGGCTTTGTTCAATGGGGATAACATGTGGACGATACATAATTGAAACATCTTAAGAACATTTAGAAGCGTGTACAGAGAGCCCACCCATCTATCCCACACTGCTCACAGACGAGAGAGTATATCCAAGCTGCGTCTAAGATTGGAGCCTGAAGGGAATTGTCAGCCACGTGCAGAGGGAGCATTATATTACTTACACACATCTATGCCAACGTGACTTAACCTTAACCTCAGTCTGTGGTTTGTACCTCTGTGGCTTAAGATGTGTTAGTGATTCCACATTGCCACACCTCAATAAAAATCCATCCTAAAGAACCGAAGTGCCTCCCATTCAAACCTCTTGGTGTGTTCAGGGACAGAAGCACTTACAGTAGAGGGAATGAAAACAATACAATGTTCTAGCTTTCTTAGGTGTGATCTTAGAAGACAAAGGATGGATATGGAGCTGATCACCACCAAAGGCCGACTTGATCTGTGAGAGGAGACCTAGGCCAAGTGCTGTTGGGTGAGGAGGAAAGGACTCTTTAAAATGAGGTTCTACTTCCTTCAGAGGCATTCGAGAGCTCATGATACGCCTTTGGAGGGTGCTCCGAACTTTTAACTGGAGAAGCAAGAGAGAACATTGAGAGGAGTGTGTGTGTGCAGGGGTGAAATCAGCAGGAAGAAAAGCCCAGAGGAGAAAAAGCAGAAATGAACACAGTTAAACCTGCTTGTGGGGAGGAAGCAGGAAACGAGTGGGTAGAGGAGGAGAACAGCAGGACTCTAAGTTGAGACCAGATAGGAGAGGGACTCGCTGCTTCACTCACTCGTGTGAGAATCTATGTCGCCACTGCTGGGGGGTTTGTTTGCTTATTTGTTGTTTTTGTTGGTGCAGGAGACCCAGCCTGGGGACTCAGACACCCTAGGGAAGCGGAGCTGTTAGGAGTAGCTGTCTCAGCTACCCCTGCCAATTAGGAAGCTACCAGTGTTTGGGAAGCTGAAGGAGTGCACCTGGAGAAGCCCAGTCGGAAGCCACTGAGATGGAGAAGGCAGGGCGGTGGCCCTGGGACCAGATCAATGCTTGGGCAGGAATGTAAAGAATCCTGGGCTGCAGCCACATCACCGGGATGGAGCTGGGAGGGTTTAAGCCAAAAGGCACTTTAGAATTTTAAAGCCACATACCAAAAATGTGGTTGTTGATGGGAATGAGGGGAATTTAGATGCTAATTAGAGGAAATACCAAGTTTAAAATTCTACCCTGTAACAACCCATCAGAGCGTTAACTTATGTTATCCAGGTATTCTAAAACAAAACAAGAAATGATTGTTGGAAAAAAATGAAAATTCCTTGATAGTAACTCTAGAAATCTCAATTATATGTAGTGTAGTCAGCTATAAAAATTAAGGATGGGTCTTTTCCTCTTAATTCTACATGAACAAATACACAGTATTTTAATAAACTCTCCAATAATTTCTTAAATCCAGATGAGATTTTCCATTCTCAAAAAAGAAAGAAGAGAAGAGAGAAAAAGAAGAAAGAAAGCAAGAAAGCACCAGGCGGTGGTGGCTCACACCTTTAATCCCAGCACTTGGGAGGCAGAGGCAGGCGGATTTCTGAGTTCGAGGTCAGCCTGGTCTACAGAGTGAGTTCCAGGACAGCCAGGGCTACACAGAGAAACCCTGTCTCAACAAGAAGAAGAGGAAGAGGAGAAGGAGGGGGAGGAGGAGGAGGAGGAGGAGGAGGAGGAGGAGGAGGAGGAGGAGGAGGAGGAAGAAGAAGAAGAAGAAGAAGAAGAAGAAGAAGAAGAAGAAGAAGAAGAAGAAGAAGAAGAAAGCAGAGAAAGCAAAGAAAGAAAGAAAGAAAGGAAGAAAGAAAGAAAGAAAGAAAGAAAGAAAGAAAGAAAGAAAGAAAGAAAGAAAGAAAGAAAGAAAGAATATCGAACTTACAGGCAGATAATTGGCGATGACTTTCCAATCGTCGGTTCCATTCTGCTCCACCAGCTTCTTCAGCTTTTCATCCTACGGCATGTAAAGACAACCTTAGGACATCAGTTGTCTACTGAGTAGCTCTGTCTAAATTTAATGAATAAAGGAACCAACCTCCCAATGGGGGAGGGGAGCTTTCAAAGCCACTCAAATAAAGCCAATATTAATGTAAAATGCTGGTCTGGGCATAGATTTATTCACAGGCACACTAAAGCTTTTTTTTTTTTTGACACAGCTGTTGAGTAGTTATATAAACAGATTTCTATTGTCATCTATAAGATAGGAATGGTAGTATCAACATTGTTATCTGGAGATTACACAATACCATTATGTAAAACAGTGAAGCCTGGCATGTGTTAGTGTTGAATAGATGGTAACTGTTGACACTCTTACTGAATGGGGGAAAATGAATTCCGATGTTAAAGTTAGTCACCATTCAACTCCCCCCCTCCCCCCCAAAAAGATAAGGCCAAAGATAAGACAATTTCCCATTGGTTCAACCTTCTCCATATGCAAAGCAGAAGATATTTGACACTTTTAACTTGAAGGCGTACTTAAGGTAGTAGAGTAATTAAGGATCTATATCAATCTGTTCAGAGTTTATGAATGAACCAACATGTCAGAACACAGAAGACACTAGACACGCTCACGCTGGTTCCATCAGCTCATACACTCATGGACACACTAGGTCACACACACCTTCGTAAACACAGTCTTCATAGGTTTCTGCAAAGATACTATTCACACATAATGACAAGACAGCCAGAATCTGGGAATCCACGGTTAACAACAGAACTTCATCCTCCAAGGACACACCCAAGTATCTGACCTTGACAGACAGAACAGGAATTTCTTAAGTGCCTCCCTGGGAGTACTCCCACCTATTCTCAGGAGTTTTGATTTTAGCCAACAATCAATGTCATAGTTCAGTAAAGAAGGAAGAAACCTTTCCTCATACCTTAATGTGTTTTCTCTAGAAAGAAATGGGCCCGTTACTGGATGTCTTCAGAATAATTTTTCATGTACATAGGTCATGTGAATATCATATGTAAAGAATATTCGATGAATATGTTTACAACACAATGAGTTCTATGACCACTTTAGCTTAGACAATAGCAAAGTATTAATTTATTCAGAGAACATTTATTACTATCGTACATTTTATCAAGTAATTTGGGGTTCGAGGAACACAAAGATGAAGAGATACTTTAGTCCTAGCCCTCAAGGAATCTGCAGTGTGTTGGGAAAGACATACATGTAATAGCACCAATAAAGCCATGCATGTGCCCAGTGGCATGGGGTCACGGGAGGGTGCAACCAGCCTTGAAGATGGCAGCCAGTAATAGTTTCACAGAAGAGGCAATGTGTGAAGATACAGTGAAAAAACATAGGGAGTGGTGAGGTTCTAATGAGAAACCGAAAGGCGACGTGTAAAGGAAAAAGGAGAAAGCATTCAAGGAACCATAAACGGGTTGGAAACAGAGATCAGAATAAACACTGGGGGAGCAGAGCGTGTGCATTCTGTACAGCGTGCCAAGAGAACCTTCAAGAGTCTTCAGATGAGCACAGGAGCTTAGCAAGATTTCAGTTTTCACCAATTACAGACTCTACACAGCCCCTATGTTGTGATAAAATGACGAGTTACCTCTTCCCTGGTCCACCTAGTTTTCCCCAAGTGACGCTTCCCAGATTTGGGCAACAGCCCATCGTAGTCATGGTCGCACATCTCAATGTCTTCATCATCTTCATCGCTACTGTAGATGCTGCAGGAATGAGAATGGACACACATGGGCTGAGAGCAGAGGATCTAAACTACTGGATTATATGAAACTCATACAGAAACTCCTCGGTGAGCTTGTTCAAAGTCTACACAGACAAAACCTTGCACGCTTGCACAATGTAAGCAAAGTTCTCTGCATTCTGTTGCTGTAGTGTTTGTAAACTGGTTCTGCTGTTACTAGTATCCACAGAGACACCGGGAGCCCTGGCATTTTCTATTGCTCTGCATGTTTGAACCTGTTACTGTTAGATCAGTGACAAGTTACACACCTGGCAATCTCCCAACCAATCGACGTTTGAGTTTAAAAGTTAATGTTAAGGACAATGAGCGCAGGAGAACCCACGTGCTTTCTGTAAGTACACACTCAAACTCTTCGGCATATAGCAAATCATTTAAGTAGTTTCCAAACACAACAGACCAATCAAGTATGTCTCAACAGTGCTGGTAGTCTGGTAAAATAAAAAACCAAAACCAATAAATTCAAAGGCATAGCTGTCATCATCTCTTAAAGACCATGATACTAGGAAAAAAAATATTAATCAGGAAAGGTTTCAAGACCCGGGGAAAGGATATAGCCCTCAAACTGTTTTGTGATTAGCATAAATTGCAAATCATTCAAAACTCAAGATCCCCTGTACCCAAGCTACGCTTGTGTTTACAGTGCTGTCTCCAGAGTAACTAAGCACATTGCCAGGGCACTGGCTAGTCAGAATCCAACTTACTCTTGTTTTCTCTGTCTCTGACTGAATGGCGTCTAAAATATCTTACAATGTATCTAATTAAAAACCAAGGGGTTCCCCCAGATGAAATCTACATGTTTAAAAAAAATGAGTTTTCAAAACAGCCTTTTTTTTTTTTAACTAGGTTGAGTAACTGTGAATTTCCATGGCAGCTGAAGGACCTCCAGACTTATCAATCATATATTGAATAGAGTAATTCTGCAGTTTAGTTTTGTTATCACTCTCTATAAAACTTAAAATATGAAAAATTATGCACTTAACAACTCCACTAAAATTCATCTGTTGTAAAACTGAAAAAAAAAAACCCATCAAACCCAGACCAGTAAAATGATCTAAGACAACATCATAATAAAAATTATTTTTAAAAGGCAAACTTACATTCATAATAAGATTTGTCTTCCTGAACTAACTCACTAAATGCATATTTCCAGCCCCCTAACAGTTAAGCAAAAATATTTACCAAACACTGGGATTTTCATTATCTAAAACCATCAAACTGATGGTTCAGGCTTCATGGTGACAGGATGTGATCTAACCTTAAAATAACACCACCAAAAAGAAAAAAATCCCAGTAAATTTTATTCATGGTCTGCAATAATTTTTTTTCCACTTAGTGTAAATCCTTTCAACCAAGAGCAGAGTTATTTCCAACAGTAAACAGGAGGTGGCAAATAACTTCTGAGCAATAATAATTATGAATTTCTTTTTAATATAAAACACGGTGTTATGAAGGGGATAAAGTTATGAGCCCAAAACTGTAAATCAGCATCTTTGGGTGACAATTCCTTTTTGTTCAGGAACTTGGAAAGCTTTCATGATGAAGCATCCCTTTGTGAAGTATCAGGGATACCAAGAAAGCCAACGGGATCTGAGACTGGAGCCACCGATTTAACTCTCGTTAGATTCGCCTGTGAGGCTTGTCCAGATCTGGAGGTGTCACTTTCAACACTGTGGACATTTTCCAAGCAAATTTTCCTCTGCTCAAAACTTAGTTCTAAAAACAAGCAACACCCTCAGTGGCCCACAGGGGGCAGTCGACAGTCAGGTGAGGTAGAACTGGGCTCGCACCGGGCTCTAGAAGCAAAGTTCTCCCAAGCCTAGTTCTCGCTGCACCTAGTCGCTTGATTTGGACAAATCTCCCTCCCTCTTGTGGATCCCACCTTACACATTAGGGCGGGGTTTCTATTTATAAGGTACTTTCCAGAACGCATGTCTCCACTGTCTTCCGTGCCTCTTAAAAAGCAAGCCCTGGGCAGATGTGCAAAGCCAAAGTCTCGGGGTGAAATGTGGCGTGTGACTCTTGCATATCTTGAAAGGCTATGAGAGGCGGCTGGGAGAGTCCAGGATGCTGTCGGCTTTGGCAAGGGGGCTCGCCTCTGAGCTCTGCATGCGATTTCCTTGCTCTAAAATGACCTGGTCGCCTCGGTAGCATGATTAATTTCGACCAAGGACCTGAAATAACTTTTCCTTTATCTCCTCCGACAAGATCTCAGACCCAACAGTCAAAGGACTTTCAAAGGCTGATTTCAAGCTAGATGCTCTCCACTGCTCCACCTGCGAGAGCCGGTGTGGTTACAAGAGTACAACTATGAATGTTACATTCTATCAAGGAAACAAACCGTGCAAAGAAACGAAAAAGAACCCGGGGAGGAGGGGGTTGGGAAGAGGGAGGGGACGGGAGGAAGTGCCTGTGGCCGCTACTCGATTCTAGAAAAGGGGTTCAGACTCATTTCGCTGACCTGGTTAATAATCCCTGCCGAGTTGACGCTAGCCCTGCAAGAAACGGCTCCGAGCCCGCAGCCGGGTTTCTCTTCCCCCTGAGTCAAGTTCAAGGCTCCCGCCCCTCCCCGCCTCCGCTCCGGGCTACCTGGGAGCCGCGGGGGAACCTGCTCGGCCACGCCCCGTGCAGATTGAACCTTGGGGCGGCCAGCCCGGGCCGCACCTCCTCCGGTGCACCCCTTCCTAACTCCCGCCTCCTGCTGCAGGTTTCAGCTTTCTGCAGAACAGGTGACCCGACCCGGGTGCTGGCGGTTTAGGTCCCCAAAAGCGAAAGGCGAAACCTCTTAAAGGGTGGCACTTAGGCTAGACACTGGGAGCCAAGATTAAAGGTCTTCCCCAATTTACCGCCTTCTTGTTCAGATGCCCAGCGGTGGCGGCTCCCTGCCTGGCCCATCCCGAGGGTGCGCTGCAGGGCCCACACCCACGTTCCTGCCACTTCCCAGAGCCCGCGCCCTGCAAGGCCAGTACCTGATGGCTCAAAACAAAACAAAACAAAAAAGCTTTTAAAAAAAAAAATCAAACCACGGGTGGAAAGGCGGGCGTGAATAAACTTTGTCTCCGCGGACTTTTTTTTTTTTTTTCCAGAATCTTCCTTAGGGTCGTCTGGTGGCTTTGCCAGAGGCGGGCTACCTAAAGCAGCTGGAGCAGAGTGCCGGGAGCAGCGGCGACCTCAGCTGCTTCCACATGTGCTTGGCCCAGGAGAAGAGCGGCGACATCGCCCCGGGTGCGCTGCAGCTGCCTTGGGTGCTGCCAGCCTCCAGCACTTTGCGCCAAGTGGCGACCGCCACCGAGCTAAGTCCCGCATCCGTTGCTCTCTGGGAGACCCCGCCGTGTCTTTGGGAAACCCCAAGGCCGGCCGGACTTGAGCTGCTAGCAACTGACAGTTCCGAGGAGGAGCTCTCTCTTTCTCTCTTTCGGATCCCTCTTCCCGAAGGTGGGGCCAAAATGGAAAGAGTGTGCACACATCATCTCGGCCGGTGCGGTGACATGTGCGACGCGCGGGCACATGCAGTGTTTGCAGTAGAAATAAAAGCTTCTCCCAGAACAAGCACAAGAATCTTCCAACAACAGGGTTTAAAACAATCTGCAAGCCCATTTTGTCCCCCTAAAATCTTTGCAGCCGCCTGCCTGTCAGCTGACACCTCTCTCGCCTCCATAATGAATGAATGAAATTTAAATGAACTACCTACAGTCAGTCACTAAACCACCCGGCCTTTCCCTATATCTGCCATATGCTCTTCAAGTGCAAACACACCTCAATGCATGCAGCAATCAGGCTGCGACTCCGGAGCTTCACCGACACTCGGGGCATCAAGCCAAACACCTGGTGGGCTCCTCGGGTCTGATGGAGCCAACCGTCCAGTCCTTAGCTGAAGAGTGCCGAGCCCCCCAACCCCCGCCCATACCACCACCACCACCACCACCACCAAAGAAAAACGTATCCCGAGCAACTTGCAAAAAAAGAAAAAAAGAAAGAAAGAAAAAAGAAAAGAAAGAGAAAAGGCAAAAGAAAAAAAAAGAGCCCCCCCCGGGCATGCTTCCCACCGGTGCGCTTTTCGCTGAGAGTTTTCCATTTATCCTTCTCCAGAGTAGCTTCTGCCACCACGGTCCTGGCTGACAGCACCGCAAACCAAGAGGGCAGGCGTTCCCACCTGCTCCCGGATGCCTGGATCCCCGCGCGCCCTGGCCCGAGGTCGCCCGCCCAGCCTCCCCATTACCTGTGCCGGGGTCTCCGGGCCATGGCGAGGCGGGCCGGGGCTCCACCAAGAGCCCCGGGGACCGCACCGGTTGCCGCCTCCCGCTGCTCTCCGCCTTGCCTGCGTCCTCCCCCGGCTGCGCAGCGGCGCTCCGCACCGCCGGTAGAAGTTTCTCTGGAGAGAGGGGAGGAGAAGGAGGTCACTGAGGAGGAGGAGGAGGAGGAGAAGGAGGAGGAGAAAAGGAGGAGAAGGAGGAGGAGGAAACAGGTTGATATTAAAGTGTAACTCTGTAAACAGATGCCATCAAACAAAGAGGTTTGGACACTCCCCCTCCCGCCAAATCTGGCGCCCCTGCAGTGCGCACGCGCCCTGCCCGCCGCCTCCGCGGTCGCCCGAGCCGCGGCCCGCCTGGCCGCCGCTCCCATTCGCCTCTCGCGCCGCGGAGCTGCTCCTGGCGCGCAGCGAGGCCGGGACGGCGGGCGGGCGGGGAGCCCGGGCTCGGGAGGGGCAGCCGGGGCCCGGGGCCGCGGCGGCGCCTTTTCTAGCACAAACCCCGCTCCTCGGATTGGGGTGGCGCCGGTTCACACCGGGTCTGGCTGTTGCTGCTTTCGGGGCTTGCGGCAGCCGTGGAGGGGTCGCTTCTCTCCCCGGACTCCGGGGTTCCCGAGCCCGAACCTGCAGCGCTTCCACCCGAGGGCACCTCGATGGGGGGAGGGGAGAGGGGAACACTCCTGCCTTCAGGGTTTCAACTGCGCCGGGACCCCGACAAACCCCGGGACAGGGAGCGTGAGGGATGAAGGGTTGAATGAGCACACTTCTCCAGTCCCCAACGAGTTTTTTTGGCTGGGTCCAATTTTTCACGTTTTAATTTTAAAGGTAGGGACATCTTTAACTCACTAGTAAGCGACAAAGGATACTTAAATACAATCAGCCCTGTGGCTAACAGCCTTTGACAGATAGAGCCCCGGGCTCATTTTTCACTCCCCTCCCAGATCCTGCAGCCCACACACCACAGGCGTTTAGTCACAAGCCCTTCCTCCCTCACTTAGACACACGCCCGCCCGTCCCACCCACCCCAGGAGGTGCCCACCACGCACCTCTGCCTCTTCACAGCGCGCTCGGGCCCTGCAGCAAACACTTGCTGGACAAATCCACTGCACCCCAAACAAGCTGCCTCTAGCAGGTCTCAGGAAACCCCACTTTTGCACTCCTGATCTTTTTTTTTTTTTTAAACAAGCCGAACTACTGGTTCTCAACCTGTGGGTCCCGACCCATCGGTACTGATCGACTGGTTGTTATCCTGCATATTGGATGTATCTGATATCTACGTTATGATTCACAAGCAGCAAAATTACAGTTATAAAATACTGACGAAAGTAATTTTATGCTGGGGGCCAGCACGACATGAGACACTGTATTAAAGGGTGGCAGCTGAGCTGAGAACCATTGAGGTAAACAGTAAGGACCCTGTTGGGTGTAATTTGAAGAGTTTACCCGCCACAAGTCAGCGATGATATCCCTGTGACTTTATAGGTTCCCAAAGGAGCGATGTGCAAAGTGCTGAATTTATAAGGATTAGCGATTGGGGGATTTCAGGGGACTTTTAGTGTTACTTCTGTTTATAAATCAGTACCCTTGGGGATTTTTCTTTTCATTTTCAATACACACCAATTTATTTTGCCTTTAATCTTTTAGGAGTTCGAGACTTGTGCTGACTGGGTGTGTGAGTGTCCCAAGTGCTTTAGGGGTTCAAACATAGCTCAGAAAGCTTTTTTTTTCTCTCTTACTAAAAAAGCAATGTTCTTACTGAAATGAGTCATAATTTTATTAAATTGTTGAGGCAAGCTGGGTTTCAAGACTTTATCTGGTGTTTGAAACATTGCTTCTTAAAACCAGCTATATAGTTTAATCTTTATGAAGACATTTCAGAACATGCTCCTAAGGTTTTTTGTTTGTTTGTTTGTTTGGTTTGTTTTGTTTTTTGTTTTTTGTTTTGTTTTTTTTTCAAGACAAGGTTTCTCTGTGTAGCCCTGGCTGCCCTTGAACTCACTCTGTAGACCAGGCTGGCCTGGAACTCAGAAATCTGCCCGCCTCTGCCTCCCAAGTGCTGGGATTAAAGGCGTGTGCCACCACCGCCTGCCTCCTCCTAAGGTTTTACAGTAGTTTCTTTAAGAGAGAAAGTAGAAAGTTACTGTGCCACCCTACTGCATGGTCACAAGTCTCTTGCAACTTAATATACATTTAGAGCCAATACTTATGTGTAGAGTCTGTAACAAACTTTCTGTGCAACAACAATAAATACTTACAAATCTATGACAAACATCTAGGAAGGACTCAGCCCTAAAGGAACCTCAGTCTGTCTGGGTGTTACCTCTAGGCATCTAAATGGAAGGATTTTCATATTTCTAAGCCTCTAGAGTCCTTGCTAAGATGATTGATTTCATAGCCTCCCTCACAGAGTTCTTAAGAGGTACAACTGTATTTTATGATTCTTAAAAAAGAAAAGGAAAAAAATCTCTGAGTAGAAAAATCACTCATTTCACCATGTCTTTAATGGTCTTTTTGGTACATTGGTATGTACGTGGCTTGGGAATTCATAATATTCTTATTCCCCCCCCCCCAGTATTTTACTGTACAATCTTACATTTCCCTCCTCAAAGTAATGGGTGTGGAGGCCATGCATAATCCAATAAAAAATAGAGCACAGTCATTTTACCATCATCTGTACCTTTTTCTTCCGTACCTTAAGCTACAGAAGAAAAATAATTAAGTGTCACTATCACAATTCTTGTCTGGGCGAAAAAAGTATTCCTAAGGATATTTCAGAATACACATTGTAGCCATGTTTATACATCTACCCCTCTATTCTTAAAGATGGCAACTGCATTTTACATAACAACTTTATGTATTTTGTCACTCTGGGTTTTTTTTTTTAATTATGCTTATCATTTCCTATGTCAGGTGTTTTCTCTGTGGCAATAGATGCGGTTGTTCTTTGGGATGCACTGCGTAGGGAGGAGGATGCTTCTATAAAGGAGGAGATTGTTTTGGGGGGGTTGTTTTGCTTTTTTGTTTGTTTGTTTGTTTGTTTGTTTGTTTTTTCAAGACAGGGTTTCTCTGTGTAGCCCTGGCTGGAAGGAGGAGATCTTAAAAGGAAGTGTTTCATGGTTTGATGGTTAGACTGTATAATTCTCCCTTACTCTGCAGTCTCCTCTTTCTCTCCAAGCCCTAATAATGTGCAACAAACAAAACCTTAAAAAAAAAAAACTGAATGTTTGTTGTCCACCTGCAGGTCATGCTGATCCTCAATCTTGAGTGTGTATCAGAGTCACTGGATACACCCAAGAAAAACTCACGGTCCTCTTCTGACCCGGAGTTCCGTTTCAGTAGGTTTGGAATGGCACCAGATAATCCACATTTTTAACAAATCTCCATATGCTGTCCCTGGGAGAAATCTCAGGACCACTTATGACAATCGTGGCTGCTTCCATATGCTCATTTCTTCGTTGCAGGATTTCTTCCACAGCCTTTCATGTCTCCTGGGCCCAGTGTTCCTGCTCTCCATAGCTCAGAATTATTCATCTTCCTAGTAAAGTTAGTGTCAGTGACCAAGGAGGCTGTGACAACCTGTTTGCCTTCCCATAGCGGTGAGCTTCAGCCTCTTATCTGAAACACAAAGGAAAAGGAATCTCTGGTCCCTTGCAGGCCTTTGTGGTTTTCCCTCTCACAAAACCAGGCTCCGGAAGCAGTTTTACTTTCCTCGACATGGGAGGAAGGCTAAAGGAAGCGAAGGCCTAAAAAAGACCTGCGTCCCCGATGCTTTGCTTCCGATCTTTAATAACTCCAATCAGCATCTCAGAGACCAACGCTATCGATGTTAGTTACAGCCCTGGGTCCAGGGGTTCCGTGTCTCTACCACCCACGTTTCCCACCCCCTCACCCCAATTTGACTCACGGCATTAAAAGAGAAATAATTACGGTAAATACCAAATGGTTAAAGTACAGACAATTCTTGGTCCTGTTGGTTAATGGAGAACAGCTGTGGCATATATAATTGAAATCCATAGGTTTGAGATAAACCTCATGTTGATTCCTAGCAAACCTTCTAATCTTAGCAATGAAGGGAGCCCGGCCGCTACGGAACCTCTAGAGAAGGTAGCGGTCAAGCGAGTTGTTATCCTGGGATTACGTGGTTACGTGGTTGTTCCTACTGTTTCAGTTGGCTTATTGTCCTCCTTCGGTCCAGCTAACTGACTGCTTTCGGGCTCTTTCCACTCCAGTCTATCTGACAGATGTGTTAAGTCAATATTCCAAATACACTGTTCTAATAATATAGCTTGTCTATTCAAAACACACACACACACACACACACACACACACACACACACACACACACACGGTCACAAGGGAAAGAGGGGGAAAAAGGGAGGGAGGAAGAGAGAGAGAGAGAGAGACAGTCTTCAGAGTTCTCAGTCAAGCTATCTGGACAGCTCCATGCCCTGTAAGCTTGGAGCCTGCCCTGTGATCCCTGATTAAATTCTTCTGTGTAAATCACTCTCCCTTCTTCTGGCTCCTAGAAAGACTCGAATCTTTGATTCAAGACTCAGTTCAAGCATTAATTTTTTTTAAAAAAATGCGTGTTGCTTGCGATGGGACATCTAAATCAAGGGAATTAGAGAATATGACAAACACACAGGCTTTAAGAGTCAGCTCACTGATTGGATACTGGACATCAAGAGAAATGGTGACATTAGGAGAAGGGACTTGTGTGCTAGGAGTGTCAAAGAGGAAAGCCTTTTAGATTTCAGTCTGTGGAGTCTGTGGTTTGTCCAGCAGGCAGTAGAGACTCAGGAACCTGTGCCGGGGAAGAGGCGAGGCCAGGACAGGACTGTTGGAGCTCCGTCTCAGCAGGGAGTTGTCAGACACAATCTTAAGAAAGTAAAGTGTAAGTTCAGAGAGCATCTCAGTGCAAACTAGATGTCCAGCGTGTGGGAGGCCCGAGGCCAGATACCTACAGAGAAAGAAATCAGTTAAAGATCTTAGAAGTAGTCAGTATCTTAAGATAGCACTCAACAGTCACTATTTGCAAGTTTGCTACATTTTCTTCTGATACACTTCTGTGATGGCAATCCAACCCAACGTGGTCCCTTTCTAATTTTGTATTCAGCATACTGGCTTAGCTTGAAGTTGACTATGGCTTACTCACACCGCAGGAAGTAGTAGCACACTCTACAGGTAGGGCTGCTTCCTGTGGAAGACAAGCCCTTCCCTCAGTGATGCCGGATTTAGGAGTTTGTTGGCATGAAGGCCGCAACTGCTTCCTATCATAAGCCTGCTAATGCGCAAGCCTAATACTCAGACAGGGGAAGTCATAGAGACTCTGTAGAAGGTTTACAGAGGGGTAGAAATAGAGGCTAGGTGAGGGCTGGGGCTCGAACCCACGACTTTGTGAAGATGAGATCGTGTACTATCCTGAGCTACCTACCCAGCCAGGAACTTTTCATTTAATCCAGTTTGTTAACTGATTTTAGAAGACTTTTGTTTGTTTTGAAAAAAAAATATTGGGCAGCAGCTTTTCAACATGTTTAATTGTTTTTTAAGAAGCACAGCTTGGGTTGCTGCAGTAATTACCACTCTTACAAAGGTTCTCAGTATCCATATCCGATCGGCTCACAACTGCTTGTAATGTCAATTCCAGGGTAACTCATACCCTCTTCTGGAATCCCTGGGCACCTGTACACACATGCCCATATACCCACAGGCACACACACACACACACACACAGTTTTCAAAAAACAAACAAACAAACAAAAAACCCTTATCTATTACCTCATAGGCACACACACTTAAAAATAGTGTGTGTTCCCTCTGTGGCCCCTAATTTAAATACTTGGTTTACAGAACAGTGTGTACCTAAGCTGTGCAGGTAGTGATCCAATTAATTCATATAATCCCAGGAGAACAATTCTGAGTTCAAAGCAGGCCTGGGCAACTTAGTGAGTTCCAGGTCAGCTGAAGCTATGTTTGGATGTTTTGTCTCAAAAAACTGAAACAAAACAATGAATTCATGAAATTCTTAGGCAAATGGATGGAGCTGGAGAACATCATACTAAGTGAGGTAACCCAGTCTCAAAAGGTGAATCATGGGATGCACTCACTAATAAGTGGATATTAGCCTGGAAAACTGGAATACCCAAAACATAATCCACACATCAAATGAGGTACAAGAAGAACGGAGGAGTGGCCCCTGGTTCTGGAAAGACTCAGTGTAGCATATAAGGCAAAACCAGAACAGGGAAGTGGGAAGGGGAGGGTGGGAGAGCAGGGGGAGGGAAGGGGGCTTATGTGACTTTTGGGGAGTGGGGGGCCAGAAAAGGGGAAATCATTTGAAATGTAAATAAAAAAATATATCGAATAAAAAAAAGAAAAAAAAGAAAAAAAAACTGAAACAAAACAGAATAAACCAAGACAAGGGGGGGGAAAAGCCATGCTTTTTCCTAGCAAAGGGGATTCTTCTGTCTGTCTACATTTGTTAGGACCCTAAATTGCTTTGTGCCCTATTTACGGAGGGGAGGGGCAAACCACAGTTTAGGAAGCATGGAACAGACGACAATGAAGGCCATACCTCTTTCTTTTGATAAACCTGCTTTGCCCAGTAAGCCCATCCCGGCAAAGCTTTGAGAAAAGTCCTGAAATTTACTTTACAGAGGTGACCACTCTCTTCCATCCTTCTCCTTTCGGTGGCTCTGATTCTGCTTTCCCTCCATCTTAAGTCTTCCAGATAGAGTACAAGTATGAAATAGCACCTTTCACCCAGTCAGTGAAAGGCAAGCTTTTGCTCTTAGGAATGCAAATAGTGGGCAGGGAAGGATAGCTCAGTGGTTAAGAGCACTGACTGTTCCTCCAGAGGACCTGAGCTTGGTTCTCATCACCATCTATAGTACAGCTCCAGACCTAGGGATCTAGTGACAGGCAGGGAAAACAGTCAAACACCTTAAATTAACTTTTAAAGAGCAAGAGCTACACATGGGAACAACAACAGAAAAGGCAAATGACGTTTAGGGGCTTAGGGAATAACATAACCTAGAAGTTTCCTATGTCACCTTCATCCTAGGTAAAGGCGGAATGGAATTTCTCTGGGCCTCATATTCTATGCCTTCGAGCTCTGGAGAATGCAGGTGTGTATGTTTACATGAGAATAGGCTCCCGTATGTGAATACTTGTCCATAGATAAGTGTTACTATTCGTGGAGGCTTAGAGGTTGTGGCCTTGCTAGAAGCACACCACCACCGGCTTTGGAGACTTGGAGCCCTGCCTTACTCCAGTTCGCTCTGTCCACCAATCAGTGCCTGCCGCTGAGGGTGGGGCTCTCAGGCTTCTTGCTCAAGCCACCATGCCTGTTGCTTGCCACCACGTTTTCCCACCATGATGGAGTCTTAGCACTCTGGAGGTGGTAGGCAATTCCTTCCTCCGTAAGTCACTTGGGTCATGCTGTTTTATCCCTGTATCACCAAGGTGACGAGTTATACCATAGTAAAAAGTGTCTCTAGCCTTTCCCATTCTCCCCGTGAACTACGTAGGCCTTTCTTGCACCTTTGTGGACCTCACCGTGTTCCCACAGCTCCTGTCACTGATAAACACATGTAGAGTGTGCACTCAACACTGCACTCTGGGCCAGTCACGTGCTTTTGAAAAGAAAGAAACAAGCCTTTTGTTATATGATTCATGCACATACACACATGTGCAAGTACACATGTGCACACAATACATACATGCATACACATACACACATGTGAACGTACGCTCATATACACATGCATGCATACACATGCACACATACATACATGCACACACAGAGAGACACATGTGCACAGACACACACACACACACACACACACCACCTTTTTTCCATCCCTGAACTAGTTTATAGCTTCCTAATTACTCCCACCCTATGGCCTCTCTCTCTCTCTCTCTCTCTCTCTCTCTCTCTCTCTCTCTCTCTCTCTCTCTGTCTCTCTCCCTCGCCATCCAGTCCGCATCCCACCACTTGATGAATCTCATTATAAGCACTTTCAGTAACTTAGTCATCTGGGTAAAGACCTATAACTGGCTCCCTAATGTTGACAAGATAAGATCTGAACTCCTTAACTTGGCAGTCCCTGTCTCGAGTTTGCTTGGCCTCCATGCCTACACAACCTTCCCTCAGGGGTGATGGTATGTAATTATTGGGATGGTTCATGCACCAGCCAATCAAATGGGGCTTAGCTGTGGACAGCCTGAAAAACTTCTCTGGGGACACTGGCCAAATGCCATTTTGCCTCACAACCTTAACTCCTCCTAAATGTGTCTGCAGCACCCCCCCCCCATCAAAACAGAACAAAAAAAGTCCTTGGCACTCTGAGGCCTTCGCGCATACAGCATGGCTCCAGCTGGAAATGCCTGCCTCCTCCTCTCTGCCTGTGTGAGAGCTGGCCACCTAAGACCTAGAGCAGCTTAGAGGAGGCTCTGTTTTGGCAGGGGCAGTCCGACGTGGCAGCTGGAGGCCACAGCAGGAAGCCTGGTGATCTCGTCTTCAAGCAGGATTGGCGTGAGACTATAAACTCCCCAAGCCCACGCGCAGCCGCTGCACTTCCCCCAGGAAGTCTATACCTCCTAAAGGTTCCACATCGTCTCCAAACAGCGCCACCAACTGGTGGCAAAGTGTTCAAATACCCGGACCTGTGGGGGACATTTCCCACTCAAGCCACCATGTTCCCTGAAACTCAGTGTTGCTCCTGAAGCCTTCCTGGAGGTGTGCACAGGTGGGCCTTGAATTTGAGCACCGGACTAATCCCACCTTTGCTGTATTCCTGCTCCTTTTGAGACAGTGTCTTTGTAGTCCAGGCTGGCTTCAGGCACTCTGTGAAGCCAAAGACGACCTTGGATTTCTAATCTTCTGGCCTCTACCTCCCAAGTGTTCAGATACAGACATGCCTTACCATGCCTGGTTTATGCTGTTCTAGGGATCCAGCCCCAGGCTCTGTGCATGCGGGGAAGGCACTCTACCACCTAAGTCACATGTCAGCCTTCTTACTTCCCTGTGAGTCTATTTATCTACTTCTTTACTTATTGTTATAAATGTTCTTTGTCAACATCCTCAGGAGTCTTACTGTGAGCTGGATGGCAGGAATTCTTCTACATTAATCTTTCTACACACTTACTTCCTAGAATGGAAGCACAGAAAGTTTTGTTGAGCTGCTGACAGCTGACTGGGAACTGGTTGGGACTGCTTCCACGTTAGTTTATTCTAACCATACCTCTTCTTCATTTTTTTTTTTACTTCTATTGTTAAATTAAAATTTTTTAAGATTTTTATTCTTATTTAATTATTTTATTTTATTATTTTATGTATGTTAGTAGTGTGCCTGAATGTGTAAATGTGTATCACATCTATGGTGCCTGTGCAGGTCAGAAGAAGGTGTCAGATATCCTGGAACTAAAGTTATCGATTGTTGATCCTGGGTCCTGTGCAAGAGCCACAAGTGCTGTTAGCTTCTGAGCCAACTCTCCAAACTCTCATTTTTACTATTTTTTAAATTTTGCATGTGCACGTGTGTCTATGTGATAGTGTATGTAATTGAGTGCAGTTGCCTGTGGAGGACAGAAGATGGTGTTGGATACCTTGGAGCTGGAGTTATAGGCAGGTGTGAAACCGTTGACATAGGTGCTGGGAACTGAACTCGGGTCCCCAGTGAAAGGAGTATATGTCCTTAACCACTGAGCCATCTGTACAGCTCTATTTAAAACATAACAATGCCTTACTGTTGGGTGTTACACTTTGCAACAGGTTTGGGGTCTATATTATCTCATCTAATTCAGCAGGCCCCACCTCTCCCACCTAATCCCTTTCCCCTCTGGTTTGCTTCGGTGCTTGTAGCTAAACTCAGGGAATTCTACATTCCAGGTAAAAGCTCTACCACTGAGCCACAGCCTAGTCCGCCATTGCAATGATTATTTTTCTGTTTCATACATTATTACTGTGATTGAGAAAGATGAGGTGGAATGCTTGGTCGCCCAGATGACTGACAGCTGAGCTGAAGTGTAAGCCTCGACTTTTCATCATCTGTGAGAGCCTCCACATTTATTTCCTTATCTGTGCATTCTTAGAATTTCTCTCCCACTGCAGGACCCACCGGTGGCCCTGCTGCTCTCCTCGGCTAAAGGTTGGTAGGCACAGCACCACACTGATCTAAGGGCCGCTGCTTTGCCTCTAAGCTGACTATAGGGCCCTGCCCTTTTAGCCATGTGACTCAGAAAGGGTTTTCTTTTGAGTATACTGTTTGTCATATTCTGTCTCTGAACTTTGACCCCCCTCCTTCTCTATGCCGCACCTTGAGCTCTGCTGTTCATTATAACATTTCTTTGTGTAATGTTGAGCTTACTGTGATGGAAACTCAAGGGTCTAGTTAGAAAAAAATTGATATGGGATTTCAATTCTACTCCATTGATCTACCTGCCTATCCCTGTACCAATGCCATGCGGTTTTTATAACTATTGCTCTGCAGTACAGCTTGACGTCAGGGACGGTGATTCCCCGAGAAGTTCTTTTATTGTTGAGAATAGTCTTCAGCATCCTGGATTTTTTTTTGTTATTCCAAATGAATTTGCAAATTGCTCTAATTCTATGAAGAATTGGTTTGGAATTTTGATGGGGATTGCATTGAATCTGTAGATTGCTTTCGGCAAGACAAATATTTTTTACTATATTATTCTTGCCAATCCATGAGCATGGGAGATTTTTCCATCTTCTGAAATCTTTGATTTCTTTCTTCAGAGACTTGAAGTTCTTGTCATACAGATCTTTCACTTGTTTGGTTAGTCACACCAAGGAATTTTATATTATTTGTGACTATTGTGAAGGGTGTCATTTTCCTAATTTCTTTCTCAGCCTGTTTATCCTTTGAGTATAGGAAGACTACGGATTTGTTTGAGTTAATTTTATATCCAGCCACTTTGCTGAAGTTGTTTATCAGCTGTAGGAGTTCTCTGGTGGAGTTTTTGGTGTCACTTAAGTATACAATCATATTATCTGCAAATAGTGATATTTTGACTTCTTCCTTTCCAATTTGTATCCCTTTGACCTCCTTCTGTTGTTTAATTGCTCTAGCTAGGACTTCAAGTACTATATTGAATAGATAGGGAGGATGAGGGCAGCCTTGTCTAATCCCCGAGTTTAGTTTGATGTTGGCTACTGGTTTTCTGTGAATTGACTGCTTCTACTCAGCTATTAAAAACAATGCCTTCTTGAAATTCTTAGGCAAATGGATGGATCTAGAAAATATCATCCTGAGTGTGGTAACTCAGTCACAAAAGAACACATGGTATATACTCACTGATAACTGGATATTAGGCAAAGAGCATGGAATACCCATGATACAACTTATGGACCACACGAAGCTCAAGAGGAAGGAGGACCAAAGAGTGGATGCTTCAGTCCTACTTAGAAAGGGAAACAAAGTAATCAAGGGAAGTAGAGGGTGGGAGGGACTTGGGAGGAAGACAGGAGGGGGAGGGGGAAAGAGAAGAAGATTCAGCTGTGGGAGGAGATGGAGGAGATGTACAGAGGGTCAGGAAATTGAACAGAGGTGTGTAGAATGGGGAACAGGGGTAGCAACCAGAAATTCCCAGATGCCAGGAAAACAAGAGCCACCCAGGACCCCACGGGGATGACATTAGCTGAAATACCCCACAAAGGGGAGGGAGAACCTGTGGAGACCATATTCAGAGGTAAGGCATGGCTGCCTGGTTGAGGGATGGGGTCACCCACTCATCTTCAAAATTTTAACACCTAACTGCTCCTGTCTAAAGGAAATACAGGGACAAAGAGTAGAGCAGAGACTGAAGGAAAGGCCATCCAGAGACTGCCCCACCTGGGAATCCATCCCACATGCAGACACCAAATCCAGCCACTATTGCTGATATGATAAAGTGCTTGCTGACAGGACCCTGATACAGCTGTCCCCTGAGAGGCTCTGCCAGATCCTGACCAATACAGATGTGGATGCTCACAGCCAAACATTGGACTGAGCACAGGGCGTGCCCCCTCCCTGCAATGGCGGAAGTTAGGACAAGGACTGCAGGAGTTGAAGGGGTTTGAAACCTCATAGGAAGAACAACAATACCAATAAACCAGACCCCCAAAGCTCCCAAGGACTAAACCACCAACTAAAGAGTACACAGGGGGGACCCATGGCTCCAGCAGCATATGTAGCAGAGGATGGCCTTGTCACATATCAATGGGAGGAGAGGTCCCTTGGCCAGTGGAGGCTCAGTGCCCCAGTGCAGAGGAACGCTAGAGTGGTGAGGCAGGAGTGTGTGGGTGAGTGGGAGGGATCACCCTCATAGAAGCAAGGTAAAGGGGGGATGAGATGGGGAGTTTGGAGAGGGAAAACGGGGAAAGGAGATAACATTTGAAATGTAAATAACTAAAATTTTGAAAAAGAAAAAGAAAATTGATATGGGAATAAATTCTTGATTCCAACAACTGAGGAAAGATTTCTTAGTTGTTCTAAAAAACCTCTTTAGTAACCTCGCATGGTTCCTAATTGCTAGTTTGTCCTGACCACAGTGGGCTCTACTCCTCCTCCTCTTCATTCAAAATCTTAGAAACACGGTGTTTTAAACTCAAACAGTTCAAGAAGAAAGGAAGTTATTATGTATACTTTGGACCCTTCACATTAAGTAAATGACATAATTTAAATGTGAGTGCTATTAGAACAAGGTACACCATCACTCTGAACTTAAATTTATTAGTAGAAACATAACAGTTTGTGAACATGTAAAGCCACACCACAAAGTTGTGATGTGTGTACATGCTACATTGACTTGCTTCTAAGTAACAGAAGTGATACAAATTTAATAAAAATAGCCGGCTTATGAAAACTCGTTTCCCAAAGTTATCTTGTTTAGTAAGTACTTACGTTAAGTGTGAGAATGTATGTTAAGCAAGCATTTAACTTGTGTGAGTAAACTAGCCTTTACAGACACTATTAAAGCTTTTACAATCCTTCCCTTGAAAACCTTAGAGACAATTCTAAGGAACTAACTCTCAGGAGAGAGGGAAGCTAACCTCGCTCTAGTGTAGCTCAGCCTGACAGACACTTTGCCATGGAAAGGCAACATTTTTGTTTCAAAACTTTTCCTAAGGCAAGATGGGAGGTGGAGACAGGAGAACTCCCGGAAGCGGGTCAACTGGCCTGGCATGTGTAGCCATGAACAACAGAGAGAGAAACTCTGTCTCAAATAAAGTAGAAGGCAGGGGACCAACCCCAGAGGGAGGTCCAACCTTCACACATGAGTTCTGTTACTTATGCACTTACACACATCAACAGACTTAGATGCACGCTTGAATAAAAATGGAAAAATCCTTTGATATTTTCTTTTAGTTCAAATAACAGAGACTTAATGATACTCTCCTGAACATTAGAGAACAATATATACACAAAACTTATTTTCTTTTAAAAAAAGACAATGACTTTTAGGGTTACGTTATTGCAGCCTCTTTTTCCATGTAGCCCAGGCTGACCTCAAACTCCCCATCCTGTTGCCTCTGTCTTCCTAGTCCTGGGATTCCAGATGTGCACCACCAAGCCATGCTGCATTCTTTTTAATTAACAACTTGACATATAGGAAGTAGGTGTTGCAAAGGTTAAAAGGATGGGGAGAACTCTTACTGTAATGTACTTAAAGATACCTTTCAGCGTGTAAAGATGGGAATCCTTATGCTGATAAGTGTTGGTTAGGATTCTCAAAGCAGGAAATAGGCTTTTGCCAAAAAAAAAAAAAAAGAAAAAAGAAAATCTAAACATGAGAACAGAATCTGTGAGTGCAAAAACTGATAGTTTGATTTTTGTATCATGTTATCTCTTCGTTGGTCATTTTTCAGACTATTCAGAGCTGTTGCATAGATGACTCATTGAACAGAACTTGCCAAGTAAAGTTTTGAAATTACAGCAGGCTGGCTTGTGGATACTCTCTCTGCAGAGTGGGAGTGCCAACCCTTTTTGTTGTAGTCAAGCAGGAACTTGGAGCCACCCTACACTCTCCCTGCCCCAACATTTAATCAAGGACAAAGTCCTGTTATGTTTACGCCTTTAATCTTTATCCAGTTGTGTCCCTCTTGTCCACATACCAACTCCTCCAGACTATACTCTTACCGCCTTCCTCGTGCTAGTCAGTCCTCTCAAAGAAATTCTCTTAACCATTGACACACAGGAAAGGTCTTAAGCAGTTCCAGTCATAAGACCCAAGTTTCTTAGAACCTTGCTTGCAGAGATGACTCTTGACCAGAAGAACATCGAGTTCATCTGAGGACTTTCCAAACTCACAAACCTCTTCTGTTACCTCTGCTGAAGTCTTCTTCACCTTAGCTCTCAGTCTCTATAGGGCTGTAAAGATGAAAGAGCTTAACTATTTTCTTTACATCCAAGAGTCTCCAAAATCTCCCATCATGCGTGCATGCACAAGAGCCAAACTAACACTAAGGAAGTCCTCCTATCCCATAAAGCCCTGTACTCAGCACGTGCTCATTTTGTATTTGCTGGTTTGTTGGTATGAAGTGGGTCTGGCTCTGTAGTCTAGCCAGGACCCTAACATTGAGCTGAACCCCAAAGCTCTCTGCCTCAGGTTCCTGAGTGCTGTGAGTTACAGGCATGCCTTCCCACACCCCGTTTTCCTTGTTCATCCGGGTCCTCTGCCATCTTTAGTGACTAATTTCTACTTATTGCACTGACCTCAACTAGAGGCCTGTTGCCCAGAATTCCTTCTTTAAGACAAAGTAAGTCCTTTAGTGACTGGCAGAATGCCGGTTTCGTGTGCAATTTGTCCTTGATATCTCTCTCTCTCTCTCTCTCCTTCCCTCCCTCCCTCCCTCCATCTAGAAGAATGGGCAGACTAAAATGATTACATGACATGCTTAACAGTCAACATCCAGAAGTCTCATTCAGTAGACGTCACTAAGATCTGGTGATGTATTATCAATAGAGTTAGGTGCCACCGATGGGGGAGGGGCTTATAGAGGAACACTGTATGTGACTGTAAATACCCAAGAAAACTGGATGTCGGGATTCAGTTCACCCTTGTGCAACAAGTCACATGAACTTTATGAACATTCCCCCAAATGTTGGAGGCAATCAGTTTCAGGAATTGAAGTCAACTTTTCCCACTTACCCATTCCCTCTCCCATCCTCTCTCCTTCCTCCGCACTCCCCAACCCCTACATTCTTGTCTTCTGTTTGGTCAAAGAAGAGCAATCTCTGCAAGATACAAGTGATGGAGACTCTGGATCAATCCCTGGATTCTACAGATGAGGAACTCCTCCCAAGGTGCTCCCGTTTATGAAACTTTAGAAGTTTGCTAAATCATTTAACATCCTGGGACAGTAACAGAAGGTGGTATAAGGGTAGGAGTGGGTGTCTGATTTCAATTCATAAGACTCCCAAACAAACTGCAGTCTGCTCAGTGTTTGAGAACCTCATCTTCACCCATACATTAGAGATGGTACCCATGTGCAGAACCACACAGAACGAAAGGAAAAGCCAAGTAGATGATGTGAGTCAAAGTGTTTTGGAGATTGGATAAGTTACAAGAACATAAATATGGCTGCAAACCAATAGACTGAAATCCTAGACTAATAGTTACTTCTTATCAAGCCTTTGCTGAGTGTCAGCCACTTCCGACTAATGCTAATCCTTAAGGCATCCTTGCCTGATCAGGAAAATGAAATGATTCTGTTTAGTTAGTTGTGTTAGGTCACATGGTAGTTTTATTACTCAGCATGAAGTACTCCAGAGTCTGAGGCAGGATTATAAGGTCTACACCAGCCTGGGCTAAACAATAAGACCCTATGAAAGAAAGAAAGAGGGAGAGAAAGAAGGGGAAGGAGAGAGGAAGGGAGGGAGGGAGGGAGGGAGGGAGGGAGGGAGGGAGGGAGGGAGGGAGGGAGGGGGAAATACAGGTAAGGCTCTACTGACAATATTAGTAATTTTGACAATTCATGTTATGACATTATAGTAGGAAAGAAATGTCATTGTCTTCTATTTTTCTCTTTTGAGATTTAGAAAGTAATGCTCAATACTTAGAATTGACATAGTGCCGTGTTGACTGTGTTTACATAAAACATTTTATCACTTCTTTGGAGAGGAATAGCAAATATTCACTCAGGACTTGTCATGTGGTAGACACCAATAAAGAGATGGAGTCAGAAATGAGTGGTTGAAGCTGTTCGGTCAGGAAGACCAGGCAGGGTGGTGGTTCTCAAGCACAAAGACCCATGAGAGATGAGGTTATATTTAACTCCATAGCAACCGGCTAAGACGTTGGGGATGGCTGGTCCTTTAGAAGCCATTCTGAAGTGTGCTGGCTAATTCTTGTCAACTTGACACGAGGGAAAGTCATCAGGAGAAAGGCATCCTTAACTGAAGGCTTGCTGCCACCAGATTTGCCTATAAGCAAGTCTGTGGGGGCACGTTCTCCATTAATGCTTGATATGGGAGGGTGGTGACGCCCGTGGCCAGTGCCCACTCTAGGCAGGTAGCCCTGGATGAAGAGAAAGCCATAGGGACGAACTGTGGCTAGGAAGCCGCTGAGAGCGTTCCGCTATGGGTTCTGTGTAAGTGCCTGTCTCTGGGCTCCTGCTGTAATTTCCCCCTCTAACTTCCCTCATGATGGACTTTAAGCTGTGAGATGAAATAAGCCCTTTCCTCCCCGGGTTGCTTCGGCCACGGTCTTTACCACAGTAACAGAAAGCAAATTAAGACTAACAGCCCAAACAGAGATACTGCTTCTGTCTATCTGACAACAACCCTAAAGGAAAGACAGAATATCCTTCCATTTCCTGCTTTTTAAATTAACTTATCAGTCATTAATAGTAGGTGTCCACTTGTTTTCTTTTCCTTTCCTTCTTGAACCAAGGCCCCAGTTTGGAGCCCAGGCTGTTCTAGAGCTGGTTGTGTTGGGTCAAGTTTGCAGTGATCCTCCTGCCTCAGCTGAGATTACAAGCATGAGCTACCTGAATATAAGGTCTAAGTCTGAGCTTTTATTCATTTTTTGAATTGGGAATTGGGTTGTAAAGTGGCCCAAATTAGACTGACATGAAAAAAAAATGAATTCAGTAGTATGTAAGCCTAACAATTATATCCCAGACATTTAGCAAGAGGAGGAAGGAACCCAAAATAAATCTACGTTTTCATCTTTGCTCTGTCTATAGGAAATACTGTACTGTGAACATTGTAAAATGTTCCAGAACATGTACTCGTTAGATACCGCTGAAGTCTTTATAATGACAATATCAGATTCTTATTTTCTTTACATAAGCAGCCATGATAAACCTATTTGGACTACTGTGGGTTTAAGTGAAGTGAGTTAACTCATTGATGCTTATCAGGACCTCTGTCACACAGGCTTTGTGATGGACTCCATAGGTCACGCGTGTGACCTTAAAGGTCTGTGTCCTCTATGACTTGGAAATTTCCTTCAGTGATGACTTCCTTAGAAAACTCCAGGTCCAGAACACGATTCAGAAGCAGTAATCAATGTTGTTTCTCCATCTCTGTAGAGGTAGAAGGGAAGCTGAGTTTTTGATGGTGGCCTCAAACAGCCTAAGTGAGGACTTCCAAAAGAGATTACGGTTGGTTTCTCTTCCACTGAGAGCCACAAGTACAACCAGAAAACCAAGTCCTTCTCAGGGGTGGACTACAGTGTGTCCCTGGTGAGGGGCCTGGTTAGTGAGTTACAACTGGGAGGTGTTATGAGCTGTTGGGGCTCAGAGAACGAGGGAGGCCTCCCCCAGTTTCTCTCTTCCCTTTACAGTATCCTCTGCTTCTGCCGGGCTAGGGAGAGACTGTTTGATGTGCAACCTTTCACTTTGAGAAGACAAGATGTTTGTTTGGAGGGAATTTAATGATGAATTCAAGATAGAAGTTGGCCATCTATGCCTGGTAATGGGTCTTCCTAGGGTGCCTCACTCTGCCAGACAAGCAAGGCTATAGATGAGGTGACTGAAGGAATCTTTGGAAATAGTTTGTGTACACACACACACACACACACACACACACACGCACACACTTAGATACAGTACACACACCAACACATACACACATATACTAACACACACATACACAAACATGTATACACACACATGACATACACATTGGAACAGACACACACTACATGCACACATTGGAACACACACATGTGCACACACATGTACACACACACACACACACACACTCTCTCTCTCTCTATCAAGTGTTCTGAATATAACAAGTGAAGGAAGGGTGGGAAAATGGAGCCATCAGCCCACTCGTCTTTAATACTATAAGTCAGTCTACTTGAATGGCACTTACTTCAGACTGTGGTCAGGAAGTTGTTGAGTTCCAGCAGTTCAGTCTGGGCTACAAGGTAAGGCCCTGTATAAACACAAACAAAAACAGCAGAAAATGTAGAAAGAGAAAAAAGCTCTTGCTTAAGTTACAATTTCTCTCCTAGAGTTTCTGATAAAGAACACTCTCTGTGACCCAGTAACAATTGAGTGTGTTTTGGTGGTAATCTTACGGGGAGACATTCGGGGAAAGCTTGAATTTATGTGAAATACAATAATCATGGGCAGGTTGATTCCATTATTTTTATTTCCACGGTGGCCACAGGTTTGTGATATCGTTGGTGGAGTGAGAAGCTGCAATCCCCTTGTTATGCGCCATTTTTACATGTGATTAGACAGGGAATTATAGACGGGTTTAATTGTGCTTCATGAACTGAAGATAAAAGGCGGGCATTCTAATCCAAGCAACGTTGTTAAATAACTACAGAGTCCATAAATAAATCCGATGCAGGAGACATTAAAGCCGATTATCTGTTCCTTAAAAAAGGTTAATATATATATACATATATATATATATATATGTTATAAAATTGTCTATTTTATGATTAAAAAAACAAAATCATATTTTTTTCTTCTAAAACTCAGAAAGGTCTGCTTCAAAGAATTGACTTTTAAAGTGTAGATGTTGATTTCCAGAAAAAAAAAAAAGATAAAAACATGCAGGTTTTGTATAAGAACAGTTAACCTTTCCACTCCCAGAAATACAGACTCGACTAAAGAGAATCAGACTTCTAGTCATAAACCCTTCTTTTCTGCACTTGAAGAACTGAAAGGTTTCTCTGTTATTTTCTGAAGGAGGGGGTTTCCTGTGTGTCTCGCGCTCTGGGGATCCCCTCCTCCTTCCACTCCCCTAGCTGTCTTCCTTCACGGGGAGCATCTTTGAATCAATAAGGGCTCTGTGACTCTCCAAGAGCCATCCAAGGTTTTTCTTAAACAAATCAGGACACCCGTTTCTGGTGGAGTTGCAGGTATGGACTGAAGGCCCTCAGACAGAGGCAGACGCTGCCTGAAGGGAGGGGATGCGGCTCTGGATCCTCGGCTGCCTTTGTCCTGAGCGGGCATGTCTGGAGTTCTCGCTTTTTTTTTTTTACCTCCATAAAATGTCTCTTGAAAAGCAGACCTTAGTCTTTCTGATGTTTAGCGGCTGTTGGGGCATGGATGCACACATAAACCTTAAAGGGGAAAATGCTTGCTTGGTAGGAGATGAGAACCTAGGTGCATCGTCTGTGTCAAGGACTGACTGGTCCTCTGTGGGTTTTCCCCTGCCTTGGCTCAGCTGAGAGCGGGCCAGGGAGAGGAGGGGGAGGGGCCTCCTGAGGCCCACGCCTGCAATGCCAGGAATGACCAGTAGGGAGGAAAGCACGCTTGACCACTTTCTATCCCCCTAATTCATAACAAAAGCTCCACACTCACTATCAAGGTTTCAAACCATTAGGGGTAAAAGATAAATGTGTTTGTGTTTTTTTTTTTTTCTTTTACGCAGAGATTCTGAACTTTAAAAACAAAATCACAAATAGTGTTTTTAAATGGATTGTTAAGACTGGGTATTTTATTGTAGTTCAATAAAGACCTCTGTGTCTCCATTACGCAGACTACTGACACCTCCAGACATATTTACAGTAATTTTCCCAGCTGATAGAGTTTAATTAATGATATAAGGACATAATTATATGTTTCAGTGATCTCTCACATATTTACAGGAACTGCTGTAACTAGCTTAATTAGAGTAATTATGTAAATAGCTGATAATGCACAACAAATTACAGAAAAAATATCTCCTAGAGTCTGGTGTGGATTGGTGTCTGTCTAAGCAAGCATATAAAGGGCGAAGATTCACATCTGAGGTTTCAGCACAGAGACATGTGGCCTCTGCCTCTTATGCCTCCCAAGCAAGGCCAAGGAGAGCTGTCGGAGAGCTGACAGCTATTTTCTTCCTTCCCAAAGTTCCTTCCCAAAGTTCTTCCGCAGAATGGAGTTCTGTCAGCCATACACTGGCTCATTTTGCCTTGCCACTGGCTGGAGTTTCGTGATGAGTTTTGTGTCCTGTGGGACAGTGTCACCGCCCGAGCTGGGAGCTGGAGAGGGCACTGGGGCTTGGCAAACCTCACGCCTCTCTTTCATTTCCTTTCTCACCTGTTCCATTGGTGTCATGCATGAGGTGTGTCTCTGGGTCACTCAGTGTCCTGTTGCTCTTCAGAGCCAACATGTCGAGCCTGAGATTGACACGCCCCTGTGGCTGGCCACCACTCGGGTCCCTCCAACGCTGTTCTTCCCCTCGAAGGTCAATGTTTATTCCCTAGGGGGACGTGCTCACCTCCATTTAAAGCGAGCGACTCTGCTCTGTATCAGCTGCTTCATCTCCATGGACTGACCTCAGACATGTTCTCTCTCTTTACTCTGGAGGACAACTGGAGCTCAGTCATCACGCTCTTCCTTAAGATCTAAGGAAATGACTGAAGAGACCGCTCAGCCGTTAAGAGCACTGACTGCTTTTCCAGAGGTCCTGAGTTCAATTCCCAGGCACTACATAGTGCTTCAAAGCCATCTGTAATGGGACCCACTGCCCAATGCCCTTTTCTGATATGTCTGAAGACAGCTGCAGTGTCTATACATAAAATAAATTTTTAAAAAAATCTAAAAAAAAAAAGGCCTAAGAAAATGTAAATGGGCTGAAAGAAATACTAACTGTTGGGAGACTATGGAGTCAAATTTTAATTTAATTTAACTTAATTTAATTTAATTTAAGCTCTCTTAATGACTCTTGTAGGCTTGTACATCCATCCCATATCTACCTTTCCACAACCTCTTCAGTCTGGTCAGACTCTTGACTGCCCCATAGACATATTCTTAAATTTTTGTGTTCACATCTTCTTTAGACATCAAGTTCTACTGGGCATTCCCCCAGTTAAGCACGCTGTTAAGTTTAGCTCCTGCACCAAGCCTTTAACTAATTTTGCCTTGCGACATCGTCTACATGACAGTTCCATCTGCAAATGTGCTGGGCTATATCATAGCTATTCTGGGACACATGTAGTCAGTGGGTTGTGCAGACCTGGACAATGTCATCATGCACTGTCATCTGCCTCCTCTGCCAGCTGGATAGGACTCTTCTGTGGACAGGACCCCAGCCCGTGCGTGTGCGTGTGAGTGTGTGTGTGTGTGTGTGAATTTGTGTGCACAGATCAGAGAACAAACGTGGGTGTTCTGCTCAGAATTTCGTTCCTGATACAAGGTCTCTCCTTTGGTCTAGAACTCTCTGTTATGTTCAGCTGAGTAGCCAGAGCATCCCTGTAATCCGCCTGGATCAGTCTGTCCAGTACTGTGCCTGGCTTGTCGATATGGGTTCTGGGGATCAATGTCAGGTCCCTATGAGCATAATGACAAGCGCTCTCTCTGGAGGTGCAGAGCCTGGCACTGTGTATTCCCTCTCTCATTCCCAGGATGATGCTGGATTCTTACCGTGCTGGCTAGATTTATATCACCTTGACACGAGATAGATTCATCTGAAAGGAGGGAACCTCAATTCAGAGAACGTCTCCTTCAGATCAGGCTGTAACTGAGCCTGTAAGGCATTTTCTCAATTAGTGATTGGGGAGAGAGCCAGCTCATCACGAGTGGTGCCACCCCTGGGCTGGTGGTCCTGGGTGCTATAAGAAAGCAGGCTGAGCAAGCCACAAGGAGCAAGCCAGTCAGCAGCACCCCTCTATGATCCCTGCATCAGCTCCTGCCTCCATGTTCCCACCTGGCTGAAGTTCTTACCTCGACTTCCCTAAATGGACTATGACTCAGGACACGTAAACCAAGCAAACCCTTTCCTCCCTAAGTTGATTTTGGTCATGGTGTTTCATCACAGCAATAGTAACCCTCACTAAGATATTTATCATCCACTCAGTAATTTATCATTCATGGGTTTAAGTTTGTTTAATCAGGATCTCTGCATATGCACAGTCACCAGCTAATAACACCTTTGCAAGGCTTTTAACTCCCACAGGGCATCTCATTCCTTCCCCAGCCACTAATATCTGTGTCACATCCATGGGAAGTTCAATAAACTTCTTTTAGGGAGCATACTGATTTCAGTGAACACAGGCAGGTAAGTAAAAAAACCACTGACCCTTGTCAGATATGTGATGAGGGAAGGATGCAGGTGTCACAGACGTGGCTCATGGTGGGTAGTATTTAAATTGTAGAATGAACAGCGCTAGCTGGGAAATGGGCAGAGGGGAGATGAGATGGGAGAGTATCAGGCCGTTTCGGGATTGACGACTTTGAAGATATCATCTGTCAGGGTTTGAATATCCTTGGCCCAGGGAATGACACTATTTGGAGGCGTGGCCTTGTTGGAATAGGTGTGTCACTGTGGGCCTGCGCTTTAAGATCCTCATCCTAGCAGCCTGGAAGTCTTCTCCCAGCAGCCTTTAGTTGAAGATGCAGAACCCTCAGCTCCTCCTGCACCATGCCTGCCTGGATGCTGCCATGCTCCCACCTTGATGATAATGGACTGCACCTCTGAACCTGTAAGCCAGTCCCAATTAAATGTCGTCCTTTATAAGACTTGCCTTGGTCATGGTGTCTGTTCACAGCAGTAAAACCTAATTGAGACACCATCAATGACACCAAACCTGGGGGAGAGGAGATTTTGAACTATGTGGAAATAGTTTGGAGAAAAGAAGTAATGTTTGTATAAATGTGGTTTTGAGACAACAGTAAGAGGAGGTTGGCAGTGCGTTGGTTTCGTGGAATGGGACAACCCCGTGCAATGGGAAAGAGGCGGTGCCCAGAGACACCAGGACTCCATTCAGGGTGGGTACATTTCCAGGAGAATATGCAGAATGAGCAAATGAGAGAAAAGCCTCTGAGGTGAGAAGAGAAACAGCAGCAGGAAACAGAGCAAGGTAGGAAAGCCCAGAGTGCTGCGTTCCCCAGGCCACGAGTTAGGATAACTTAGAATGGCTCGTTAAGATCCACCACATAAACTGATTCCCACAGACGCAGATGAAGGCCATTGTGAGCATGACATTTTGTTTGCACTGGAAGCTGGATAAAACGTTTTGTTTTGTTTCGTTTTTTGCTTTTTGTTTGTTTTTTTTTTTTCTCTAGTGGCTGGAGAGCTTGCTCAGAGGTGAGAGAGATGGTGCGGGGTCCTTCCCTATTCAGAGTCTGTTTTAGGTGTCCATCCCGCCGTGGCAGCGTTGAGAGTCTCTTTCTTGTAGCATTAGTGTTTTCTGCGTGTTTATAGTTCTGAAGCTGACTCCCCCGTCTGGATTTGTCTTTGACTTCCAGGTTCACAGAGGTAAATGCTAGATGCCCAGCGTGTCTGTCTAATCTGGCTCGTTCCGTGTATTTCCTTTCTTGGAAAAATTCTTCCAGTTCGAAACCTTTGTGGTTACCCTCGGCTTCCTTCTTCATCATTCGCCCCTGAAGCAAGCTGGCGCCACCTTTAAAAGTCACTCAGAATGTGATGTCTCCATGGCCGCCACCCTGTCCAGCCTTAGTATCTCTACCTGAAATGACGCACTGCTTTCCGATTGGCTGGCTTCAGTCTATTCTTATTTTGCTTTTTTCTTTTCTTCTTCTTCTTCTTCTTCTTCTTCTTTTTTTGTTTTGTTTTGTTTTGTTTTGTTTTTTCGAGACAGGGTTTCTCTGTGTAGCCCTGGCTGTCCTGGAACTCACTTTGTAGACCAGGCTGGCCTCGAACTCAGAAATCCTCCTGCCTCTGCCTCCCAAGTGCTGGGACTAAAAGTGTGCGCCACCACCGCCCGGCTTCTTGTTTTTTTCAATATACATTTTATTTATTTATTTATTTTATGTGCATTGGTGTTTTGTCTGCATGTATACATGTGTGAGGGCATCTGATCCCGGAGCTACAGACAGCTCTGAGCTGCCATGTGGGTGCTGGGAATCGAGCCCGGGTCCCCTGGACGAGCAGCTAATGCTGCTGACCACTGAGCCATCTCTCCAGCCCCAGTCTATTCTTCCATAAGGACTTTTAGCCTTTGGACTCCCTATTGCTTTTTTCCAGGCTATTCTTATCCCTGCGATCTCCAGTCTGGTCTTGGACTGTGCTAGGCTTGCTTCCCCAAGGTCTCTTGGTACTTGCTCGTTCTGCTTGCTTTTCCCTCCTTCTGTGCACACTGCTGCCTCTCTACTTCCTGTCGCCTACATTTAAGCTTTTCCCTTCAGTGAGAACTTCCCGGGCACCTGACCATTTTATCTCCCTATGCCCCATTCCCAACGCCCCTTCCTCACCTGCCTTTTTCTTGTCAGGACTTAACCACTTTCTAATGTGCAGTTGAGTCGTGCTTTTTGGTTTTCACAGTTCTTTATGTGTCTATAAAATATAAGCTCTACGCTTGCTGCATAGCCCGTGAGCCCCACTAGTGAATGGTTTAGACCCAAATGGGTTACCAGCAATGTGATACACTCAGGCACTAAACGCAGCCTCAATGATAAAATAAAACACCCGACTGGAAACAAGCTAGATGATGTGTTGAACTGTAGTTGGCACAGCTGTATTTAGGTGGTTCATTTCAGGGGCAGGTGATGGGTAAGAGTTCATGCTGGCTAATTTACTGAAAAGGAGAGTTTAGTATTCTTAAGAGTTAGAGGACAAGGGGCCGGAGAGATAGCTCATCTGGCAAAGTGCTGTCCTAGCAAGCATGAAGACCTGATTTCAAGCCCCCAGACCTATGTGAAAAAGTTAGACGTAATGACATGCTCTTGAAATACCAAAACTTGTTCCAACTTAGTGAGTTCCAGACCAGAGACTCTGTCAAATAGAAAGGTAGATCATACCTTAGGAATGTCAGCTGAGGTTGTCCTGTGCTCTCCCACACGCATACCTGCACCTTCATGAGTACACAGACATACAAACCCTCAGATGCACACGAGTTAAAGGTTAAGCTAGGCATAGTGGGACATGCCTGTAATTCAACACTTAACAAGTAGAGTCAGAAAGATAAGGAGTTTGAGGTTACCCTAAACTGTAGAGCGAGTTAGAGGCCACTCTGAGTTTTAGGAGGACCTGGTCTCAAACATGCCAAAGCAAAAAAGAGTCACTAGTTATGTTATGTCAAAGAATGGGAGACTAGAAGCTTGCAATTCATGTCCAATTGTCTTAACTTCCTTTTTGAAATTTTAGACAGTTTCCCCAAAGAAGACACTTAGCTCTGTAGAACAAAGAACACAGCACAGAAGACATTTATGTGTAAGCATACACGCATGCATGTAAATGCACACATGAACACACACACATAGAGAGAGAAAAAGGCTGTGACATTTCTGTTTCTGGCTTATTTGAGTAAAACAAGGCATTTAGCTTTAAAAGCTGGTGACAGGAAGAGATTTGACGATGGGCAGTCATGTTCAGAATGATAACATGGAGACATAATTTCTTCCCCCAGAAGATACTTCCCTCTTCCTCTTCACATTTCTACCCCCTATTTTCCTAGAGGGGTCCGAGGCTTGGGACTGAGGAACATGAGCTGATTCAGGGGCCTTCTAACGGCACCAACTGAAGTCAGAGACACTGAATGCGGTGCTCAAAGAGGCTGTTATTTCGTCAGGAGTTTTGTAACTTTGTAGAAGATACTTGAGGAAATTAGTATCTTATACATAAGATGGGTATGTTTTATTTCTTCAGCAAGGGTTTTGTAAGAGGGCTAGAAGCAGTTTTATACAAACTTAGGAGCTTGCCATTAACTTGATGTCGCACTACAGAAACAGGAGTCTTCTTGCAGTCATTCAGAAGACCCTCCCACACCAAACTGTCACCTCCCAGGCACTCTGTTTTCTTTCAAGAGGCCACACTTTGTCTTTCTAGGTCAATTTTTACACTTTTTTTTTCCTTTCTAAGCAGATAATGGAAAAAAAAGTAGGAGTAAGTACCAACTTACTACCAAGTGGGCAACGCAGAGATAAGTTTGATAAATTTGAATGTGAGTGTGCACTTGTCACAGGACTTCTGTGGGAGGCTAGAATGGTCGCTCTGAGTTATTCGGGGGAGCATGCGCCTCTGGAAGCAGCAACAGCAGCCACAGACACTCCTTTCTACGATCCAGACTCCCATTCACAAGCATTGGCCTTGGCATTGGTGCTACAGTTGCACAATTTATTTTCTACTTGTTCTATGTCTCATTCAGTTAGCAGCTTCTTGCTTGTTTCCTCCATATTATTGTAGCTTGCTACAATGAACTCATTCCACAAGCATAAGAAACAAGTACAGCCACAGCAGAGAGATACATAGTTGACCTCTCATTTTACTTAGAAGTCAAACATTTTAAATGCTATTAATTCTTTCCCTAATCCAGTCTTTGGTGAAGGCTTTCAAAAGAGAGAGTTGCTTTCTCCATGACCTACATCTGGTTGTTTGAAACTCGTAAGATACAGATGAGTAAGTTTACACACACTTCCTGAAACTGTCTCTCTTTAATTGTAAGAGCAACTGTGGCTGCATATGGATATGTTTTCAGTTAGAGAATATAAACACAAATGCTCTTTTATGTTTCCTTCACAATTCCCCCCCCCCCAATTCATTGTAATCTTTTTTTCTTCCCTCCTCTTTCTCCTCTTCTTCCTTCTTTTCCTCCATCTGTATTTGACGGCATATATAATTTGCGTCCTGATTTCTACATTTGCTCTTAAGGAAGAATTCTACATGTGTTCTTTCATGCTCCATATTTTCCTGCCCTACGTCCATCCACTTAATACAACTGATGCCGAACTCAACTCTGAAGAGACATTACTCTCCCTCCCTGTCATGGGAATCAGTCCATTTTCTCTATCTTATATTAGGATTCCCTTACGTATTTATTCATTCATGAGCATGTGCTACATCGTGGCAGGATATGTGTGACCAGCGTCAGCCATAGTAATGTGTACGCGAGAATAATAGTGACGAGAACCAAGCAAGAGTCTTGCTGGAGAGAAAGAATTGGAGGGGCTATCTGAAAGAAACCCAGAAGACCCTTTGCCAGTGAGGGGCAAGCCTGAGGGAACAGTATGGCATGCGAGTGGCCCTGCGGGGACAAGTCATACACAGAACACGAATGACCAGGCAGGAAGTGACCCAAATGAAAGGTATGAATCCTCTGGAGAACTAGAGCCCATGTCTTCCATAAAGCAGACAGCCATCGCTTATCTGTCACTGGAAGGTGTTGTGCACACAGGCTGGCTGATGTTGGCAAATCTTCCATTTTCAGCAAGAATATAGAAATCCTGTCAAGTGCCTTAACATCTTTGGGCACTCGAAGGTCCAAATAAACCATGCCTGGGCTGGATGGATCCTCAGGGCCACAGCCAGCCTTCTTGATCAGTATGGGTCTCAGATGCCTAGCTCTGAGATTTCAGATGAGCCTGCACTGAGGATGGGAGAATCGGCAGAAAATCATAGGAGACAGAGCTGGAGAGGTGATCTCAGAGGTGCTTTGTGAAAGCCCCACTATCTCTATATTGACAGTTTACATTTCAACCTAGAAGTAATTTTAAAAAATTAAAAAAATGTTATTTAAAAAAACCTAATCATAATTGGATTCACCTTAACTTATAAAAATCATTGATGGTAATTACATTTTTATTTAAAAATTTTACATATAGATTTCTATTTACAGAGGCAGTGGGCACAGAAGTATCTCTCTCTCTCTCTCTCTCTCTCTCTCTCTCTCTCTCTCTCTGTGTGTGTGTGTGTGTGTGTGTGTGTAGCTACAGTGGGTATTAAATGTTCAAGAATGGATTGAACCATAGGATGACTTTCTTAGTCACCATCACTTGGGAATCCACATATTGTTCTATAAATGGGGTTATTCAGCCAGAACTTCCCACTGATAGATGGTTTCTAGAACCTCCCTGTTCTGAACACAAAATAAAAGTTGGCCTTGACAAAACAGAAGGAAAGGGAAAGGGAGGGATTTCGCTAGAGGAGCTAGCTCTCATTTAGTAACACAGTTCATTCCTGTGGTGCACAAAGCCCCTAGATAACATCCCAGCCTTGCATAACCAACTCAGAATGGAATTTGACTCTTACAGGTAAAATCAATGCACCAGAAAGCATCGTTACCTTTAGTATGCAGCCGGAGTCAGAGCTGGGGTGACTTCGTGTCAGAGGACTGTGGTTAAGCTGCAGCCCAGTGTCTACCTGTGATTGTGACTACTGATCCTACTTTGGCCATGGCTGTCTACCTTAGGTCACCCCCACCACTCCCTTCTCTCTACTCAGTGAGGTCTGGTAATGAGGGGGTGTAAAGGAAAACCATCATTATTTTCCACCACAGCCTCTGGGCAGGTGCAAGGCACTGTCATAGCTGCCACAGCAATTCTGAGCCTAAGGGCAAACTCGGTGTGCTTTTAGGATATTATTCCTAAACTTGAATTTTGGTGATTTACAGCCTTGTGCGTGGAAGAACGTGCATTATCCTGATGTTTAACCAAATAGGGTCAGGCATACACTCTGTAAAAGGGTTCTCCTCTGCCTACACACAATCATAGCATACATGTAAAAGCCAAGTGTGCGAGCACACACACACACACTCACACACACACATGGGCACACACACCACATACCTTAGAGCTTTATGGAGTGTTTCTACCTTACCACAGGCCCAGATTGACCTTGGGGTCAGAAATTAAAAGTAACAATTAAAATTGGACTCTGAAATTTTAGTTGGCACGGGTCTTAAAAAAACGTCACCTCAAACAAAATACTCACGGGAACAAATATGGAGACAAAGTGCAGAGCAGAGACTGAAGGAAAGGTCACCCAGAGACTGTCCCAGGGGATTCATCCCAGATGCAGTCACCAAACCCTGATGCTAAGAAAGGCTTGCTGAAAGGAGCCTGATATAGCTGTCTCCTGAGAGGCCCTGCCAGAGACTGACAAATACAAAGGCAGATGATCACAGCCAACCATTGGACTGAGCACAGGGTCCCCAATGGGGAAGTTAGAGAAAGGCTGAAGGGGTTTGCAACCCCATAGGGAGAACAACAATATCAACCAAGCAGAACCCCCAAAGCTCCCAGGGATAAAGCTATCAACCAAGGAGTACACATGGCTCCAGCTGCATATGTAGCAGAGGACAGCCTTGTCAGGCACCAGTGGGAGGAAAGGCCCTTGGTCCTATGAAGGTTGCTTAGATGTCCCAGTGTAGGGGAATTGAGGGTGGGGAAGCAGGAGTGGGTGGGTGGGTGGGTGGGTGGGTGGAGGAACACCCTTATAGAAGCAGGGGGAGGGGGAATGGGATAGGGGATTTCTGGGAGATGGGGGAAAAGTGTAAGGGGATAACACTTGAAATGTAAGTAAATTAAAATAAATAAATAAATAAATAAATGTTACCTCAAACTTCTATGAGGCCAGAAGAAATGAAATAGAAAAAGCCACCTCAGAAGCAGAAATCTGGATGATTGTGAGCCTTGAGACAAATTTTACAGCATTGCGATAAATGTCACATTATATTTATTGTTAATGCTTGGCTACATCCTCTCCATCCTGCAGAGAGTCTCTTTGTGAAGTTGGATCTTGTCGGTGTGTACTAAGATCTTCACGAGAAATTATTGCTAACTTAACTTTTTTTTGGTTAAAAAGTACACTTCTAAAATAATTGCACAACTCCCCTATCCTCTGTCTCAATTATAACAAATTTCTTATATTAACAGACTGACTATATGACAGTCTTTAATTGGACTTTTATTTCCATTAGTTTCCAAGTTTGGGACGGGGTGCTCTCTTGTTAACTCTAAAACACCACACAGATGACGGAGAAGTTGGCTGTCTAAGGCACACTTGATGAAACGGGAACTCCCTGGCTTCTTGGGACTTCTGGGTGATACACACCGGTGGCCAGAGAAAGGCATGCCCCTGCCTCCGCACAGATGTCCACATGAACCCAGAGCTTCCATTTCCAAAATCTGGGGTGCAGGAAAGATCCGTAATTAGGGGGACTTTGCCACTGGCTTATTTGGTTTGCCAACTTCCTGGTTTTAACTTTCACCACTTTCATTATTGCTATCAAAAGGCTCTGTCCCGGGATCCCAGTCACAGATCCCACGCCTCCTGGTGTGTTTTTAGAGTGCTTGTTTCTCCCGCTCTTCAGTTATTATCCGATACTCGGAATTTTCGTTATTTTTCCCAGCTCATTCTGCCCCTTGAGCTTCCCCTTGAGCTCTCTCCAGATTCACTCACAGGGAAGCAGTGGTTCTTCCATTTCAAGCACCATGCTGGCTGGGCCTCCCCTTTCTTGCTGAGAGAGGTGAGCCATCTACTGCCACCTTTTGGTATGGCATTTGACCCTGGAAAATTCTACTGTCGGAGCTAAACCAAGTTCACAAAAAAAAAAAAAAAAAAAAAAAAAAAAAAAAAAAGGTCCTGAAATGCTGTTGTATGCTTTTACAAATTAAGGGAAAATGATTTTTAAATGCTGGGGGTTTCCACGGTTTTCATTGTATAATCAACACCATGTTTACCACGCATGCTCAGTGGGGAGGATGCAGAAGAGGCCCCTGAGGTGGCGTTCAGAGCTCTGAGCAGAGACAAGCAACAGGCCCCCATGCTCTAGGACACACTAGATCACGGGAGGTTTTAAGAAACGTGAAAGTGGCCGGGCAGTGGTGGCGCACGCCTGTAATCCCAGCACTTGGGAGGCAGAGGCAGGCGGATTTCTGAGTTCGAAGCCAGCTTGCTCTTGTAGAGTGAGTTCCAGGACAGCCGGAGCTACACAGAGAAACCCTGTCTCGAAAAACCAAGAAAGAAAAGAAAGAAAGAAAGAGAGAGAGAAAGAGAGAAAGATGACAGTGCTGTCCCCGCCCCTAAGAAATTGCAATTAAACGATCTGTGATGAAGCCCAAGTATTAGTACTCTTTTCAAAATTCCTCAGACGATTCCAATATATTAGAGTTGAAAATGGCAATGCTTGCTGGGCGTTGATGGCACACGCCTTTAATCCCAGCATTTGGGAGGCAGAGGCAGGTGGATTTCTGAGTTCAAGGCCAGCCTGGTTTACAGAGTGAGTTCCAGGACAGCCAGGGCTACACAGAGAAAGCCTGTCTCGAAAAAAAAAAAAAAAAGTGGCAATGCTTTCTGAGGCATCCTGGTTCTGGTATCGTCTCTTTTCCCATTTGCTAAGCAAAGAGATTGCATCTTTGGGTTTCTTACAAAGAAACTGCTCGTGGAATATGATCAAATCCCATCATTAGCCAATCGGAACGGAAAAATTCCTTCTTAACTTTGTGAATTCATCAATAAACTTGTAGAATGAACCAGAGAGACATCATTTCATTCAGAGGTCTGATTTCTCTTTCTTACTCATTATATTTAGCAACTGGAAAGGGCTTACGAAAGTTGACTGTCAACTTCAGCTACTGTGTTCATCTCCAGGCTCTAACACAAGGGCAGTAGGGCAGGCACCTCCCAGGGGCTGACAAGCATCCTTCCGTGCCTGGTCCCAGCACTTAGCCCCAAGCCTGCGATGGCCAGGATGCTCTAATCTCAGAGAGGACAGAGCTATTACTGAGGCAGGGAACTGCATGGCCTCGCGACTATAGTGAACAGCGTGGAATCGGTCTCCAGAGGTGTCTTTTAAGTTTCATTCAAGTCTGGCTCTAAGTTGGTGATAAATTCTTTCATAAAATTATATTAAACTTTACTTAGCTCTTGACCTGTGATGCATAACTAAGCAGTGTAACCGAATTTAGCTTCAATTTTACTGCCAAACTATGCTTCTACGACTATGACTAGGCGAGGGCACGCAGCTCACATGACTAGAGAAGACTGAAGTCTCTCTTTCCTCTCAGAGGCCAGGGCTGCATTCTAAAACAGTGGACCAGTACGCTCCCTATAGATCACAAGATGCCGAGTGCTGGATCTTTTCTTTAAAACAGAAATCATTTTCGAACAATCTTTAAAGGCAATTTTGAACCTTTAAACAAAGTCTTTTAGTCGCCCTTGACCATTTTCCAATTCTGTCTGCACGGTTCTACTCTCCTTCAATTTCCCCACACCAGAGGGGCGAATGTTGCATTTGAAACTTTCCCTTATGCCCTGGGGCTTACCAATTAGAGGAATGGACACCACCGTCCAAGGCCAGGCCTTCCAAACCTCTGCTAACTCTGGTTGGTTGAGCCTTAAACTTCACTGAGGCCTGAGGACTTACTATATCGGTGTTCTACAAAGGCCACTATTTAGCCCTTACTCCATAAGCCCTTTCAAGTTACTAAATGTCATGAGCATTACTTAAAGGCTGATACACTTGTCTACTGACTGAGTGGACGAAGAACATACACTGGTGTTCAAGGACTGTAAATCGCATGGGTAGTAGTAGTAAAAGTTCCATTTCCCCATCAATTTATTTATCCTTTTATCATTTTACATCCTGATTGCACCCCTCCCTCCAGTTTTCGTTTCTTCTGTTCTAGATTAAATTGATTTTAATGGGATTAAATTGATTTTAATGCGAGAGCGTTGGGAAGACATGGGGTCTCAGTGGGGGAGGGGAGGGATTTTCATATTTGGTGTTGGTGTGTGAATGGTTTTGTTTATCCAATTAGATCACACAAGGGTGCAGTAAGATAGAAAAAATGGAGTTAGGGGGATAATTCAGTGGGTAAAAGCCCTTGCCACCCAAACCTGACAATCTGACTTTGGTCCCTGGAACACTCGGAAGAAGCCACATGCACCGGAAGCCCACATTCCCATTTTAAAAGGAATTACAGAGGCAGAAGGAGCTGCTGGGAGCTTACATAGCACACTGGCGAAGACAAGAGACCCTGCCTCAAGAGCAAAGAAGAAGTTTAGAACTAGATTCCAAAAGATGTTCTCTGACCTTCACGTGTGCCCGGGGGCAGACAGGGGGTACATGTACCCCCCTCCCTCACACACGCACACATTCCACAGAGAAATTAAAAAATTAAAACTTATTTTTAAAAACATGGTAATGTCATGAAGAAGGTACCCATTACCACACAAGGTTCCACATCTTAGGATATCTAAAGCCTCTGCAGGCATATTGTGCTTGCAGTTGTTTAGATCTGAAGCATCTGCTGCAGAGTCACATTTGGAGCAGTCTGATCTAGGGAATACTCCTTAAAGACTGAGGGCAAGGCTCAGTGCCAGAATGCCTTCCTAGCAAGCAGGGCCCTGGGTTTCATCCATTCAACAACAACAACAACAACAACGACAAAACAACAAAAACAAAAAGAAAGAAGAGAATGTTCCTTTTAAATTAGTTAATATTTATTTACATCCCGAATGTTGTCCCCTTTCCTGTACCCTCTTGTGGAATTCTTCCCTCATCTGCCTTCCCCTTCACCTCTGAGAAGGTGCTCCTCTTCCTTCCCAGCATCCTCTTTCTCTGGGGCATCATGTGTCTACAGGACCAGGAATATCCTTTCCCACTGAAGCCAGACAAGGCTCTGCTAAGTATGTGTGGGGTAGAACACAGACCAGCCCTGGTATGTTCTTTGGTTGGTGGCTTGGTCTCTGGGAGATCTGAGGGGGTCTGATTAGTTGACACTGTTGTTCTTCCTGTGGTGTCTCCAGCCCCTTCAGCTCCTTCAGTCCTCCCCTTAACTCTTCCGTGGGGATCCCCAGCCTCAGCCCAGTGGTTGGCTGTATGTATCTGCTTCTGTCTCAGTCAGCTGCTGGTAGAGCCTCTTAGAGAGAATGTTTCTTGAACAAAGCATTCCTGGGTATGGTGTTGTTGGGGAAGAGAAGCGATTTCCACCTTCCAGCTCATGACGCATCAGGTTTGGAGGATGAGGTGTGATGCTCAGATAGTCAGTCAGTTGTCACCACGTGGAAGTTATTTGGAGGGCAAGTGCCAGGAACACAATAGGAACAACAGCAGACCCAGCCCGACCTGCCGGAGCTTGCCCTCCAGGAAGGGAGACAGACAGTAATCAGATGATCAATTGAACAAGTGTCAAATTATACCTGTGACATATTCTACAAAGGAACGGGATACAGCACCATGGGAGTCTAGAATTAGGCACTTGACCCGACTGGTGCTGAGGTCAGAAAAGGCTTGCCTTTAAAAGTCAGGGTTGTGCTGAGAGCAGAGGGAGGGGCAGGCACTGACTCGATGAAAAGGAAGGGATGAACAGAGGGAACAGAAAGCGAGGCAGCCCTGGTGCGCGAGGAAGCAGAGGCAGTAAAGGGAATTGAAAGAAAGCCAGGTGGCCCGGCCTGTGACAGAGTGGGATAAGCGTGCGAAGCCACTGGGGCACTGGAGCCCGCCCATATTTATATCTGAAAGCCAGCCTGCACACACGCCTTCCCAACTGCACGTTCGGGGACATTTAGTTTGTAGCTCAAAGCTGGATAGGCTGGGTCTGTTTACATCATAAGAATTGGCCGACCCCTCTTTTCTGGGTCACTTATTCTGTCTTAGATAATGTGGAGCCATTTCTAGAATCAGAATAGGACACGGTCTAGATCCGAGATTTGCAACAGGGAAGAGATATGCATCGGGAGGAAACAATCGGTAACTCTCAGACAGCCAATCAGGTTTGAAAGATGCCACCCAGTATTCTGGCTTTAGCATCCAGTCCTCTCCCTTACTCTCTCCTCTTCCCCGCTATTAATAAGGAAACTTGGGCGGAAATGGGTAGATATTAGGGCTTTCGAGAGCCCTATCAGGAGAGACCATCAGTGAGGGCGACCCAGACGTTCAAGGTGTGCATGTGTGCTTGGTGCTGATGCTGCTTTGAGAAGGAATGGTGATTGGTGAAGACGATGCTGGCTCCTGACCTGAGGAAGGCGAGGCAGAGTAGAGGGAGGACGGAGAGCAGGGCTGTGGGGTGCAGAGCGCTTACAGAACACCTACTCAGCAGCCAGCTTCCAGTGAGCATAGAGGCGGCGGGCGCAAGAGTTCAAACTGAGAGCCAGCGAGAGCATTGGGAAGACATGGGGTCTCGGTGGGGGAGGGGAGGGCTTTTCATATTTGGTGTTGGCTTTTGAATGGCTTTGTTTATGAAAAGTCAAGGATAATGGAGAGAGAGGAAAGCCAAGGGGCCTGGGCCTCTTTCCTGGGAGGATTTGAGATCTTTGAGATGATAATTTGGCTTCACTTTAGACATTATGCTGAAGCAGATTCCACTTTGGTCAGCAACCAAAGATCTCGGGTTTTTAATTCTGTGTCATTTTACAGAGACTCGATGTTTTCCCTTCGCAATTGGGGGGGCTTGCTGGTACCGTGAGAAGAAGAGATAGCAGCTCTCTCGCTGCCTCCCCTAAGCCCAGTTCCATTTACAAGCTTCCGCGGCTGAGATTTTTCTTCTTCCAGGGCAGACTCCTCCTCGGCACAATTAAAATGAGGCGCTCATCCCAACCCTGCCCAGGTCTGGAACCCTGGACCCAGGCATGTTGCTGCAGGCTTCCTGTCTATCGAGCTTCCAGCCTGCTGGGCACAGCCCACCACCCTCCTGGGCACAGAGGAGACTGAGTGAGCCTTGTCTCCTGTCTCCTCCTGTTCTATCCCTCTCCTCTGTCTTCCTCTCCCCCCCTTCCCTTCTCTTCCTCATTTTCCTCTTCTTTTTCCCATTCCTCTTCCTCTCCTGGCTAAATGTCCGCACGTGCACAGACGGGCAACAAGAATCCTTTTTGTGATATTTTAAGGCATAGAAGAAGTGGCTGGGTCACCACTTACGGTCAGGGAAAACTCATCAGCTTTTGCCCTTGGCCTCAGACACCGCCCCCCAAACCCACAGACCTGCTCAACAGATAAGATTTAATCTATTATCCTCCCCAGAGCTATTTGTATTCGCCGGAGGAAAAGAACTTCACTGGAGAAGCCGTACTGTAAAAGGGAACAGAAAAAAATATGTTTGTACAAGGGGCCTCTCTAACCCTTCTGAGATCATGTGGCTTTCTGGAAGGGCTCTTCCTGAGGGCCTAACAGGAGCAGAAGCAGAGGCTTTCTGGGATGGGGAGGTCCCTTTGGAACTAACTCAGCTCTGACAAATCAAACTTTCCTTCCAGAGTGGCTCTAGTGCATCTTTGTATGGAGAAACACGGATACAGACTTCTTTAAACCATGGGAGATCTCATACTTAATGGAGACATCATATTTAAATATCATATTATTATCTTTAAATGACATCACTCCTTTAAAACATGAAGGAAAAGGAATTATTCTTCCCCTCTTAAGACTAGATTAACCATGTAAAACCTCCTGGGGGGGGGTTGAAAGGAAAAAAATCCATTACTGGCCCTTATTAAACTTAACCATGCGCTGCCCGACAACAATGGACTCAGTATTCATCTCTTAGAGCTCTAGAATAAATCTAAAAATACAGAACAAGATATACAAGTCGTATCTGTTGTTCCCGAATAATAGGGCCCCGGGACTTTTAAACATTTATCTTTGAACAGATCTAATTCGAAGAAGAAATTCCCAAATGGACCTTTCGGATGGCTTGCTCTTGATCACGATGGCGACTTGGGTCGTAAGGCTTGGACAGGACTTTGAGACAGTTACATGGATGTCATAAGGTCACGGCTGGGGCTGGGTTTGGAAATTTGATCTACTAATTGCAGAAATGAAGGCCGACTGGCAATCTGTGCAAATGGAAATGAAGGCCAATTAGACACGATTAACATGTAGATTCGAAAATAAGATAGCGCAGCCTTCTACTCTGAGTCTCTGCCAGTAGAATTTAACAAATTAAAATGAAATGCAGTCAAGTTGAAACATCAGAAAAGCAGGTTATGCAACATCCTGCAAGCGCCTCAAGACCTGCTTAATGGATCCTCAGATTTGGAAGATGGAGTCCCTCAAACAGTGGTTTTTCTCTGGCTTGAGACCTGAACGGCCTTCTGAGGGAAAGGACATGCCCAACACATGGGGCATTTTAGTTCGTTCAAATAGCAAACACAGGCACATGCATAATGTTTTAAATGTGCCCAAAGCTTTCCCATATTGTTGGCATTTAAGAATATTTTTACAAAGGATCCTACGAGATCTACTTTAAAAGGGCCACTTAGCTATGTATTATATATATAAAATTTGCGGCTATAGGAGTAGGTGATTAGAAAATAGAAGTAAAGACCTTAATTCCCCAAGTTGTTTTTAGGTATCCTCTGCGCCCGTTCCCAAGGTTTTATTTATACAAAGCTTTAGGCTGTTAGGGTGCAAATTAAGCCTTGCTTCAGGGTAGCAAGATTTACTTAATGACTATCTGCAAATCACTGCAAGGAGGAATGTTATTAGAGTACAGAGACGTAAACGCACTGTGCCAGGAGAAAGCTGCCCTAGCTGCTGGCTTTGATCTCATCGGCCCTCATAAAGTCCTCTCAATTTCTGCCTCATGTTTTATAGGGACTTTCTTCTAAAGGGGAGCAAAGCCCAGCACAGACATTATCTAATTCCTCCTCGTAACACTCAAGCAAAGACGGGTGGGGCCGCCGGTATTATTCTCTAACCCATTTCACATGTGAGGAAATAAAAGTACAAGGTTAGGCGAGTTTCCCAAGGTCAAATGGAAGTTGTACAACAGAGGGAGAGAGGGTTCCTCTCAGGGTTTCCCATCACCAGTCCAGAGCCTGACAGGTCAGACACTGGGCGCGGGGCTCCAGACTTCGTGCCAGAGCACTAACTTTACCGCTTTCTGTTGTTGAGTCTGCTGTGATATTGGATGAGAGGTTGGCCTCTTCTGGAGTGAATCCTGTCAGAGCAAGAGAACCAGATAGAGGCTCATACTGGCCATCCTGGCACTCTGGAAGCTGAGGCAGGAGGATCAACAGTTCGAGGCGGGTTAGTTAGCATGGGCCACATAGCAAGACCCTGCCTCAAGAAAAGAACAAATCAGAACAGCACCAAAGTGCGTGCCACCGAGCACTGCCCAGTTAGACAGTGCATTTTCAAGTAGTGACACAGGAGAAGAGAACACACAGCACATTGATGTCCCAGAGGCTAAAGTTTGTGACCATTATGCTAGAATTCATAATTGAAAAATACCAAAGTATTGAGTTGGAATTTTGATGGGGATTGCATTGAATCTGTAGATTGCTTTTGGCAAGATGGCCGTTTTTACCATATTAATCCTGCCAATCCATGAGCGTGGGAGACCTTTCCATCTTCTGAGGTCTTCTTTGATTTCCTTCTTCAGAGACTTGAAGTTCTTGTCATACAGATCTTTTGCTTGTTTGGTTAGAGTCACACCAAGATACTTTATATTGTCTGTGGCTATTGTGAAGGGTGTCATTTCCCTAATTTCTTTCTCAGCCTGTTTATTCTTTGACTATAGGAAAAGACCCAAGGAGCTGAAGGGTTTGCAGCGCCATAGGAGGAACAACAATATGAATCACCCAGTACCCCCAGAGCTCTCAGGGGCAAAACCATCAACCAACGAGTACACATGGAGCTACCCATGGCTCCAGACGCATAGGCAGCAGAAGATGGCATTGTTGGACATCAAAGGGAGGAGAGGCCCCTGGTCCTGGGAAGGCTAAATGTTGCAATGTAGGGGAATACCAGGACAGGGAAGCAGGAGTGGATTGATTGGGGAATAGGGAGTGGGGGATGGGATTTTCCGGGGGGGAGGGGGGAACCAAGAAAGGGGACAACATTTGAAATATAAATAAAGAATATATCTAATAAAAAATATGAAAGTAGATTGCCATTTTACTTTTTAATTTACTTTTATTTTAGTTTGGACTTAGTTCAAGCTGTCTATCCCTGTTTTTCATTTGTTTGTTTTTGTTGTTATTTTTTTCTGTAGACGTCAACTATTTCAATCCAGTAAAGACCTACGTAGGTCCCCACGGCCTTAAGTCTTTCTTTCACCCTCTATTTTATGACCCTAACTTAGACACGGTCATAATTCCTGAGCCACACTCGAAGTCTCACCTGTGATCCTGAACGTGTATCTCACTGCCACAGGGCTGTCACTTCCTTCCTGTCTCACACTGGCCTCACCTCTCTTTATCTCCTGCACTGCCTGTGAGGCCCATGATAAGTCCTCGCCACCAGACGCGGTTGCTGTCACCAGGCATGATTACCACCAAGGCCGAGTTCCCTTGCAGAGCATTGTGTTCTCCAGAGTTTTCCAATGACAAACCAGTACAGAACAGGAGCAGAGGGTGGTACTTCAAGTCTCCAGAGATTATATCTTCCCATGAAGCCCTCCATCTGTGTCAAAGGTTTTACTGTGACAGCCTCAACACCAGCACAGCCCTGATAGGCTAGATTAGGGGCAATATTGAGGAACAATTATGTGACAGTTGGAAATTCATCTTCTCTGATCACTAGGGCCCTGTAAAGAAGAAGCCACAATAGCAGCAAAAACCCAACCCCCAAACTACATTTTAACTAGATCATACTTGTCTTACTTGGTTTTTAGAACACTTTTTTTTTTCTCCCAGGTGGTATTTCAAACTTTAATGCATGTGATTCCTGGGCCAAACATAGGCATACTTTCATGGCTTAGTGAAGTATTAGCTGTCAAGTGGAAAAAAATTACATTAAACTTGATCAATTTTATCATGTTTTTAAGGTTATCAATTAATTCACGCAGTGTTTTCTACGAATTAATGGACCTGTCCGTCAAATACAGAAGGATGAGATAAGAATGGAGGCTGGAGAGATGGCTCAGTGGGTAAGAGCACTGACTGCTCTTCCAGAGGTCCTGAGTTCAATTCCCAACAATCTTGTGGTAGCTCTCAACCATCTGTAATGGGATCTGATGTCCTCTTCTGGTGTGTCTGAAGACAGCTAGAGTGTACTCATATACATAAATTAAATCAATCTTTTTTTCTTAAAGAGAGAGATAGAAATGGAATGTTTATTGATCTGAGATTATATAGCACTTCTGGGGCTGAACAGGGTCCCTCTTTCTACATATCTACATTCCATGATTTGTATGGTCACCTTCGGTGGCAGGGCATATTAACTTATGTTTTTCTTTTTCTTCTTATCCATTTCATTTGTTGCATATCCAATGCACATCTGGAGATAAGAAATTTACAGATCAAAACCTGAGATGAACTGGTAGTTTCTTGTTGTTGAAACGTGAGAAATAATGTCTTTGGGGGGAGGCATTTTGAAGGGTCGAGGACAGTATTCAAAGAGGAATTGTTTAATTTCTGTCTGGTGTATGTCTAAAATAGTTTTCTGACTTTCTTTTTGAAATATTTTTTCCCTAGAGCAAAACTGAGAGAAAAGTAGAGTTCCCATCCAGCCCCTGACTCCAGGTATGGGTAGTCCCTCCCACTGTCCACAGTATCCGAGAGAGGCACTTAATACAACTGACAGGTCATTACCAACCAGCTGGGAGTTCACACCAGGGCTCCCTCTTGGTGTTGTAAATCTAGGAGTTGGGACAGGTGCACAGTGACATCACCTAGAAGTCCTCTGTGGTGGTGACATCAGTATTTCTCCTGCTTCCTACCTCTGGTTCCAGAATGACTTCTGGTCGTCCTACAGACTCCATGGCTTTGTCTCCCAGAGTGTCACACAGCAGCTGTGACCAAGCACTCTGGGACCTTTAAGACTGCTTCCTTCCAAGACCAGGGTGTGGAGGCTTCAGTCCACATTTGGAATTGGGGGAGAGGGGCAGGGTGACAGCAGGAGGTGGAGGGAGGAGGGGACTTGGGAGGGAGAGGGGAGAGGGAGGAAGTGGGGGGGAGTAACAGGTACTGGAGGGGATAGGAGAGACATACTTAACTCCTGAAAAATATGAGATTTTGCTAGTTATGTGGATTATCCTTAAAGTAGAAAGCTTGCTAAAAGAATCAAAGCAAATGTATCTTACCAAGAAAAAGTTTACCTCCCTAAATTTTTCTTTTGAAGCGTAGGCATGTAAGACTGGAGGCTGGGTGTTGGGGAGATCTAAATGTTTAAAATTAGATTAGTAATCCTAAACTTCCAGAATCTTCTTCTGAATTAAGAACCTTAGGGAAATCTGGGGGTTATTCTAAAGTGAGATTTGAAGGTTTTGCTGATCCCATCCTGAAGAATGTATATATAGCGGGAGAGGAGTGGACCGAACAAGTGTATAGTCCTGTTGGTAGGTAGCCGGTAGGTAATCCTCTGTTACCTAAAGAAACAGTTATAGTTGCCAAACACCTCATTGAAGGTTTAATAGCTGGACCTTACTTCTTTTATTTTTTTCTTTCCTCTGGGCTTTTGACTTGCAAAACTTTCACATCCACACAGCAGGACCCAATCACAGGATCTGCTTGGCTAAGTCTGAATGCTCATTGAGAAGCCCAACTCCAAGCCTGGGGAAGTGGGTCAGTTATTGAGAGCATGGGCTGCACTTCCGGAGCACCAGAGTTGAGTTCCCAGCACCTCATTAGATGGCTCACAACCACCCCTAACTTCAGTTCGGGGGTATCTGATACTCTTGGGCTCTGACAGCATCCACACTCACGTACACATACCTACATAAATGTGCACATACAATTTAAATAAAATCATAAATAATAAACAATTTTTAAAAATCAGAAAGAAGTTCATCCCCTAATCATTACTAAGAATAAGAAGAGTTTATCTCATTGGTACACTCAAGATTCCTATCAGTACACGGAGTATAAAGGGGTTAAAGAGACCCAAGGAGTTTCAGAATGACTGTAGGTTACAGGAATAGTGAGAAGATACCAAACAGAGGAGTCTGGGTGGGGCAAAGAAAGATTCTCTCTGTGTGTTTGTCAGTCTGTCCCTCTGTCTCTGTCTCCCTGTCTCTGTCTGTCTCTCTTTCTGTTTGTCTCTGTCTCCCTGTCTCTGTCTGTCTTTCTATCTTTCTGTTTGTCTCTTTATGTCTGTCTGTCCCTCTGTCTCTCTGTGTTTCTCTGTCTCCCTGTCTCTGTCTCTCTGTGTCTCTATCTCTTTGTCTCTTCCTCTCTCCCTCTCTCTGCCCCAATGCAACAGCTGTTAAAGTCGGGTCCCAGCCTGAGTGGCTGGGAAAGTACAGTTTGGCAGTCTCACAGGTATCCCCGTTGTCTCTCCGTGGGAGAAGGAAGAAAAAGCGTTTGTTGTTGTTGTTGTGTCTTATTTTGACTTTAAGGACTGTTGCAGCAAGTTCAGGAAGAGGAAGTCATCGATGCCAAATTATCGCTGGTTCTAGTGGGTATTCCCTTTCGCTTCCCCCAGAGGTGGGAATTTCCCTGCCTTTCTTCTGCCTTGCCACCGGCCCCCAAGAACTCTGGGGGAACACACAAGTCTTTGCTGAACTCTCACTCCCTTTGAGAGGGATCACGCTTAAACAGGGTGTTCTTGAATCACTGGATACAGTACAACAGTTGAGGTACAACTTCAAAGAACCTTTCCCCACCTCTCTGAGGATTGGCCTTCCTAGGTTCAAAAGACTTTTTCTTTTTCAGATTATCTCAAAGTCTGGATAGAAAGAGATGGAGGGTTTTATTTTGCTTATTATCATGGCTATGCTCTGAGTAGAATCCACGTCCTCGTGCATGCTAGCTAGGTACATATGCTAACACGGGACATGAGTCTCAGCACAACTTTATAATCTTAAATAAAAAAAATTAAAAAATAGTCTTATAAATTTGTAATTTTAAATATCAAATAATTAGTTATTCTATCCTTTGTTTGAATTAAGAACCAGGCATATTTATAATACCCTATTTTTAAGCTCCCCATTTCCTGACCATTGCTAAACAGTACTAGGTGTCAGTGTTTTCTGTCACTTGCTATTATATTTCATTTTTGGCTCAAAGAACCATTATTATGAAAAGCATGGGGATTCCCCCACCCCCAATTTTCAATGATATTGGCAATTAAAGATAATTTTAATTCTGAGTAGGGTTACTTTATGTTCACAGGATGCCAATGTATTGCTGGGCACAGACTACAGTTGTCCATTCTGTGTTGGTGGGGAACATGTGACTGTGTTTGTAAGAAAATATTGGTTCTACTGTGGGGTATAGTGTAGCCCTGGGGGCCAAAGAAATAGGCATATGTATCTTCAGCTTTTATTGCTCTGACAGGGTCGGGTGAGGCATTGGTTGATGTTGACGCTTGCTATTTATGCCTCCTACTCTGTTATGGCTTGTAGGGCCTTGGAACTAATCCTATCTATGGATAAAATTTGGGTATTTGTTTGTCAGGGCACGATACACACTTAAACTTTTTAAAAAGTCTTCGTGTGTTTGTTTTTGTGTACATGAGTGGTTTCCCCGTGTGTCAAGTGTGCACGATGCGGGTGCATGGCGCCCTTGGAGGCTGGAAGAGCCCGTCAGTCCTGCTGGAACCAGAGTTAACGGTAGTTGTTGGCCAACACTTGGGTGCTCAGAACTGATCCTGGGTTCTCTGCAAGAGTAGCAAGGGCTCACGTGTGGCGCCATCTCTCCAGTCCCACAATTTCATGCAGGCTAATGTATATGTGTATGTGATCTCATGGGTAGAGGTATGCATGCATACATGTGTGTTAATGTGTATATAGGCCAGACATGAACCTCTGGTGGTGGGCCTCATTGTTTTTCTGGCTTTCGTTTTTGAGACAAGGTCTCTCACTGGCCTGGGATTTACCGATTACATTAAACCAGGCAGCCTCTTGTGTTTGCCTATTTGTGAGATTACAAGTGTGTGCTGTGATACTTTAAAAAAAAATGAGCTCTAGTGATTGAACTCAGTCCTCATGCTTGCTCAGTAAGTACTTTATTGATCGTGCTATCACCCAGTCTATTTATTTATATATTTATGACTTCGAAATCCAGATCCTCCTGGTACCACGTTCCAGTGCTGGCGTGACGGGTGTGTGCCACTGTTCCTAGCTGTCCTGACGTTTTCTACATTCATTCAGACATCTGAAGTGACCGTATAGATCCATGCTTCCTCAGGATTACTAAGTCGAGGGCCACTCCACTTCAACCTGTACCCTGAGGCAAGCGAATCCTGGTCTCTGCTCTATCATCCCTGGGTGCTCGGTCTGCTGACTCACCGTAGACCAGATGTTCCACTGCAGCTGCTGATGACCACAGGACTGTTTTTCCTGGTGTAAGTCCAATGTGTGCTAAGGGGACATAAAATGCGCTTCATGGCCTCTGCCAAGAGATGGGAAGAAACTACTGTGACACGCTGAATAATCGACTCGTTATAGCTGGAAAAGCACCGGCAGCTCCTGCTTTCTCTGTTTTGGCTTTTTTGTTAGTTGACTGCGCACGCGCACACTAAGTATCCCATCATTCCCCACCCCATCCACTCCAGTTTCTCCCCGACTCGTACAGGCCACAGCCCGATCTCCTTCCCTTATTTGTTTTCTAGCTTTGGTTTAAGTTAGTGTCCCCACAAGAACTGTCTGTGGGACCTTGAGTTTGGAACTCACTCTTTGAGATTGGGGGGGAGGGGGTCCAGCCACATGACTTATATGCGCAGTACTCTACTTGGTTCTTAGATTAGGGGGGAAAGTAAGAGTATCATCTCCTGAGATTCCTTTGGAGATGAAGTGAATCACTTCACATACCATGACAAAGCTTCTCTACAGAAGCGCCCAAGGCAATGACTTATGTGTCCACTCTGACTAGAGAATACAGTTCCGGGAGGCAAGAGTGAAGGGAAGGAGAGCAAGGCAGACTTGGTCTATTGCTACAAAGGAGCACTCAAGGATGGACACCCAGAGGTCTATTTAAGGTTGTCATTCTGGAGGCTGAGAACAGCTGGCTTAGCCTGTACTGGGAGCATGGCTTCCCAGTATGGCAGAAACCGACCCTTGTAGAATAGACTGGAGAGTCCGTAGGGGGAAGCGGGTTGATGTCTGCGCCTCTTTGATTCCTTGGTCCCCTGGTGTGGTGACTACAAAGGAAAAAGACTTAACTTCATTCACGTTTTCCAAAACTTTGGCACAGTCCCCGTGGTGAGACTACAGCAGTTCACGCACAGCCAGGAAACATGGCAGAGGGAATGTGGGCATTCCACCGGCGGTCTCCTTTCCCTGGTTTGACCCACCCCTGCTGCAGCTCAAGGGATCGGCCACCCCACTCACTCACAATGCCTAGTTTTGCCCTCAGTTGGTCTGGCACCCAGACGCATGCGCATGCCTTCCGAGTCAGTCTCTCGTGTGATTCTAGACAAATGAGCAATGAGAGTGAACTATCATACCTCGTCTCACAAGACCTCTCTAAGAGGCTGCCTGAAGACATCTAGAAACGGATTGTCCGAGTGAAGGAGAAAGCAGTTAGTCTGCTAGCCCCTTTCTCTTGTCCTCATTGGTTGAAGCAAACCTGTGACGGTATAACCGACCACGGACTGAGTTGTAGGCTCTATCCTCAGGCAGAGTATGCAAGGCGTGTCCAGTCAGTGCACAGGTCCAGTGGTCTTGCCTACTCAGTCACTCTCTAGCACCAGGACATCGACGCTGCGCTTAAGATTGTGAGCCACACTGCCACAGTATGGATTCTTCTGAGCACCCACAACATTACAAAGCTGCTACCGTTCCATCCGGAGCACAATCTTTTGTGTTTGAGGCATGAGTTCATTTTTTCACCCTGCCTGATCTTTGTGCGTCACCCAGGACTTTGGGATTTTGTTTTGGTCATTGGAAGCCCGCTTTGACTGTCGCCTCTCACAAAGTCTTGGTGACTAAGACAGCTTCCCTTCCTCACACTCAGAGGAAGGCACACACATACACCCTTGAACTTTATCCCTGCTGCTGTGGATCAAGTGACGAGGTGTGCATCGTGCCCTGTAGAGGAAGACGTTTTGCATTAGGAAGGGAAGGGCGTGAAGCGGGGCCTACGTCTTCTCTCACACTTCTCAGCCTGGTAGTTCATACAGCCAAACCACAAGTGGAACTAATGTGTCACCATTGGCTTCCCATCACAACTGGCCTGTCACGAATTAGGTTGCTCCCTGTGAGTGTCAAGGCTGGCTTATCCAGGGTGTGAAAAGGTGTTATTTCTCCACCTGTCTCTTTTCACAATCTAAGTTTGACTGTAAACCCTTGGCTTATCTAAACCTAATGCAGGCTATCGAAATGTAGAGTGACACAAAGCCCCGTCACACTCTGTAAGTGACCCTTTTTTATGTCATTTCTGTGTCTTCATTTCTCAGCACCCCTCTCCCGGGAACTCGGGTGGTGGCCACAGAGCCGCCCCTCCCGTGGGCTACCACAATCTCACCTCCTTATTGCAGGGCTTTGTGTCATTTATGGTTTCTATCCTCTCTGGTCAACACATGTCAAGTTACTCACACATTTGTGAATTCACAAGATAGCAAGAACAGTGCATGATTCAAACCTATTCGAATGTTTCCCTTGTAATCACCCTTTAAGTTAACTTAGGGATTTTCTGAGAAAAGGTAATTAACTAGCCACTTTTCTGATCTCTCAGTGGACAGAGGTCTTTAATGCAGCTGTTTCCAGTCTGCCCCACTTACTAGGTAACTCCTTTGTGAGGGACAACGATCAGAAATGGGATCGTTAGCTGACACTATAAGAATACATATGGCCAAAGTTTGGAAGTAATGACCCAGCTGGCAGAGGGCTCAGATGGGGGGTTGAATGTTCGATGTCAGAGTGAACTAGCTAGGGATCCTTGGGCCAGCCTAAGATGTCTAGCAAGACACTCTCTCACACGTCCAATAGGAAGTCAACCACTCATATGGAGCAGAAACCTCTGCTGTTGAATGGTCACCCAGGGTCTGGGTGGTCCTCAGCAAGAAGTGACCACATGAGATAGATCTTTCTACTTCAGAGTGGCCAGAAAGGCCCTCTCCTCTGATCAAGCTGAAGTCTGCCTTCCTGTACTGTTGGGCTTCTGGATCTCATGTTGGGCTTCCGGATCTTGTGTTGGGCTTCTGGATCTCATGTACAGTAAAAAGCTGTTCATTTCTACAACCAGTCACCAACTGTTCTTGGGGAAATGTGGGTCTCTCTGCCTCCTTTAGCACAGGGCTTTTTGAATGACTGTGTGTGTGTGTGTGTGTGTGTGTGTGTGTGTCCATGAAGCCTACACTTCCACTTTCACTTCTCAGAAGGCAAGTCAGCAGGTCAATGTTGTTTACACGTCTTCCTCCTTCAGACAGGTGAGAGGGGTCTTTATTATCCCTTTGTCTTCTACATCATTTGTTCTCTGGACATCATTTATTCTCTGGACAGATCTCCCAGATTTTCCAAAGATCCCTCATATGCAATGGCTTCAAGTCTTATTATTTTCGAGGGGAATTTCATTACATTTTAATTTCTCCTCAAAAATGAATGTTCAAGACTGATTATAGCACCTCCGCTGTGTACTAGCAAGAGGTGAGGAGGAAGGGTGGAATAAAGACGTCAGATTCCTCCTTTGTGAGGATATCATGCTTACTACGTGAGAAATGAGTCATAAAATCAATCATTTGCTTAAAGGAACTGTCAATCACTAGCAATTTGCAAGGACTTGTCAATCATGGGCTATTTGAAGTATGGTCAAGCAGTTCAAATACACTGTGGAGTTTTAAGTGGGAAACATCCCTGACCCAGTTCGAACAATAGGTGTGGTAGAACTTCGTTGGAGACGTTAGTTGGCCAATTTTGAAGTTTTGGTTGGAAAGACTAAGATAAATTCTTAGGGCAACAAAATCCAGAGGATGCTGATGGTAACGTTTCTAAGATTTCTTTGCTGCATTAGAATAAGGTTTGGGTGAGATTGTAATGAAGATTGTCTTTGGGAGGTTTCTGCTCAGTGAATTCTGTCGGTAGCAGTCAGAGTAAAGGAAGGCAGGGGTAAGTTTACAGTGTGATTATCACCCAGTGATGGGGGCTCAGCTTCCATATTAACAAAGCACGTCTTGGAACTTATCAAAGTATCAATGGAAAGTACCTGTTTGCTAATACTCCTCTTGGCCTAATAGGATGTCATCAGATAGATACAAAAAACCAAAACTCTATTAAATTAACTCTTCAGAGCACTCCAGATTTCCTTTGTTCAGACTGGCTTTCTCTTTCTTGTCTGAGTTGAGTCAAAGCAGCTGCAGGCAAGATTTTTTGAACCAAATACTTTTCTTGTTGCACCAATAAAACACCTGATGCCTCCTCCTCCCCCCACAACAAACATAAAACCAACAAAAGCTATTTTGAACCTGGCAGTCACGGTACACGACTTTAATCCCAGCACTTGGGAGGCAGAGGCAAGTGGATCTCTGTGAGTTTGAGGCCAGCCTGGTCTACAGATGAGTTCCGGGACAGCCAGGGCTACACAGAGAAACCTTGTCTTGAATCAAACAAACAAAGCAACTTAAGAAGGAAAGAAGAGATGTGTGTGTGTGTGGCGGGGGGAAGGGTTTATTCTAGCCAGTGTTTTATGCGGGGCTAGGAGGATCAAGGCTGGGAGGGCATAGCTTCAGGGCCCTGATGTGGTAGGTCACTCGTCACAATTCATTCATGGTCAGGAACAAGGAGACAGGAAGTGGGAACAGGCTGTGAAACCTCAAGGCCTGCTCCCAACGACCCACTTCCTCTAGGTAGGATCTAAATTCTGAAGGTTCCACAATCTTCCAAAACAAAGACCCAGTTGAGACCCAGAGGCTCAAACACATGAGGCGACATGGGACATTTCATAGTCAACCCACAACAGAAGACTTGGTAGACCAGCTACAGGTAATTTAGCTCTCAAAGGAATTTCTGAAATTTACATCTTTGTCCTTCACAATAAAACCAGGGGCCATTATTGGCTGTGTGAGAGTGCACAACCAAACGTAAAATACAAGACAACTTGTAAACCCTTCCCACAAAGTCATTTGATGTAGAGGACCATCAAGGAATGGAGATGCTGGCTCTCATCGCTTTAAGGCAACAGTAGTGTCCCTTCGTTCTGTGGATTCTGTGTCTTTCATGCTTCTTCCCCTCTTCCCAGTCACTAGCACTAGGGTTCCCCACTATTTTCCTCTGTCTAAACTCTTTCTTTTGCAGAGTTCACCCATTCCCACATCTTGGTTCCTCTTACACTGTACCACTGACTTTCCAATGTAGATTTGATTTTTGTGCTCTGGCCGACCCAGAATGGTAACCTTATTTGAATATTCCAACAATCTTGCTAAGTTTCTTATATCATTCAACTGTGAGTAAACTGAGGCTGTTTTTGATCTATATTTAGCATTATCCAAAGTCAGTATTGACTATGACAATAATTTGATTGTCCCTATGATGTCTCTGTGGTGTGCATAGACTATATTTGCTTTTTCTCTACAATGTTTGTACTCTACCTCATAGACAGAAACTCTTTAATAAGCACTTGTGGATGAATGGTCGAACTCGAACTTGAGGGAGATAGTGTGTAGTTACTTTGATTTGAGAGGTTTAAAGACATTAAATGGGTTTTAGGTTAGGAAGCAATTTAAATGGAATTCAGGGAATGATGTATGGTGATGTGGGGGAAGGGAGCAAAGGTCCTAGTCTACTGGTGACAAGTTTTTTCAGAGCAGGAAAGGCTTTGTGGAAGTCTCCAGGCTCATATGTTGACACAATCTGAAGACTGACTGGGTTCTGGAATTCTGAGTCACCTGGTACGTGATATAGCCATCACCTCAGTTTGGGAACACAAGAGGAAAATACTCAGGTCCTTAAGCATCCTAATACCAAATTAACCTTCCCCAGACTCTCAGCATGTTACCTTCATCTCCATAAATCTATGATGACTCCTGCTCCTCAAAACCAATATGTAGTTTTGTTTGATACCAAAGAACTCGGTTAGGTACCTATTAAGTACCGACTGGATTATAAACCCCTGGTGGCCTAAGAGCGTAGTGCATGTTTTTAGTTGTTGTAGTTTATATATATATATAGTTATTATATAATAATATATATTATATGTAGTATATTATACTACATATAATATATATTATTATATAATAACTACATATATTATATGTAGTTAATATATATGTGTGTGTGTATACACACACACATATATAGTATGCTTCACACAGCGCTGGGTGAGCAGTAATGTGCAACACCTATTCATTTAGGATGTATCATGATGCTTTTAAAATTCATGATTTTGGCTGTGAAGCAACTTAGAAACAGCAGTGGAATTCGTTTTCATCTGAATTTATACTGCAATTCATAACAAAAGCAAATACTGATACTTAGTGAAATTGGTATGTTGGACATTAAGCCCTTCTGTCTGTATTAACTCATTTAACCATCTCGATAAATCTATGTGTGGATATTGATGTTATCCTCATTGTGTAGATATGGACACTGAAAGAATAAAGCCACGTTGGGTACTAACTGCAGGAATTGGATTTGAGCACAGGTAAATCCGGTTTAAAATTCACTGAACGACCACACGGTGCACAGTATTTTAGTAACAACTCACAAGTCCATGGATATCTCATTTGTCAAAGATCAGCATCTGATTAAGTGCTACAAATGGACGTCAAAAGACACACTGCTCTCAGTCCTTCATGTTCCCGCTGTCTGCTGTGCTCATGCTAACAATTACTGAAAATAACAAAGATTTATAACGTGACTTGGCATGTCTGTCATCGATTTTTACACAAAGTTATAGGTTCAAGGAAATAGGCAAATTTCCCAAACAGAAGCTACAGTGCAGTTTTGTTGGTGATAGAGAACTACTGTTTTTTTTTAAAAAAAACAAAAAACACCCTAAGTTCCAAATATTTAATTTTACCAATGAAGACTTGATGCTGAGGTAAAAACCTGCTAGCTCAGAGAGGTCAAGAAAGCACCCAGCCGACCTTCCTACGCCACAGTCATCCCAGAATGAAAAAGCTTTCTCCTTCTCCATGATGTCTTAAATAGCCTTCAACTCCAAGACCCTTCTTTCTCTTGACTCACCGTTCCCTCCCCGTCAGCTGTCTCCTTGCTCAACCTCTTGGCCTAGGGTTGACTTCATTTAGCTCTTGGATAAAAGGTATATGCTAGGCCTGAGCCACACCCCAGCAAGGTTTTTTTTTTTTCCAGTAATTAACACAATCTTGGGGTTGACAGTGTGATCAAATATCCTGCAGGCGAGAGTGCACACCTTGGGGGTCAAGACATAGAATCCAAAGCTAACATAACATGCTGAGGAATTGTTCCACAAAGGCTTGGTCCTCGTGCACCGTTCGATTTGGGAGAGCGAAGTGCCGGGATTGTAACACCACCCATGAGTTATCTATTGATAGATTTGTAATTGGATGGCATTATTGGGAAGTGTGAGAAACTAGGAGGTAGGGCCCAGTTGGGGGACTTGGATCATTAGGGAAATGCCCCTGACGTATGTATGTTGTCTCTGACCCATTCCTCCCTTGCTCTGGGGACTGCATGCCACCAGTAGATGATCAGCTTGTACACAGCAGGTGCCTCACAGAAGCTGAGAAACAACCACAGAACCACGGAACCATGGACTCCAAACCAGCGAGGGTGAGGCAAACACATTGGTCCTCTCTTCATTATTCACCCCCTCGCCAGGCTATTTTATCAAACCAACAGTAAAACAATAACACACAGTAGCTACGGAATGCTTACGGACATGAATTTACCATACGTTGGTGGAGTCTTCTGAACATCTATATTTTGCTAGTTGAAATCTTTCTCATATCAGAGTGAAACTAAGTATTTTAGTTAACCATATGTTGGTCATGAGTAATAATGTGAATCATTAAGGCATTTTTATAAATATATATAATTTGCTTTCATTATATTCACATCCTCTACCCTTTTCTTTTTCCCTCTGCCCTGACAAATCATCTGTTTGTACCACCTGGCCTCTTTCCTGCTTTCTGTCTGCCTGTCTGTCTGTCTCTCACTTATTTATTTATATTATTTGTTTGTGCTATGAACCTTAGAAGCTCTTTTTATTTAACAGGATAAAGCATCATAATTCAATAATCCTACCGACCATGATGGCTGTTCCTGGCTGTCAACTTGGCTACACCTGGGATGGAGGGCACACCTGTGATCCAGATCTTGAAACTGGAAGACACATGCTTCTGATCCATTTCTTTTTCTTTTCCTTTCTTTTCTTTCTTCCTTCCTTTCTTTCTTTCTTCCTTTCTTTCTTTCTTTCCTTCCTTCCTTTCTTTCTTTCTTTCTTTCTCTCTCTCTCTCTTTCTCTCTCTCTTTCTCTTTCTTTCTCTCTCTCTTTCTCTTTCTTTCTCTCTCTTTCTCTTTCTTTCTCTCTCTTTCTCTTTCTTTCTCTCTTTTTCTTTCTTTCTCTCTCTCTTTCTTTCTCTCTCTCTCTTTCTCTCTCTCTCTTTCTTTCTTTCTTTCTTTCTTTCTTTCTTTCTTTCTTTCTTTCTTTCTTTCTTTCTTTCTTTCTTTCTTTCTTTCTTTCTTTCTTTCTTTCTTTCTCTTTCTTCTTTTCCCTGAGACAGGGTTTCTCTGTGTAGCCCTGGCTGTCCTGGAACTCACTCTGTAGACCAGGCTGGCCTTGAACTCAGAAATCTGCCTGCCTCTGCCTCCCAAGTGTTGGGATTAAAGGCGTATGCCACCTCTGCCCAGCCTCTTCTGATCCATTTCTTGACATGGAGATCTTGAGGCATAGTGGTTGTGAAAAGTTTAAACCCAGGCAAGGTAGTATATGTCTTTAATCCCAGGAGATAGAGGCAAGCAGATCTCTGAGTTTGGGTCAGCCTGAGACCAAGCAAACTCCAGATCCAGGCGCGGTGGCACACCCCTTTAATCTGGGCCACACCTTCTGCTGGAGGCCTACATAAGGACAATGGAAGAAGGAAGACTCACTCTTCTACGCCTGTTTGCACTTATTTGCCAGCACGTCTGTTGGAACCTACCTCTGCGATTCCAGTTTATATAGAAGACCAGCTGAAACACCCAGCCTCGTGGGCTGAGCAACTACTAGACTTTTGGTCTTCCCATTCACAGCTGCCCATTGTTGGGTTAGTTAGACTACAGACTGTAAGTCATTCCAATAAGTTCCCTTAATATAAAGAGACATTCCCTAAGTTCTGTGACTCTAGAGAACCCTGACTAACACACCTACCATCATGCCAGGTAAACAATAATTATTGCTAGCTGTTACAATTTGCTAACTTACATTTGAATTTTTAATTTACAAGGACTCAAATCTAGGCTTACCAATGCTTCATATGGAGGAAGGATTATAATAAGTATTATTCAAAGTTGTTCTCAGGACCAGCTACATCAATTTGCAAAGATCTTTGGATAACTTCTGCTGCATCAAATGCTTAGTAAATGCAAAGTATTGCTTCTATTAGGATCAGCATTCTTAATAGGCACACCCATGGCCTGCAGCAAGGATACACACAGCATAGAATTTTAGATAGAGTCACCAAGAACTGTGTTATGGAAGATGTATCTTTCCGTTTATTTTGGACATTGCCATGATTATTAATTTTTTTATTAATTCCCTGCTGAGCCCATCTGTATTCTCTCAGGACTCTGTTAGGGCTGACATTGTCCCGGCATTCACTGTGTGTTACAGAAATAAAATGTATCTCCCTCCAGTACACATTTAGGGTCATATCAGCAAAGGTGATGAGAACTAAGTTTAAGTCTGCAGCCAACTTAGGATTTGTAACAGTATACATTACAGTATACATTATTTATTGCACTTGATTCTCCTTGGTGATACATTGACCATGAATATGCAAATTTTAATGACATCTATCAAATATTTCCTAAAGGGTTGAAAGCCCTGAGTTTACCCTTATTTTGTGGTAATGACACCGACTCGCTTTCCATTGATTATGTCACCTGACATTAATAATTTTTTAACAAACCAAGAAATAAAATATTCAAACAAATAAATCCACAAGAAAAATATTTTGACTCACAATAGGGGTACCCCTAACTTTTCTAGCTGGGTAAAATGAATCATAACTGGGTAATGACCTCAGGACAAACTTTTAAAAACAAAACACACTAATTTCATTTTCCTTTTTCTTTGAATTTCACTCTTACAGAACTGTGGTTATAATGAAACACCCCTCATTTATTCCTGAGCTATCTGGTGAGACTGAAGACATTTCTGAGCTTAAGCCATAAAACATCAGAGATGGCTATCTAGATGCCTTGGGAAACTTGTATGAGTGGCTGAGTGAGTGGACTGTTGTGTTCTGCAAACCAGATGCTTCCAGTGGAGAAGAAAGGAAGATAGCCGGGACCCGCCCCCTTGGGGAAGTTCTTCCTGGACCTTACAGAAATTCTTCCTGGCCTGATCCCAGGTCCTCCTTGTCACCTCATCCCACATTTACTTTCAGAGTCTCTTCCCTTTCACCCCACACTGCCTCCCTCATCTTCTCGAATTATCCCCGTTCCCCCTTGACCTTGTCCTTCATCGATGCCTTCTGTAGAGGATTCTATGAGGCCTGTAACTCCAAAAGACTGAGAGTAGCCACTTTACAATGGCCGACTCGTGATTTTTAGACTTCTAAATGGTATGAAAGCCTTCAGTTGGAAGCGTATGTCAGATTTTGATTTTTAGTTTTCATTCCTTACCTAGAATGTCAGAAGGTTACACATGCCTTCAAGACATAATGTTTTCAACCCAAGATGAGTTTATTGAGATGTGACTTCATTTCAAGTGAAGGAATATGTGTACAAACTATTATTTATAAAACTAAGGGCCTAGGGCTAAAACCCTAACCGGCAATCTTTCTGCCTTTGTTGTTGTTGGGTTTTCTTGTTTTATTTTGTTTTTTACCTGTTTCCGTAGTTTGGCACCACCATTGCTTTTGACTCTTGACTCTTGGTTTATTTTAGCCCCACAGTCCTGCTGCTGTGCCTACCCACTGGATTTCACATCTGTTTGTGGTTTGTCAGTCTCTTAGATCGTCCCAGCAGACTCCAACTTGGTTTGTTCTGTGGGGTCTCTTGGATATCCCCTCCTCCAGTGCCTGTCCAACCATGCCCAGGAAGGCCACTTCTCCAGGTCACTCCTTCCCTGCTATTGCTAGGCCAGTCTTGTTTCCTTGGAAGAGTAATTCAGCTATTAATCCTGAATTATTCAGCCATTAAATAAAAAACCCCTCAAGCTTTGTATTTGACAACAGAAGTAAGGCTGGCAGACCTTTTCTCTTTATTACTTTTTGGAGGGAAAGTTTGTAAGTCCTATTGAATATAACAAAGCAAACTCTTAGACTTCTACCTAGTTCCCTTCTAATGACACTAGGAATGATTTTTAATACAAATTTAAAATTAATAGGCCTTTTATATCCAGACGGAACCCATATACTACATATACTCTGTTATCTAACTTCATTGCTTCTCATCATAAAGTCTTTTGGTCTTTTCTAAGTCTAAAGCCTCAACTAAGGCTTAATATTTAATAGGAATATTTAATATTTAGTACTAATACTAAATATCTAATATTTAGTACTAATACTAAATATCTAATATTTAGTACTAATAAAAATTAGAAATACGTACATTTTCTCCAAGTTGTTATTTGGCCAAAGCATGTTTACCAAAAAAGACATAGGAAAGATACCGTAAGTTCTGTGAGCAATCTGTTGCATTTCAAAGGGCGCACATTCGCAATAAATAACCTTTAAAGCTGCATATACCAAAGTGACTGGAGCAGCATATGAGACCCTTGCTAAGTTAAAAGGAAAAACTTTCCAATGGGCCCAATTAAATAAAACCTACAACACTGTATGCTCCTGACTTCAGCCCCGAACTGAATTGAGGTCTTTTAATTTTAACATCTTTATGTTGTTTGGAATGAAATTAATGCTTACTATTATACGAACTATTCAGTTTTAACATTTTAAAAAAGATACTGGTTAACAGCATGCATTTTGTTAAGTAGAGATGTACCAGTAATGATGCATACATTACTGGTAGTAACATTTACTAACTTCATAAGTATTTACATTAAGTCACTTGCATGAATTACTTTGGCTTTAGCACAAGAATCTTGTCCCAAAAGAAGCAATGAGACCTCCTTGAGTCCAGTATCCTTTGTACTTTGATGCAAAGACAACACATTCTTAAGTCATAAAAAAAAAATGGACAGCTTTTGAATTTCCCATGAATCTTTCCCACTTTAAGCTTACAATATAAGACACAGACTATTAATATTGATTCTTTTACAAAGAATAAATGGGAACTCATCCCCTATGATGATCATTATTTCAGTTATTCCCTTAACATCTCAGTAGATATGATCGTCTCTCTATCATTGATGAGAGAGCCAAGCTCCAAGAGGTTGTTAAGAGAGCTGTTCTATCCATGGTCATAGTGTCAGATACGCCATCCAAACATTCTATTGGCTCCCAACCCATGTTTCCCTCCCACCATAGTGTATATGATACACACATACATACTTATGCATACACACACATGCACACATACACACACATATGTACATAAGTGCACGTACAGACACACATGTGCATGCACATATATCTTGTTTGCATCTGAGTTTATGGAATAGAACAACTTTGCCATCCACAATTGCTGTGGTGCTTTCTATGGATTTGAAGACAGCACTGTAACTGTCTTTCATGAGAAGTCCTCAGAACACCATGTTGGAGAACAAAGGGCAGAAGACCGAGACACCACAGCTCAACCCAGGCATAGAGGTGGCAGAACTATTCAGAAAATAAAGCCTGAGGCCCATTCTATCGCTCTCGAGAAGAAGGGCCAGTAGGAAGCCAATGGAAAAGTCAGAGAGGAAGCTGCTCTATGGAGTCCAGTGCAGAAAGACAGAGGGCAGGCAGGACACAGCACAGGAGTGGAGAAGTTCAGTTTAGAAGTTGAAGATGTGAGTGGTTACAGGACAGCGCGTGGATGAGGATTATCAGAAGACACAAGTAAGGCTTTGTGGTGAGAGGAGAGGGTGGAGAAAAAGATGGAGAAGAGAGCTACAGAAACTGCCTGCGGGCTGAAGAAGAGACTGTGTACAGTTTTATCTTCACTAGAAAAAGTGGAAGTTTGTCTAATGTGACAGATTGTTCCTAACCCATTGTGTTGGGCAAAGATACTGGATTATCTCAACTGTTTACCATGAGAAATATGTAGGTTCCCAGGGTCACTCCTTAGCATATGCCCAGTAAGAATCCTGAAATTGGGGGGTTCATTTGATGAAACAGTGAGGTTAGAAGATGATAAGAGCCCCCCACCCGACCCCTTGTCTTCTCATCCATGAACTTGGATCTTCCCTGTTTCATCGGTATGTGGAGATAAAAATAACAATTCAACAAGGCGGTTCTGGGTGTGGTGCATGACTTTAATTCAGCATTCAGCTAGTGGTGGAAGGTGGATGGATCTCTTGGAGTTTGAGTCCAGCAGAGGTACACGGTGAAACCCTGTTTTGGTCAGATTGTGTCTTCGACACCTGATGGGGAAGCTACGCTCATAAAATATCAGCAAGATGGCTGCCTATAGAACTGAACAAACATGATGACAGTTGACCTGTCAATAAAGTGGAGGAAGTCTCACATAGCCCCACCCCTAGATAAAGAGCTACAGGCAATTAACAAGTGCTGAGAAAGGAGAATCAGCCTTTCCCTGTGATGAACCCCAAATCGATTACCCAATACTAAATGGTTAGTCCTAAAAACATATACACATAAGTAACACTAAATGAACTCAGTGGGTAGTGTTTATTTATTTATTCATTTATATGTAGTAATATATGCATATGCATATACATAGGCACATGCACAGATACGTACATATGTATATACAACAATAATTAAAGAAAAAGAGGCCATGAGTTTGAGAAGGGGGATAGTGAGATACTAAAGGAATTATAAGGAGGAATGATGTTGTTGTCTTTCTAATATAAAAAAAGGGAACTTTTTTATTTTAGAAAGAAGAAATAACTGTTCTCTTGGGGCCAGTTTTTTGTGATCCATAGATTTCTGGGAGATGACTTATGCTTTCCAGGCACAATGTAGGTTCTTCACAGAGTCCTAAGAGTCTTGTTTAAATCTGTTGAGCACTTTGGAAGACATCCTTAGATAACGAAACATCGAAAAAGGTTCACTGCCCCCTTCATGGGGTTGGTAAACCCTCCAGCTGTGTTGAGCTGGATTTGAGCTGAATTGCATGTGAACCTGGGTAGTGTTTCAAGAGAGTGTGGGGGAGGGGGCGTTCTCTCAGGGTGAAGCCAGGTGAAACTCAAAGGGTCCAAAGAAGGCTTCGCTTTGAGTTTCTTTCTTGTTCTGTTTGAACCTGACACTCAAAGTGAAACTCGGGAGATATGAACCTCTTGCAAACTCAGGCCTGAAGGGAGGCTTTTGGAAGCAAGCCTTGCATGCAGAGAGTGCTGAGCTGACAGTATTAACTCGCACTTGAGCTTAGCTTCCATGAGCCTCTAAAGAGACTCTCTTCTGCAAAGGCTTTCTTTCACACTTCAGTGAAACTTTGCAAGAGGACCTTGGGCTTGATAGTGGGTGACCTCCACCTAGCTGACTGAGTGCACAAACTCTTCTAATTCCAGATTGACAGGCAGAGTAAACTAGTCAGGTCCTGTGTTACACTCCTGAATTGGGTCAAAAGGCATTCTGACTAATTTGGTAGTTCAAAGTAAAGTTGCATATGTTGCCTGTTACCTAGATCACAGTGTCATAAACTATTTGGTCATTTATAACATTTATAACAATGTCTTATTTGAGGGAACGAATAACTGGAAAGAAAATCCTCTCTCTCTCCCTCATTAAACACATCTATCAAGGCCAACATGTGACTCTCCTTAAAAGCTGAAGGCACAGTGCACAGAGGGGAGCCATTGCCAAAACATTTTACAAGATATGCTTCTCACCTGAATAGGGGTTGGTTCTGGGGCAGGGGAATTTAATTTACTCTTGGCAACCAGGGCTGAATACTAAATTAAACCGAACAGAAACAAGGGTTATTTTTTTTTTTCTTTGAGAAAGGAAACAGGTTGGCAGAGTTTTGGCATGTCAACAAAAGGAAATCACACAAAGAGAAAAGGATTAGTCAAAATAAAGATCAAATGGAGATCAAAAATAAGTTGGCTTCAACCCAGGAAACATTTCTTACATTTTCATAAGCAGGTCTTTCCTTCCCAGGTGTGAAGAAAAGAGAGGAACCACCTGATCTTCCCTTAAAGGTCAGTGAGCACCCTGTGAGCTTGTGGTAAAATGCCTCAGAGCCCTGGAAGCCCAGGGCAGGTGCCGTAATGTAAAACACACAACCCTTCTTGTCCAAAAGACTAGAACAAAGTAGACTCAGTGACGGTCAGGGAGTGGGTCATAAGGGAGTGGTATGCCTAGAACACTTCAGACTTGTGTTCCCAGGAGCTGCTTTAAGAAAATGAATAAACAGTATCTACCTGTCTGTCTGTCTGTCTTTCTGTCTATCATTTATTGGACATCTATATTCATCATCAACATCTATTAATCAATCAATATACCTATTATGTTTATGTCTATTAAGTGTCTAAATGAATATTGATCCTTTCAGAAGTCTAAGGATGCTAGTGTATCACTACTAAAAACACTAGATGATTCCTGAGGCTTGGTATCAAATGAAAAAGACTCCTTGTTCAAAAAGCAGGCAAAAAAAAAAAAATGCTAGGAAGGAAGCTAAACAGGCCTTTTCTCTTCTTCTGGGGGTTTTCTCATGAGTTGCCTTTCGAATTTCCTGTTGAATGTGATTCAAAGTGAAGAAGGAGTTTCAGTTTGCAATCACAGGCATGGGTACTGTGACTTGTCTTCCCTTTGTGTGTAGACAGCACTCCAGGTCAACGTAGAAACACTGCCTTCCTAGGTGGAATTACCCAGATTGCACAATGTGGGCTTTGCGGTCCACACATACGTGTGTACCTCACTCTGTCTTGGGATAGTGGGAAATTTTCACAGTATCAATGCAACTGCTTGCATTTCATTTTTTGATATGCGTACAGTGTAGCAACATTTTCCATGTTCAGCATATTGATCGGGAAAGAAGGCCCTTCTGAAGGAAAAAAAAAAGAGAGACAAGGATGTGTTGCACTGTTTGTCTTTGATCCAGAGAGCAGACCCAGGAAGCTTGGTGGAAAAAGTGACCTACAAAGATAGCAAGAATGAGCTTCATATATGAGAATCAGCACGATATCTCTTGATCAAGAGGTAGAACTATTATGTGTGCTTGTTTTGGTCATTTCTCTTATTTCTTGACACACATACACACTCATACTTGCACACAAGCATGCACTTGCACGTGCACACACAAACCCTGACAGAAATTTAAGGGAAGAGTGACTTATTTTGGCTGAAAGGGTTCACACACACACACACACACAGAGGTAGGGATAGCATGACGTAATTCACAGTAGAAGGGGTGGGCAGTGCAGTTGGGTGCAGTTGGTGGTGCAGACTCTTCCCATCCTGGCTCATCAGGACACAGACGTGACTGGAATCCAAGGCAGATATAATCACCATGGGACCACTCACAATGGCACACCTCTATCTGCCTGCTAGGTCCCAATTCCAAAAGGTCTCATAATCTAAAGAAGTGCTGCCGACTGAGAACCGCATATTTGAAAGACAAGTCTGTGGAGGACATGCCAGGCTAAACTGGTACAAGAATTTAATAAACATTGATAAAGTTGTTGAGGTGGGGGCCACAAATCAGCAATCCAGTACAAAAAAAGTATTTCATATATATATATACATATATGTATACATGAAATACATATATATATGTATATATTAAGAATATAAAGCTATATTTTACATGCATCTCCTTTCTTTTTTATTAGATATTTTCTTTATTTACATTTCAAATGTTATCCCCTTTCCTGGTTTCCCATCCGAAAACACCCCATCCCATCCCCCCTCCCCCCCCACCAAAAATTAAAGGCATGAACACACTGGGTGTTTTAAAAACACACAACTTTTCATATAATTCTCGTCAAATAAAGGACCCTAAAACATAAAAATAAAAGTGAAACACAGGTTTGGGAGATAGTTAAGTTGGAAAAATATTTCCCTGGCAAGTACAAGGAACTGAACTGGATTCCCAGAACCTATATTTTAGAAAGCCAGGCATGGTGCAGGCCCTTGTAATCCCAGTGCTGGAGACAGAGTGACAGGCAGGCCATTGATGTCCGGTGGCAGCCAGCTGACCCCACTTGACATGTTCTGGGCCTTAAAGAGATTCTGTCTCAAAAAAAATGTGAAGAATATCTTCAGTGTGACACCTCAAACTAGACTCTGGCTTCCACATGTGTGTCAGCAAACAAGCATACATTTGCAAGCACACACACACACACACACACACACACCATACATGTGCCTGTAGACACAGACACATTGCCTGTTCCCTCCCATAAAAAACAAAAAGGAAGAGTCAGGTACAGAGGCACATGCCTATAATCCTAACACTCCGGAAGTAGAGGCAGGAGGATTGCCCAGGAGTTTTAAGGCTAACCTGATCTACATAGTAAGTTCCTGGGTAGCCAGCTTTATGTAGTAGGACCTTGTGTCAAAATACTGCCCCTTCCTACCAAAAGGAAGGGGGTGGGGAGGGAGTCTAATCTGGCCAGCAGTTATATGAGAGCACATTTATACTCCTGTACGGGATAGATCCAGTCAACACCATAAGGCCACAGATACTCCCGAAATCATCACCTCAACGTTACACTTCACTAGCCATACGGAGACGCTCAGATGAAAATGTGGTTAGTTTGGGCAAATGAAACATAACTTTAGGAAAAAAAAAAATAAAACAGCTCAGTGTATGTTCCTGGGAGACCATGGTTCAGAAATATTTAGACAAGTAAAAATAAAGTTATAAACATCCAATGCTGTCTGCTTTCATGTTGTCCCAAGTGACATTTTTCTCTCACTCAGTTTCCTTTGTGATCAAGCATCTGGTGTCCTGCCACATATAACAGTGACCACAAAGCTGTGCTTTAGAGGTCTATATTTACTTGTTAAACAGAAATAAAATGCTCCGTCCATTTGTTAGCGCTATCTGGGTCTTACCCTGATATCCATCTTACTATTAACTTTGGAGGAGGAAGACAGAGTTTAGTTTGGATACTTTGGAAATAGACTTGACTCTCTTTTTCTTTTTGGTCAGTTTCTTTCTGAAAAGAAATCTCAAAATGGCAGTGGTTGCGCCCACCTTCCTTACATTTGCTGGGAAATGCTTCTTTTCTTTACAGCCTGCCCTAAATAGCTTTCCTGAGGGCTCAAGTATAGGTCTCTAACTGGAAGCAGGATGTCCCGACAAGCTCCTGTGTCGGAATAAATACTCCCAGTTGGTGGCGCTGTTTTAAGAGGCCCCGAGACCATCAGACTCCTGCTGTAGCGAGCCTAAATGGGATACAGGGGGCGGGGGCAGGCCTCGAATATAATATCTGCTTTTGTTTCATTCATCCTGGTCCCCCAAGATCTGAACAAGCCCCGATGCAAGCTCCTGCCGCCACAAACGGAGCCTCCCTGGCTGTCTTGACTCCATGCCAGGGCGAACGGTACTGTGGGCTAAAACTAACTTCTGCCAAAGCACCCAGCGAAGAGAAACCTGGCTAAGGCGGTAAGGGAAAGGTCACCAGATAATTTCGAGTCTGCTCAAGGAAACTTTTTTTCTTTTCACTAATATGTCTATAAAGTTTGGAAAGTAGACAAGATTGATCGATATATTTTTAATGACATTTGAACAAGATTTGAAGCTAACTCCGGAGAGTGGTAGGTCTCCAGATCACACAGCCAGTGTGGTGACAGGAATTATTCTCTACCGATAGCGTTAGAAGACTCGTGCTGTCCCGGCCTCTTTGCCCTCTGATTTGGATCCTGAAGCCTTTTCTATGCCAACTCAAAGCAAGCTTTTGACCTCTTTTCACAACAGCCCGCTATTCCATTCTCTGGGGAGATTGCGGTACGGTTTAATAGTTTTCTTTGACAGACATCTGAATTCTCTCTGCCCCACCCAATTTTTAAAATAATCAACAGGAACATAACAACAATCTTGGAGGCTCACCATTTTATTCAGAAGTAGATACATTTGTAGGGAAAAAGATTGGATGCGAATCGCCATTTTCTCAGACTTCCTCCCAGAGCCACCTCCATTGTTTTAAGCTGGACGTGTTGTGCAATGGGCATTTTTCCTGCTTGGGGCAGAGACGCACACGTCGCGCTGGGCTGGACCTCTGCTTCTTCTCTTGTGGGAAATCGGTGTTTTTCAGGTCTTTCCCTTCTCCCGACATCCCAGAGCCTTTTCTGTATAACATCAAGGATTTTAGAGTATCCTGCTGCTGGGCGGTGGTAGCGCATGCCTTTAATCCCAGCACTTAGAAGGCAGAGGCAGGCAGATTTCTGAGTTCGAGGCCAGCCTGGTCTACAGAGTGAGTTCCAGGATAGCTAGGGCTACACAGAGAAACCCTGTCTCGAAAAAACCAAAAAAGAAAAAAAAAAAAAAGAGTATCCTGCTGTGAACCGCAGATGTGTTAGTCCAGGTTCTCATTTGCTTTAGACATGTTTGTAGAATGTCCTATTCTAGTTTTATGTTGCTTCTTCATGGTTTTAGAAATGTCCCCACCCACCAAGTTATGAAGAATGAACCAATATTTTGCTTTTATACCTTTTCCTTTTCATAACATAGTTCACTGGTGTACTTGTAGATACCTTGGTATAAAAAGTAAAAGATAAGTTCAGTTTTTAATTTTTTGAATATCCTATCCAGTTTCTTCAACACAATAAAGAAATTTACTTTTTTTCATAGTGAGACTCCACCCAAGACAGAAACTGCATCACGCCATTTCAAAACACATTTGGATCCATTTTAATTTTTACATTAAAATAAAATAACCTGTAGATGTATTCTAGCAAAGAAAGAATCATTTGATATTTTTTAAAAGAATTTTACAAGTCATGAGATTAAAAGATCTCACACCCACCATGTTGATAAATGTCATTAATAAGATCCAAGGGACGGTGACAGAGACCCTTGATAAATCAAGACATGTTCCTTATCTTGACAATACAGAAGGAAGTTAGCACAATCAGGATGCACAGCAAAGAGGCCCGCAGCCTTCCCCAGTAACAGACAGAAGGCAAGCAGATGCCCTCTTGCAGATAGTGCATCGAAAAGAGCTGCAGTCACATGAGCGCTCCGAAGAGTTCAACTGACCTTTGAGCTCAGCCTTGCCGGGCGCTTCACCTGCAAGCTGCAGGAGCATGGCCCCCAGTTAGCCGCATCATGAGTCGCAGTGGATTCCGAGGAAGCCAAACCACCCATCACGGAGCACAACAGTGTGGCGGATTCAGGACAGGCATCCCTTCCCCCAGTGACATCAACATCGCACTGTGGCTTGATTATACATTTTAAATTAGAGCCGTGGAAACTGGGAAAAGGTCAGCATAGACTTTGGAAATAATGGTTATGGTTTCTTAGATCATCAGAAAGACTCAACCTGAAAATAGAAAAAATACAATTATCCCAAGAGATCCAAAAAGTGTACTCACTGCTAAATAAATAGAAACTTACATTATATAAACATATATGTGTATTATATATTACACGTGCACACACATATTACATATATTACATATTTATATAACACGTACATATATGTATGATATATACATGGATAAATATATGTCAGTTACTAAGGACCTATAGCTAACATTTTTTCAGAGAAAATATCAGAAAAGTCCCACAAAACCAAGAGTTTCTACTCACTACCATTCACCATACACTGGAGGTTCAAAAAATACTCTGAAAAAATTGAAAACACAAATTTTAACACAGAACCATGTATATAATTTACACAGATTAATAAATGGCTCAATAGGTCGGCTACCACCACTGAGACCGGAGTCTGTTACAAGATTACTGACTGTGCAGAATGGGACTGGGGACAAATCTCAGTGACAGAGCATTTGCCTTACACATCTAGGATCCAGGGCTCATGGGGTTCAGCCCTCAGCAGTAACACACTCACACACACACACACACACACATACACACACACACCATACACCATACATGCACGCACACACACTCACACACACACTCACACACATACATGCACAAACACACCATACACACACTCTCACACACACACACCATACACACACTCACACACACCATACACACCCATGTGCATCCACACCTGCATATGCAGGCATGCACAAGCACACCAGAAAATTCAGTATTCCCTATGGTGTGTATAAAAAATGTAGAAGGAAAGAATCCTCCTTTTAAATAGCAACAGTAAAACAAGTATAAAATACTTAGTACTAAAAGGAACAAATATTAATCTTCATCTAAAGGAAAAGATCAACAACTTTCCCTCAGGCTGACAAAGAAAACCGAAAGACTCAAAATAATTTGAAAAAAAAAAAACACTTTTCATCTTGAAATTATACAGCTTTGCATCAGCTTGGCTAAAATGCTCCTGAGGTATTTATTTATTTATTTATTTATTTGGTTTTTTTCGAGACAGGGTTTCTCTGTGTAGCCCTGGCTGTCTTGGAACTCACTCTGTAGACCAGGCTGGCCTCGAACTCAGAAATCTGCCTGTCTCTGCGTCCCAAAGTGCTGGGATTACAGGCGTGTGCCACCACCGCCCGGCTGCTACTGGGATTTTTAATGATAAAGATAATTCTAAAATTAAAAGAGCAGTTATGTAAAAGGAATTAGGCAACAACCGTAGGAAATCACAGTATGTCCCACTATTTGTGAAAATGCATCAGGCCAGTATGGAAGATAGCATCAGATCAATCGACTGAAATGTGTCATCTAGAAATCAACTCTGTTAACATGTGAATAGGAAGAGTGATTTAAATCTAAAGGGAGGGGCCCATAAAATGGCTTAGTAGGTGTGAGGCGATTGCTGCTAAGCTTGACCACCTGAGTTCAATCCCCAAAACTCATCTGGTGTAAAAACAGCAGACTACACACTCTGGCAACTTGTCCTCTGACTTCCACATATGCATGGCCACCTACACACGGCCCCTGAGCTAAATATATGAGTTACTGCCAAGAATTAAAGAAGAGTAATAAATATTAGTGGGGGATTTATTAAATATTTGGAAAAGTCAAATTAGACTCTCCACCTCAATTGTACACATGGAGATGCCCAAATTTCCAATGGACTAGAAGCTACACACAACAGATAACCAAGGTCTTTTTAAATGATTCTTTCCTGGCCTGGCCAATTATATAATTAAAACGGGCTATTTAAGAATGTGTGGGCTCATTGGTTGGTGGTTTAGTCCCTGAGAGCTCTGAGGGGTTCTGGTTGGTTGATACTGTTGCTCTTCCCATGGGTTGCAAACTCCTTCAGCTCCTTCAGTCCTAACTCCTCCATTGGGGACCCCGTGCTCAGTCCAATGGTTGGCTGTGGGCATCCACCTCTATATATGACAGGCTCTGGCGGAGTCTCTCAGGCAACTTATCAGGCTCTAGCCAGCAAGTACTTCTTAGCATCCACAATAGTGTCTGCATTTGGTGACTGTATTTGGGATGGATCCCCAAGTGGGGCAGTTTTGGGATGGCCTCTATCAGATGTAGGATTGGTAAAGATCTTTTCCCAATCTGTTGGTTGCCATTTTGTCCTGTTTGTCCTTTATCTTACAGAAGCTTTGCAATTTTATGAGGTCCCATTTGTCAATTCTTGATCTTAGAGCATAAGCCATTGGTCTTCTGTTCAGGAAATTTCCCCCTGTGCCCATGTGCTTGAGGCTCTTCCCCACTTTCTCTTTTATTAGTTTCAGTGTGTCTGGTTTTATGTGGAGGGCCTTGATCCACTTGGACTTGAGCTTTGAATAAATAAGAATGGATCAATTTGCATTCTTGTACTTGTTAACCACCAGTTGAACCAGCACCATTTGTTGAAAATGCTGTCTTTTTTTCCACTGGATGTTTTTAGCTCCCTTGTCAAAGATCAAGTGACCATAGGTGTGTGGGCTCATTTCTGGGTCTTCAATTCTATTCCACTGATCTACCTGCCTGTCTCTGTAATCAATACCATGTAGTTTTTATCACTATTGCTCTGTAATACAGGACGATCCATGGCTCCAGCCACTTATATAGCAGAGGATGACTTTGTCGGGCATCAATGGAAGGAGAGGCCCTTCACCTCCTGTGAAGGCTTGATGTCCCAGTGTAGGGGAATGCAGGGGCAGGGAGGTGGGAGTGGGTGGGTGGGTGGGTGGGGGAACATCCTCATAGAAGCAGGGGAAGGGGGATGGGATAGGGGGTTTCCAGAAGGAAAATCAGGAAAGGGACTGACATTTGAAATGTAAATAAGGAAAATATCCAATAAAAGAAAAAATACAAAAAAAAAAAAAAAAGAGAAAGTAAATGGGAGACCTGTACATTATTGACTGATGAAAAAAAATAATGTGACACTCAATAAGTTCTTAATAAATAAAGATTTTTTTTTCAGACTGGAGAGAGTTGGGTGAGTGAAATGTTTGCTGTGCCAATCTACAGACCTGGGTTTGGATCCCCAGAACCCAATAAAAAACTGTCTGGCACCCCAGCAAGGGGGGAGGCAGAGGTGGTCAGACCCCAGGAGCTTGGTGGCAGCCAGACCAGCTGAAATAGCAAGATCCCTGCTCAGAGGAAACCCTAGCTCAAAAAATAAGGTGGGGTGACAAAGGGAGACATCCTGAGGGCAACCTCTGGCCTCCACTCACTCCTACACAGGTAAGTGCAACCATGCGTGCACAAGCACGCGTGCACACACACACACACACATGCACAAATGCAGAAGCCATACATACATATGTACATGTACACACTATACACACATACACAGACATGTACACATGCAGAAGCCATACATACATGTGCATATGTACACACTACACATACAAATGCAGAAGCCGTAGACACATGTGTATATATACACACTATACACACATACACACATGTACACATGCAGAAGCCATACATACACTATACACACACATCTACACATGCATAAGCCATGCGTACATGTTCATGCGTGCGCGCGCACACGCACACACACAAATAACTAAGGACCCTTAACTTTCTCCTTTTAATGCCCAATGAGGCAGTATATTGTTTATAAAAATATGGTCAGGGAAGTTGGTATCCCTTCCTCATTAGTCACACCTTTCTTTGCTATACTCTAGTCCCTGGAGTGCTTTTCCTCAGGGTAGGTCTCTCAGGTATCCCTCATGTTGAAAGAACCCCTGCCGTGCTCCACTAGGATAAGACTTCTAAGATTTCATTTAGTTTGAGTGCCTGAGGCTAGCCCAGAAATCACTGTATTCATCTTCAAAGAACCCTGCTGCTTTCTGGGGAACAGTTGATGTTTCTTGGAGTTAAGTAGCATTCCTAGAAAATATTTACCAGTGCCCTGCATGCACTGCCTTCTTTGGAGCAAAAGGAAATGGACTTTCTAGTAACTGAACGAGGCGCAATAAAAACACATTCGTTTGACTAAATGCTTCTGGTTCTACGACTAGAGTCACAGTGGATATAAGACAGGGAGTCGGCTCTCCTTCCAGAGCTCACATGACTTCAGCGTAGGCTAATGCCGTGGTTCCTGTCTACATTTGCTGATGATGAATTAATCTTAAAACAAACAAACAAACAAACAACCCCCCCCCAAAAAAAAACCCGGCATGTTTGGAAGTTAAAGCTTTTGAATTTTCTTTTAACTTTATAATTCCATTGTATTCATTTTATTATGGATGGGTGCATGTTGAGGTCAGAGGATAACTCGTGGGAGATAGTTCTGTCCTAATGCATGCATCCTGCTGTGCATCCCCAGGGTCAAACCTAAGTCATCAGGTTCACTCAGCAAGTACCTAACTCTCCAAGCCATATAGTCCTTTAGTATCCTCCCTCCCTCTCTCCCTCCCTCCCTCTCTCTCCCTCCCTCTCTCTCTCTCCTCTACCCATCTCTGCCATAAGCTCTCATTGCTGTGCTGCCCCACCTCGTTCGAACCTGTGGAACCGTGAGTCAAAAACTAACCTTTCCACCTTTGGCTTGACTCCTCTGGGCATTTTGCCGCAGCATTGGGAAAACACCTAACACAGGAGCCAGCGCTACTTTGTCATTAAAATGACCAGCCCTCCTACACACACACACACACACACACACACACACACACACACACACAGGCAGTAGCTATGGGATGAAGACACTTATTATCACTATGGGTTCTAACCATCATGCTTTTGATATCTTACATGAAGAGCTCCCTCCAATTTGGTCCTCGATTAGGATCTCAGTATGGTGATCAGACATGCTCAACTCTATCCTAGACAAAACAGAAAGTTTGCTGAAATTATCCAAACCAGAGGGAGTACTGCCCTACTCTGAATCGGATTAAGATACAAAGAGTAGCCTCTTGATTAAATCTTTCTCAGACTGCTGACCATGAGGCAGCAAGCACAAAGAAACCATTGCTATTTCAGAAGTCAACCTGTCTGTGACTGGGTTCCAGGCTCAGAAGAGCTCTCCAAATCAAGCAGGACTTGATTTCCAATGCATGGGAGGACTTCTTCGGTGACGGTAAAAAGAGGGAGATGGACACTCTAACACACATCACCAGGATGTCACACCCCTTCATAGGCAGAGACATCTGACTCCCCAGATGTCACGGCCAAACAGCAGTTGTCTCAGATGGCAGTGGGGGGTGGCAGCCAGCCAGGATTACACACCCCCAGAGGGCTTTCTTGATGTATGGGTGAATGGATGGGTGACCATGTGTTTACTTGACGATTATACTATTTTGGTATTTTGAAGTTAGATTTTAGATGGGGGGGGGGGGGGAGAGAGAGAGAGAGAGAGAGAGAGAGAGAGAAGAATCAGCTCCTTGGCTCCCAGACATCTGTTACACGTCTCTGTTAGTATGTAAAAACACAAACGTCATGGTTGGGAACCACCCATTTTGATTGGAGATATCACAGGTCAAATCATGTCATCTGGCTCCACTAAGAATAGACATTTCATGAGTTTGGTTTGGGTCTACATATAACCTGTCTTCTTAGGACTTACAACAGGGCTCCCAACAAAATAGATGCTCAAATAGCTGTCACTGTTCCTGTCCTTGGGATTGTAACAGAAGAGTGGATGCAAAAAATGTGGTATATCTACACAATGGAGTACTATTCAGTCATTAGAAACAATGAATTCATGAAATTCTTAGACAAATGGATGGAGCTGGAGAACATCATACTAAGTGAGTTAACCCAGTCTCAAAAGATCAATCATGGTATGCACTCACTAATAAGTGGATAATAGTCTAGAAAACCGGAATACCCAAAACATAATCCACACATTAAATGAGTTACAAGAAGAACCCAGGAGTGGCACCTTGTTCTGGAACGACTCGGTGTAGCAGTATAGCACAAAACCAGAACAGAGAAGTGGGAAGGGGTGGGTGGGAGAACAGGGGGAGGGAAGGGGGCTTATGGGACTTCCGGGGAGTGGGGAGCTAGAAAAGAGGAAATCATTTGAAATGTAAATAAAAAATACATCGAATAAAAAATAAATGTAAAAATAAAATAAAATAAATGTACACTAGCCAACTCAGTCTCTGCATCTCCAAATGTGATGCTTTTCAGGGAGCCCAGAGGGCCAGCTTACCTGTCTGTGTTAGTTACGTTTCTGTTATTATAACAAAATACAAGAGGCGTACAACTTATAAAGAAAAAAGACTGATTTAGCTCATTACTTAGGAAGCTGATAGTACAAATAACACAATGAGAGAGCCGGTGAATGGACCGTGGCTGAATTACTTCATGAAGTGGACATCAATCAGCGTGATGGACCTGTGTGAGAAGAAGCCTAGAGACACTGTGTTGTGGTGAAGCAGGCCTTCAATGACAGAGGGACTTCCTCCTCGAACTCTTTTCCCTTTTAAATGTGTTCGTTTTCGTGTTCGTGTGTGTTCATGTTCATGTGTGTGTGTGTGTGTGTGTACAGGGACCAGAAGAGGATGTTAGATGCCTCAGAGCAAGAGTTACAGGTGGTTGTAAACTGCTGGACTTGGGTGCATGGAACTGAACATGGGTGCCCTAGAAGACCAGGGAGTGTGCTCTTCAATGGTGAAACTTCTCTCCAGCCCCTAGAGTGCGATTCTTAATGTTCTACTAAATAATACCATTGCACTGAGAACTAAGTGTGCAACTCCCAACTGCTAACTCTCATTCTCTCTGTCTCTCCCTCTTTCCCTCTCTCCCTCTCTCCCTCTCTCTCTCTCTCTCTCTCACACACACACCTTCCTTCATTTAAGTTTAGGTAAAGGAAGAGACTATTCTGAACTTAGAATGAGAGATGTGAATCTTAATAAAACAGGGTCATGAAAGAATTCTCCAAGGCCTTTCCAGAATATACTCAGAACATTTGCTTCCTATCTCAAAACTGTGGCAGCCAGACTAGAAGGATCAAGTAATTTAGTAATAATAGTTCATGATATTTATTACTTGGTGTAAATCAGGAAAAATATCTCTAGATGAATGTGTTCTTCTCAGTGTACAGTTTAATTTAGAAAACTAATATAATTGTAACTAGAATAATTATGCTGAAGTGCTACTAAGAAAGTCATGTTGGCCCTTTTAATTGACTTGTAATAATCTGTTTTGTGTATTACTATCAGAATGTGGCTTGCTGAAATGCCAACAAGAATTTTGACTATGCAAGATGCTGTTTTCAAATATGCCATGATTTTTAATCTCCATTTAAAGTCACGAAGATGTAATGCGCTTAAATATTAGAAAGAAAACAGTAATTGGAGAGAAGCCAAATTATCCCCTGTGAGAAACTGTGAAGTTTGTGGATTTCCTGGCAAGGGGGCAACTAAGTGAAGTATTACAGCATTTTCCACTAACTAAAAACAGATGTCATGTGATGATGGTGTCACATCTGCAGCTGACACCACTTCAAAGGACAGGTGCCTCAAGTTGTTTAAGAAAAAGCATCTCATGTACCAGTCTAGTAACCTCAAGGAAGTGACGATATGGGCAGTGGGAAGACCAGCCTTAGAGCACCCAGAGTCACTGTGTCACCAAGGTACAACCCTGGGGACACTTAGGGACCCATTGCACTTATCCTGGCTAAGCCAGGGTGACAGTAGACTAGGAAATGGTTTGAGATTTCCTACCGAGGCATGAGCTGCAAATAGTTAAGTTGGATTTCATCAAAGCACAAATTTCTGTGCATCGAAGAACATATTCAAGATAGTCAAGATATTCAAGATATTCAAGATAGTCTCACAGAACGGAGAGAAGACTTGCAGATTGACACCAGGAGGAATTAGAATCTAGACTATATAAAGAACTAAAACTGGGACAACAATGAGAACTCAGTTAAAAAGCGAGCCGAGAAAAGCAACCTTTAATGAAAGCAAGAAGCAGGACTCCATGTGCCATCAGAATCCAAAGTATGACGTGGAGATGTAGGAATCCAAAGAGCATGACGTAAGCATTAAAACAAACATGCAAAGGCAAGGCGTGGTGGGGTAGACCTCCAATCCCAACACGCAGGAGGCTGATGCAGCAGGAACAAGAGTTCAAGGCCAGCCTCAAGCACATATTGAGTTTGAGATCAGACTGGAATACACAAGACCTTATCTCAACATGAGTAACATAAACGACTGCCCCTCAGCCAAAATAACACACACACACACACACACACACACACACACACACACACGCATGCATGCATGTATGAGAGAGAGAGAGATATGAATAGATAGCCTAAAAGGAAATCCATGTATCTATACTCAACTGCTCTTTGACAAAAGCAAAGAACAGTCAGGGGAGACAGAACCATCTGCTTTATAAACAACCCTAGGAGAATAGGATCTGACTGTGCAGAAGAATGGGGGTGGACCCCATCTCTCTCCATACGTAAAGTAAACTTAGAACAAATGAAAGACTTAGTTGTGAAACTAGGAACCTACTAGAAGAAGACCTAAGTGAAATGCTTTGGGATATCCGAGGTGCTGGGTGTAGGCAAGGACAGTTTGGGATCAGACTAGAAGAGCAGAAGAAATAAAACTCAAAGCAGGCAGATGGGAGGTCAAACTTAAAGAGGGTTTGCACGCAGAACTAAACCATCAGAAGAGACAACCTACAAATGAGAGAAACTATTTTTGAACGATACACTGTAGTTTGAATCTGGAATGTTTGGGAAAGTCCACCTGATTAAATAGTGAGAGAAGGTCAAGTCCCTAGGGGAAGTGCTTGAGGCTGGTGTTGGGAACACTCTCTCTCTCTCTCTCTCTCTCTCTCTCTCTCTCTCTCTCTCTCTCTCTCTCTCCATCTTCTTGTACTATCCTATCATTGCCCTGTCACTGTGCCAAAGCAGTAGGACCAAGTATCCATGGACAGAAACCTCCAAAATCATGAGCCAAAAAACCCTTTCCTCTTCATAATTAATGTCAAGTATTTTGTCACAGTATTGGAAGGCATATACGTGATATGACTGGAAAGGGGTGATATTCAAAATATATAAGGAATTTGACTCATTAGCCGAACAACAACAACTCAATTAAAAATAGGTACTAGATCTAGATGGTCATTTATTGGAAGAAAACATAGAAACTGCCAATGAGTCTTTAAAAACACTCAACATCACTCATCACTAGGAAAATGCAAATAAAAACCACTCTGAGAGGTTATTCCACTCCAGATAGAGTGGCTGGTCCCAAGAAGAAAGGGGATTCAAGACTTTTGGCAGTGAGACTGTGAGAATGAGGGAACCCTCGCACCCTGAGCATACTGAAGGGCTGCTCTGCTGTCTGCCTTATTTATTCATCAACGTTTTCCTCAGGAATCTTTATAAGCAGATTCCTACATGACCTGTACCATTGCAAAGTGGCATGGGTCAGTTAGGAAAGCTACAATATATTAAAACAAACAAGTGTCACGATAAGGAAGGATCAATGTGTTGCTCTCTATAACAAAATTTATGACTAATTACACAGGAAATGTGTTGGGGCAAGCAGAGTAAAATCTCAGAATCACAAGACTGAAGGGTGTGTGCTGCCCCAGTAATGTCTCCTGAAGACTCTGACCGGGGAGGATGTACAGTGTCTGCCCCAGAGCACTGAACACCCACAGCCTTGTGTAATAAAGGGCTCTATAAGCCAAGAGATGGTCTGATTCCACTTTTCAGTGAAAGGCGGGAAGGCAAGGTCTAGAGAGAGCAGAGCCTTCTGTCAGTAACAGGATGCCGTCGGAAGCGTGAATGTTATTTGGGTGTAGTTTACACGGCTCTGAGTTTAAAAACTATCTGTGCTTCACAAACTGCATTATTTTAAGTGTAGCTTAATTGGGGTGGCGAGTCTCACAAATATTTAAAAATGTTATGGGAAACATCAGCGTTCTTTAACTAGGGACCTCTAAGTAACCTGTGCAACTACAGTGTCTCTTTATGCCACTAAGGTGCAAACTGTGGGTCCTTAGCTCAAAAGGTTGGTCGAAGACTAGTTTAAATTTACTTAGAAGAAACTGAAAAAAAATTTTTGCTTGGAAGATTTAGAAAATAAAAAACCAAAGGAAAGTTTGTCCAGTGAACGCTTCCAGAGAAACCCAAATCTATCATGTAGCTGATGGAGAAAGGAACAGAGCGCTGACACAAACATCTATAAACAGTCACAAGTGGAGAGAAGGCTGGAGCCCTGCGCTAATGGGGCAGGAAGAGAAATGCAATGATTTGACAAATGTCTGGTCATCAGAGAGAGGACACATACACACAGCCCATACATCCTTCGACGGCCAGCCTACACATATGTCCCTAGGTGTATACACCAACTTCAAGCAATACCACCAGACAAATACCATGCCCTTTGATGCTAAAGCTAAAACTGGTGTGCTAGAAGACAACTTAATCGTTTTTAGAATCTTTAGATACAATAACAATTTCTACATTTGGTGTCAAAGGTAATAGAGTTACATAAAAATTAAAGTGTTGAGGGCATTTGGGATGAGGCCAAAGCATCAAAAATTAAACACCAAAAACAAAAGACTAAAGATACAGTAGTGTACATCTGTAATCCCAGTAACCTGAAGGCGGAGGCATAAGGACCACCAGTTGGAGGGCAGCTTTGGCTACGCCTGAACTGAAGAGCAGGAAGGGCTACGTGCTGAGATCTTGCCTTAAAGGAAACCAAAGACTGCGGGTGTAGCTCACAGTGCTAGAGTGCTTGCCTAAGTTGCTCACAGCTTTGGGTTTGATTCCCAGCACTTGTGGAGAAGAGTGAGACTGTTGAAACATGATTGTGTTTGTAACAATCGCTGGGTAAGCAGTCCAGAGACAGGGAAATTCCAGAGTTAGGGTGAAGAAGCTCACGAACAGGCATGCCAGAAGACGGGGTCAAGGAGAGTCAAAACTACATCGGTCACAACTGGTGTTATAGAAAACGACACATGGATCCTTCCTTATTGCGACCGTTGTTTGTTTTAAAAATATTGTAGCCTTCCCAATTGACCAACAACACCACTTTGCAATAGTACAGGTCATGTGGGAATCTCTACTTATAAAGATCTCTGAGGAAAATGTTGAAGAATGGGGCAGATCCCAGAACAACCCCTCCACACGCTGAAACAAATAACGTGTCTTTGGACTGTAAAATTTCCTGCTTATTTTAAGGTAGTAAGCAAGGAAATGTAGATTTTTGTCTTTAAAACCTGTTATATGTTGTAAAAAAAATCCTTTGTTGACTATCTCTTCTTACTGTGTGGTTTTAAAACCAATTAAGAAAAGCAACAACTGGTTAGAGATGCTTTTTAGCAAAAATATTTACTGCTGCAAGACAAATCATGACTATAAACAGCCTGAGAAGCATTAAAAAAATCTGACCATGTGATCCCACCTGTAGAATTTGTCCCAAGACTCTTAATTATATTTTTACACAGGAATCTTTATAGCAATGTTGTTGGTAATAGTGAAAATGTCACGAGCAGCTATGTGTTTAGTGAAGTGAATTCGTGCATATCTATAGAAGAGCAGTCTGCACAGCCTTCTAGGGTCACAGGTTTAAGAATGTCTGCTGACCTCTTTCATCCCAGTACTTGGGAGGCTGAGGCAGACAAATCTATACGAGTCTGGGTCCATCTTAGTCTGCAATGTACGCTCTACATACTGAGGTCCCAGACAGCTAGGGGCGCACCCCATTTCTGGACCCTTTAATTTCATTCTTTATAAACTTTGTATTTTCTCCATTTTTCTAGCAAAAAACTTCCCCAAGTGAGAGAGAAATGTTGAAACTTTGATAGTGCATGTCAGAAGGTTTTGCCAGTAAGTGTCTTCAGAGGGAACCGCCCTGATAACATTCTGTGGTTTTGATATAGGACCATCTGCTTTCCAGGGTGAATGTAATCCTGATGCCCTGTCAGGGGCGTCCTTAATCAGAAACACCAAATTGCTTTGTTCTCCTGCAACATTACAAAGAGGAGTTTCACAACCATCTTCCAAACAGAACCGTAAAAGCGGTGCGCACTGGAGAGTGAGCGCCAAAGCTATTGGAGAGCCTGGAGTTATTTAATTCGTTCCCATTATGCCAGACAACAGCAGTGGACATCTGGACGGGCGGCCTAGAGGTCTGAAGGCTGGGGTTCTGGCTCCATTTGTTCCGTCAGCTACAGGTGTGCTTTGGAGCTAATGGGAATCATAATCATAATTACCAGTGTTATTATTAACCACGTGATGACCATTGCTTTTTGTGGTACTTTATCATCTATAGCCCTCATAACTTCTTTTCTCAGGCTATTAAACACCCCCATTTCATTGATGAAGAAACAGAGGTTCAAGGAAGCTTGCTTCTCCAAGCTGTTAGCTTCTAAGCCGTAGAGTGAGACCTCATGATATTTCTGGTTTGTTTAGTTCATGGAAGTACTGACCATCCCCAGCAAACACAAAGTAAAGTCTTCAGATTATTTTGAAGGTAGTGGCTTCCTGGTGTGGCTTACCAAGAGAAAAAAATGTCCTTGGCAGACCTGAGCCTATGCATCAAAACTTTAGTCTGCTGGGTGCAGTGTGCTGTGTTTGTTATTGCAATTTAGAAATTTAAAAATCCAAAATACTGGGTCCAGACCCTAGCTCCTGCATGTACTAACTGGTAGGACATTGGCTTTAATTTCTCTGGGTTCCTGCCTCTTTATCTGTACAATGAAATTAGAAAAATGCTTAGGTCAAAACTTATTAGGGGGATTTAGGAGAACTGTACGTAATATGTTTAAAGCAGCATTTGGCATGTTAAAAAACATTTATCCGTTACGCATATGAGTTTGTGCCTGTCTGCATAGTGTGTACTGCAGGTGTCCTCAGAGCCCAGGGGACATCAGGTCCCTGGGAACCAGAGTGGCACGATGTTGTGAGCTGAGCTGCCTGCTGTGGGTCCTGGGAACTGTGCACGAGTCCTCTGTGAGGGCAATGGGCGTGCTTAACTACTGAGCCATCCCTCCTGTGTCTCTAGTAACTCTTTAGTGACACATGCGCTCATCAAAGACCAGACAGACAGACAGACAGACAGACCGATAGACATGGCTAATTACTTAACATGGGCGGCGGTGGTAACGGGCAGAGCTGCCGCTCTGTTTCTGCACATTCCGTTCACATGTGGTTCCTTGCAGCCAGGCCTACGCCTCTAAGGAGTGTTCCTGTGTATTAGGACTTTTCTATCACCCGGTGTTCTGTTTAACTTACATTAGTCTGAAAATGGTTTAGCGATATCACCTTGCTCACCAAGGCTGAGTTACTGGTGATGGGGGATTTGAAAGCATGCCATTTACGAATGCTGTTTTTCCTTACCCCACCTCTTGTCTCACTAAGTGTTTTGTAATAAAGATTAAAGAATAAAGGGCCCACAAATAATTAGCGTCAAATCTAAAACAACGCCTCTCAAAATATAATGATGGCCTAAGTGTCTTAACTCTTTCAAGTGCATTACTTGCCTGGCAAAGGCAGGGCCTTAGACTCGAATCTGCGTGGTTCTGAGTTTGCACATCAGTGCCAAAACAAAACAAAACAAAATGCTGTCATATGAGACAATAAGAGATGTTTTCTGGAATTGTTATCTTGTCACTTTCAAGTCCTCCAGCCTTAATACTCTCCATTAACATTTTAATCTCTTTGTAATAGCCCACGAAGTTCTGATCTCTCACACACACATGCACACATGCATGCACACACACACACACACACACACACACACACGCACACACGCACACATGCATGCACACACACACACACATACACACACACACACACACACACACGCGCACGCGCGCACACATGCACACACGCACACATGCACACACACACATGCACACACACACGCACACGCGCACACATGCACACACACACATACACACACATACACGCACACACACACACATGCACACGCATGCACACACGCACACACGCACACATGCACACACGCACACATGCACACACGCACACATGCACACACACACATACACACACACGCACACGCACACACGCACACGCACACGCGCACACACGCACACGCACACACGCACACATGCATGCACACACCTGCCTAGGTTAACAGGTATAAAACATACATTAGAAGTTTATAAAGTCAGAAAACATAGTCCTGTTTTATGAAGAAACACTCCACGGGCACTAACATGCAACCTGCATGAGTAAGCACATGCTAATTAATTAAATAATGAAATATGTGCTGCTAGGTTGCGAAATGCTGACTAATTAAATAATGAAGTTCTTGGCAGAATAAGGATTTCTGTCTACTAAGTCAGACAGGCGTGTTAAGATGAGTATGCATGGGCATCCCTTTCCCCTAATTTGGTTGATTATTATATTTCTTCATTGTAATTCAGAAAGAGTCATGAGCTACCTGCCCAGGTATCATGGTGGCTGGGTAGAATTTACAAAGACATTACTACAGGCCATGCCCTGGGTCTGCCGGGAGGTGGAGGGTAGCTTTTGCTACTCTTAGAATGTGTAAGCTTCTTTCCTTACTGAGAGACTTTAGATTTTTAAAACGTAGAGCCAATTACTTAGTTGAGAGTTTAGTTGCATCGCAACCACCCAGCCAATGAATTAACTCATTAAAGATCTAATACAGTGAGAATAGCCGAAGCAGTGGTTAGTGTTTCAAGAGAGTGTCTGCCCCGGGCCAGGCCATTTTCCCTGAAAATACAACCATAATCACGCACATGTCAAAACTCATTTAGTATGAAATTGATAGTGTTTTGAAATTGGTTAGTACTTGTTTAAGAGAAGGCATTGAGAAGCTCTCCAAGATGCATTCCCCACCCCTTTCTCTGTCCTCCTCCAAGTGCTCCGTATCCGAAGGCTTTGAAATCGAGTTGCTGCACTACATCTTGAAATCGTGTGTACCATATAACTAACGCGAACTTTTTAAAAAAAAGTTTTTGTTCTTCCAGAACTGACCTAGAATGGAAACTTAAGAAGACATCCTACATTACAAAAGTGTAACAGGGTCTCATGTTAGACTTGAAAGGCTAAGGATATTTAATCTTATTTACATTAAACAATGGAATTAAAAAAAAAAGATCCAACCAAGCCTCGAGCGTTTTTTAAAAGATTGTTTTTGGAAATAAGAAAAGCTTAATTTAAGCAGTAAAGATAATTATCACGCTTAAAGAAGAATAAGTAGCAATGAGAATCTCCAGGGGCCATTCGACTATGAGTCATAATGCTATGTGGTCAGAGGTATACTTTGTTTAAAAAAGAATATCCTTTGGTGGTTTTCTTCTGCCTCCGGATTTTTCACAAATTGTCATTGCTTTCTGGGGCTGGGCTTTCATCTCTAGGAGACTCAGTACACTAGAGATATAGCCCTGTGGTCTACATGCTACACAGGGTTGATCATACATATAAATGAGTCCCCTGTCATGTGACCTCTCAGCCCCTTTCCCACTCCATCCTGTCTCCTGTGCAGACACATAAGATATTCAGTACATAAACAGGATGGCCTCGTGTGAAAAAAGCAAGAATAGAAGGCAAACTGAACGTCTGTGAGGGAGGGTTACTGTATCGGAGCATGTTCCCTTTGACTGAATAAAAAGTCATTACCAGTTTGCCCACTAAGAAAATAAACGATTGCCCTTTGAGGATGGTCTGAAGATTCTTTTGGTCATTGCAATGAATTAAAGTAGCATTGTGCGTCAGAACTTTTGCATGGCCAGAACATATTCTGAAATGCTGGGCACTGCACCTAAGGGGTATTCACAGTTTATCTCATTGGCACCTCGCAGAGCCCTTGTGAAGGAGGCAGGTGTTACTGGGTGGCAAAGAAAGGGCAGAGTGAAGAGATGACAGTGTTTTCCTTCAATATCTCAGGAACAAAGCAGCAGCCTGTGGGAGTGTCTGCCAACTGGATAGCATATCATTAGCTGTGGTCATTGTGGTGAGTACCAAACTAGTCCAAAGATTAGACTTACACCAGTGTAGGGTTGGAATAATTAATGTAACAAACAGCCTTTATGTCCCTGTGGCCAGAGTGATAGGGACTAGACTGGATCAAAGCTTATAAACAAATAGTATGTAAATAATAAACATTTAACGAGGACTGACTTCTTGCCAGGCAGTTTCCTCATCTCTTTCTCAGTGTTTTCTATGGTTTTCAAGTGAGGAAATGGAAGTTCCTAGTTACTGAGTGGCTTTTTTTTTTTCATATCCCACAGCAACATAAAGCTCCAATGCTCAAAACCTAGGATAAAAAATCTTATCTCAAAGAGCTTGAAACAAGGTAAAGCCCAGAGCTGATGCAGTCACTCAGACATTTGAACAGTAGACGCCGTGTGGTAGAGTTCTTATGGAAGTGGGAAGCCTGAGCTGGCCTTTCAGAGTAAAGAATTATATGAGTCATGGAAGAGGCTTGAAGCCACTAAGATCGACCGTCTGCTGTAGTTTAGGGCATGAAGCTACACAAGACCCAGTGGGTGAGAGGTACCCACCGAGGACTGGATTGGCTGATAGAGGTTTCATGGAGACACCAAATCTTAAACTCACTTCTAAAGGAATATGTGTAGAGGAAGAAAGATCAACCAAGCAAATCACTGTGAATTGATGGCACGATTAAGCAGTCAACAGCACCAATGGGATGCTTACAGACCAGGCAAAAATGTTGTATTTCAGTAAAAGCTGCTAACAATGAAAAGTTGGGGGAAATGGGTCCGTGAAATGGCTCAGTGGTAAAGGCATCCACCAGCAAGCGTTAACTCCAGGGGTTCACTCCCCAGGAACCACGTAGTGGAAGGAGAGATTGCTGTGAATGCTCGGGAAGTGGTGATTCAGTGATAATGATCCAAATAAGACTCTAGAAAGTCAACCACGTGCCATTGACAAGGCCAAGGGAAGAAGAGACGCCACAGCTAGGGCTGGAATACAGAGGCTGTTACAGTAATGGAGATTTTAAAATAATAGGTTTTAAAATACAGGCAGGAGATAAAATGGGTTGGGAGAGAGACCTAGGACCAACTGGACATAGATGAAGGAGGAGAGGACAAAGACAAAGAAGGTGGCGAGACTTTAGTGATGACGCTATGGGAGGATATTGTTTTCCTGCCTGCAAAAAAGCCGGCTGGTTTAACCAGGGGCCCTGACCTAAAGTCACTGAGCACAGGGAGAGGACGGAGGTACGTTCGGCTGTCCTGCCTAATGCCCATCTTCCAGTTCCCTTAGATTGTGTTCATTGACATCTTAAGATTTCTAAAACTGGAATGCAGCTCATAGTCTTCAAGCCACTGGCAGTGACGTAACAATCACGCTGCACTTCTGCTGCTAGCACAAACGTTAACTGGTGGTAGCTGTTTATATTGTGGCTGAGTCAATATAATGAATATTGAGTTTTTGATGGTGATGTGTGAAATATAAGATGATGTTTTAAAATGCACGCTATTATTTAGCATTAAAAATAAATGAAAGTGTGTATAAAGAAAAGTAATATAAATAGCAGAGAAAACATACAATTTTGATTATATCTCTTTTCTGTGGCTTGTGTAAAAGATTTATACAAACTTGGTGGTTTAAGACAACACATTTATACCGTGTATTTTTATAGATCAGAAATCTGAGAGGCTTCACCAGGCTAAAACTTAGGATGTTGGTATGCCTGCATATAACTTCCCAAAGCCCTGAGGTAGAATCTGTTTCTTTGACATTTGCAGCTTCTAGGGTCTATCCACATTCCTTAGGTCTCAGTCTCTTCCTCCTTTAAACCCCACAGTGGCAGACTGACTGTGTAAGTCACATCTTTATAACCCTTCTACTATCTGCTGTTCAAACATCTTCCTCTGATTCTGACATTAGCCTGGGAAAGTTCTCTGCTTTCAAGAGCTCACGTGATGAGGTTAAAATCACCTAACGAAAAACAAAGAACAAAACAAAGCCAAAACCAAACGATAACCAGCCGACCAACCAGCCAACCTACCAAAGACAAACAAATAACAAACAAACAACCTATAAGCAACTGAACAAACTAACCAACCAAACAACAGTGAACCAATGAACAACCAGCAAAACAACCAAACAATTACTCAAACAAGTAACCAACCAACCGACTAACCAACCAACCAACCAATAACCAATAGCCAGCCAATCCAATAACCAATCAACTAAACAGGTGACAGCCAACCAAACAACTAGCCAGCAACCAAATGACCAAAACCAAAACAAAACAAAACAAAAAAGCCAAAGCCAAACAAACCCAGGACAATCTCTACATCTCACAGTCCTTCATTTAATCACACAGGCAAAGTTCCTCTCCTAATGTCTTCTAACATTCAGAACTCAGGACCTGGACGCCCGGAGAGCCATGGCTCTGTTCATCATGTTGTAAAGCAGCTTCTTCTGAAGGATGAGCAGTGCCCCGTTTTCTTTCAAAGTAATGACCAACGCTTTATGCAACCTCAAATATAGATTATCACAGAGTCCACACATGAATCGCATTTTATTGGAGATGTATACAGGAGATCTTATTGAAAACCAAACAGTGCAGCAAGGTAAAGCAGGAATGCTATCATTCCTGAGCAAGATACGAGCTCCTGGAGGCTCTTCCCTTGGGAACACAGCCTATCACAGGGCTGCCGACCCTTTGAGCAGTGTATCTGGTCACCTGGAGTCTGAGTTAGTTTATTCGTGGCCACCTCATTCGTACTACAGTTCTATTTTACTTTTATAAAACTTCTCTTCTTGGCTCTTGACCTCTTTCTATTATAAGACTCAAATAACAAGTCCCGGTGTGTGTTATTCCTGGGCCAGGGTACGTTAGTGACAATTTCCAGTGTGGGTGGATCTGAGCTTCTGAAGGTTGAATGAATCTTTCCAGTTTGCTTTTCTATAGACATCAAAGGATCTCTTGTCACAGGCACCCCACTTGCTTGAACTTCATGGCTATTATGTAAGAAGTTCTCAACCTTAAGATCTCCCACAGAGGTCTTCTTTCACACATTTATGTCTTCAGTTAATTAAAGGAAGGCTTTTCCCACTAACTACCCATGTCAGACCTGCACAGGAGGCTTCAATGTGTGTTGACACATTGCATTTAATCCTGAGTGCATCCTGGGGCTACAAATGCCAGTCCTATGCTAAGAGTTGAGCTTCCTGTGTCTCGGGCTTACCCTCCAGGGTAAGACGTAGTTGCATTTAATATTGGCCATGCTTAGCAGCCTCAAACCCTCGTCAATTGTCAAAGATCTGTCAATATGAAGATGCCTGTGCTTAGGTAGATGTAAGCAGTATTATAATGTTTTCAGAGCCACCACGACCACCATTATAAGTAAATGATAGTCATTTATACGACTAGGCTTCTTACTTTTACTTTCAAAAAGGCTTTTTAAAGTTATATTGTATAGAAATTGCAGGTAAAGATACCCTTTACCTTTACCTAAAGATATCCTTTATACCTAATTCTCTAGCCCCTTTTGATTGTCTCAATAAATCCAAGTGTCCCTTAAAGGTTAGTACATGTGCATGACTGAAAATGAAAATATTGAACACTGGAAAAAATGAATTTCCTGCTGAGATTGGACATAGGTAAATAATATAAAACAAATAACTTGTTAATGCAAAATTCCAGTTCCTCTTCCAGAACATCTGCTTCCGTCTCCTGGGGCGCCATTTGTACTAACCCTTTCCTCAGGCACACAGGAGGGGCTGGCTGACAATAAACTAAAAGACATGGTGCCGGAATGCCAATTTTTTTTTATAGAGATCTTAAAGTTCTACTACAATTTCAAAACAATCAAAGGACTGGACCTTTGTTAGTAGAATATCAGGAATAGAGACCAGGGCAGAGACTTTCTGCTGGGCCGTGGGGATCGAGGTTAGGGTGTGACTCAGTCATATGACACTTAACTGGTTTATATAAGACCCTGGGTTCCATCAGGAGCACATGCAAATAACCAATAGAAAAGGAAAACAAATTCCTAGATTAAATCCTTTAAGAACAATTTATCAAGCCAACTTTTACGTAATTATAGGCCTAGACAATACGAACAAACTTTATATTTTTTAATTTATTTTTATTGTATGTGCATGAGTTTCTCTTTCTGCATGTGTATGTGTCTCTGTGTGTGTTTGTGTCTGTGTGTGTGTGTGCGTGTGTGTGTGTGTGTGTGTGTGTGTGTGTGTGTGTGTGTGTCTGTGTGGGCGCGCACGCGCGAGCTGCCCTAGCTGTTTTTTTCTCTCTTATTTTTCTGTTTGCTTTGTTTTTTATTAGCCTGTTTATTTGAGGGAGGAGCTGGAGTCGGATAGATAGGGAGGCAGGGAGGATCTGGGAAAGAATGAGGGAGGGGACCCTGTGATAGGAATATACTGCATAAAGATTATATCAATGAAGAAGAACTAATGATCTGTTGGCAGAGATGTTGACTTCTCCTGGGGAATTATTTGCGTGAAACTTTATTATTTATGGTGTCTCTAATGGCATGTAACTATGGGGATGCATTCTTTAAGGAAATGTGCATGTGTATGTGTGTGTATGTGTGTGTGTGTGCTGTGTGTGTAAAGCTACAGTATGCTAGTGCCTGCCAGTCCAGACTGCTCTATGAGATCTGATGAGAGCATTTCCTTCCAGTTCAAGTTCAAGACATGATGTTCATAGCATGACTGGGATATAGTGGAAGTGTTTACTCCATGGAATTTGAAAAACAATAGAAATCAGAATTATACCCCTAATTTATATCTCCCAGAGGAATAAATGGATACTTTATATCTCAATTACCATTTAGTTGTTGTCTCAGTAGAGTCTAAGCTAGATCCGCTGAACGAAAATTCCAGAACGCGTAAGATCGCACACAAAACAGGTATCTGAATAAATGCCTCAGTGTGTTTCAGGGAGTCGCAGGGAAGGCGCAGTCCTTCAACTCCTGACAGCTACAGCTCAGTAGGGAAGCCAGAGAGTCCCCCAAGAAAAATCCACATGAGGGGAACTCTAGCTGGTTAGAAGGCGTGGCTAGGAGAGCAGGAGGAAGTGAAAGAAGGATTAGATTTGGGGAAGGACAGAGATCACTGAGAAAGTGATCACAGGCAGAGGAGTCAGAGGCTCAGGGAAAACAGAAGGGAGCTTCCGCACTGGAATCCCGACTGGGCTTTGACAGCCTCACATGATCTGGATAACGCCGGATTCTTAGACGTCAAACCCGTTTTCAGCTGGAAATGTCTTTTTGAGCCCTCTAAGTTCTCTCTTACAAGCTGGTTTCCAGGGACCGTTAGCACCTGCTCTCTGGAAGAGCGCCAGCTCTCCGCGAGGTCACCCGGCAGGAGAGCAGAGACCTGTAGCTACAGGGCGGCCATGCAAGTCGCTGCTGTGGTTTCCTAGTTAAGGGGGGCGGGGGTGATTCTACTTTAAAGGCCCAGAAACCTGGCAGGCCGTGGGGGGCTGTGACGCTGTCGACTTTCACGTCTGGATGTGGTGCCCATGTGTACTGTGACTCATGTTCCGTCTTGTCCCTTTGCTATGCAGTTGTCAACGGTAAAATTTTCTCAGTGAGACAAAAGAACGCAGGCATAGGGCCAGGTTTAAAGTAGGTGAACTTGGGCATGGCTCAGTGCCTAAGAGGACAGTTCTCTTCCAGGGGACTTGGGTTCCATTTCCCAGCACCCACATGCTCACAGACATCTTCAGCTTCAGTTTTAGGGAATTTGATGCCCCCCCCCACTTCTGCTTTCCTTGCGCACCAGGTATGCAAGGATTGCACGAACATATGTAAACAAAACACCCATACACATTCTATACATAATAAAAATTTAGAAGTAATATTTTTAAAAAATCCAAAATAATAGAACTTGGTCTTTGAATATTTTACTCTAACCAAAAAACAACAACAATAAAAAACAAAACAAAACAAAACAAAAAAAACCCTAACTCTAATATTAATTAAAGGTGCTTCTTAGAGGTGCTGATAGGGAAGATGCGAGGCAAAGGCGGCAGGACATGAATGCTCCTCTGTGAAATCTGCTGTGGAAACACCTTCTGGGACCTGCTGTTGTTGGAAATCCTAGGGGCGGCGAGCAAAATGGCGAAGGGTCCACACTAGGGGGCGCACGGAAGTAGATCGCTCAGTGGGAAAAGGATAGAGGAAGGTTGCTCTCTGGTCAGGCACCCTGTGTGTGATCAGGCTGGCCTATCTAGTCATCTTGGTCCTCTTAGCTCTCAGCCTCCAGCCTCTCTCTCTCTCTCTCTCTCTCTCTCTCTCTCTCTCTCTCTCTCTCTCTCTCTCTCTCTCCTCTCTCTCTCTCCCTCCCTCCCTCCCCCCTCCCTTCCTTCCTCCATCCCTCCCTCCCCCCTCCCTGAATTAAGAGCCATGGCAAAGATCTGTCACAATAGAGTGTATTGTCACAAGCCCAAAGCAGCGTGGCCAGACAACCACGGACTAGAACTACCTAAACAGTGAGCTAAGATGAACCTTTCCTTATGTGGAGTTTTTTTCCTTTCGGGGATTTTGTCCACAGACTAGAAAGCTGTTTAGCATACCAACATAAATTCCCTGGTATGATACTTAATCCATGATCAGAAAAAAGAACAAAACAGTCCCTCCTAACACAGTTAAGTGCTCTTATATTGATTACATATCATTTATAAGTCTTTTAATTTGCCTATCACTATTTCATTTTCTCAAAAGGCCCTGAGGGAGGCGCCATACCTATCTTTGTTTTAGTGGGGGTTTTGTGTGTGTGTGTGTGTGTGTGTGTGTGTGTGTGTTCTTTTTCTTGTCTTAGTCTAACATCGTGAATAGGAAGTAATGAACAATTACATTATAGCACTTTCTAAATCTCAGACTAATTTACCAGTCTCAACAAAAGTTAATAAGCTTCCTTGTCCACTTCCAAAAGTGGCTAACATTAAGTAAAAAAGAAGTGTTATTCATTAAAATGCATTCTTTACATTGGACGTGGTGGCCCACACATCTAATTGTTGTACTGACTTTGGAAGGCAGAGGTACGTGGATCTCAGTGAGTTCAAAGCCAGGCTGGGTGACATAGTAGTGAGTCTCAGGCCATCAAGGCTGCATGATGAGACACTGTCTCAAAAAAAAAAAAAAAAAAAAAAAAAAAAAAAAAGCATTGCTTAAATATAAAGCAGTTTTCTTTTTTAAATTTTGAGAAACTGGTATTTCTATTAGTCTTATCTTCATTTTGCTAAATAGCTTAACACTGGAAGCTACCGACAATCTCTGGTAGTAAGCTGGACACTCTAGTCTTCATTAGGAGATACCGAGCAGGCAGAGATAGTTCCTATCTCCTTTCAGACCAGGCTGTGGGCTCAGGGACGAGGACACTCAGCGTAGAGGAGTCCAGTTACCCTGGCATCCCTCTAGTATGGCCCACTCTTCCTTCCCAAACTCTTCAGAGTCTTTACAGGTCAGGCCTGACCTTCCTGGACAGTCCCAGGGCATGGCGCCATGAATGGACAGACTTCCTGGACCAGCATCTTCCATCTCAAACCTGAGGAGGGCGCTCCCTTGCTGCTCTTTGGGAGGCTGAAGTACATGTAGTGTGGAGGAGGCTCTGTGTTGCCCAGAAGGATGGTTAAGTTGGTTGTCATAAGACACCACATGGAAGATGATGACGTGTCAGTCACCACCAGAAGTTCAAGTTCCAGGACCATTACCCAGGATGCATCAGTGAAGATTCCAGGAGTGAAGAGTGAGCAGTAGGTGTGGCTCTGATGACAGCGGTCAAGTTAGGCACAGGTCTCTGGCTAGGATTCCTGCATGATGACGCACTGACAACAAAGGCTTCTCCAGGTCCTCTTTAGTTTTTAAAGAATTCAAGGCATTAAGAATAAACATAAATAGCCGGACGGTGGCGGCGCACACCTGTAATCCCAGCACTTGGGAGGCAGAGGCAGGCGGATTTCTGAGTATAAGGCCAGCCTGGTCTACAGAGTGAGCTCCAGGACAGCCAGGGCTACACAGAGAAACCCTGTCTCAAAAAAAAAAAAAAAAAAAAAAAAAACCAAAAACCAAAAAACAAAAAACAAACAAAAAAAAAAACCAAAAATAAAAAAAAGAATAAACATAAATCTATCATTATTCCTATTTTAAAATATTGGGACAAAGGAACATATGTTGATTTTTTTTTCCATAGAGATTGGTTTTGGTATGTGTAGATTTCCTACCAAGAAAAGGATTCTGGGAGCTAACATTAAAAAGTAATCTGAGGGACTGGAGAGCCTGCTGAATGGTTAAAAGCACTCGCTGAAAGACGATCTCTCTGAGTTCCAGGCCAGCTTTGGCTATGCAGTGAGTTCCACGTCAGCCAGGGGATACACAGTGAGTCCCAGGCCAGTCAAGGCCACAAAGTGAGTTTCTGGGCTCTCCAGGTCTACATAGTGAGATCCCATTTCAAGAAGACAAAACAGAGCAAAACATATGTATGTAACAATTACGGACAATGTCTGCAGGTGGCCTTAACTTCAGAGTGATCTCTTCAGCTCCACGGGCTACATTTCTTACTGATTTTCCTAAGGATTACATAAATATAATCTACTTATGTTATTTATTTAAAATATGGTTTATGTAAAAATGTAAATTGGAAACAACCTAGTGACTTAATTTAAGTGGTATACAAATAATTTGCTCTTGCAAGGAGACTCTATTCCTTCTCTGCATTAGTCACTTTGTTTTGATGTGAGCGAGTGCTTGAGAGAAAGAACTCATGGGGTGAGGAGTTACTTTATTGTGGCACTTATTTATGGTTCATGTTTTCAGAAGTTTCAGTCTTCAGCCCTTGGCTCTGTTGGTTTGGAGCCCATGTTGAGGTGGAGCACCATGGAGGAAGCTGTTCCCTCCCAGTAGGCAGCAAGCCGAGAGAGAAGTAAACAGGCTCATGACAAGATACGGCTTCCAAGAACACACCACCCATGCCCCATTTCCTCCGACCAGGACCCAACTCCTAACATGTCCAGGACCTCCCAAACCAGCACTGCCAGTTGGGGACAAAGTCAACATATAAGCTTGTTGGGGACAATTCATATTCCAGCCACCTATAAAACTCTTCCATTGTGACATTATTGTTATACATGCTTAGTGGTTGTAAGCCCACCAGTACCGAATTCATTGTTACCATTGATGTTCTATAGGTTAGCCAGAACCTTCCGGTTTCCTTTTGTCCTCCCTCTTCCTTCCTTCTTCCTTCTTTATCCTTTTCCTCCATTTTCCTTCCTTCTTCCTTCTTCCTTTCCTTTTTCTTCCTTCTCCCTTTCTTTCCTCTTCCTTTCTTCCTGTTTTTCCTTTCTTCCTTCTTTCTCCTTTCTTTTTCTTTCCTCCTCCCTCCTTTCTCCCTTCTTCCTTGGTTCTTCCTTCCTTTCTTCCATCTTCCTTCCTCCCTTCTTTCCTTTCTCCCTTCTTCCTCTGTTCTTCCTTCCTTTCTTTCATCTTCATTTCTTTTTTCCATTTCCACTTCCTTCTTTCCTCCCTTCTTCCTTTCTCACTTCTTCCTTTCTTCCTTCATCCCTTCTTCCTTGGTTTTCCCTTCTTCCATCTCCCTGTCTTCCTTCTTTCCTCCATCCCTTCCGTTCTTTCATCTTTCTTCCTTCCTTCCTCCCACCATGCCTCCATCTTATTCCTCTTCCTTCCTTCTGGGACAGGAAGTATGTGAATACGTGAAACAGGGTTTACTCCGTAGCTCTGACTGTCTAGGAACTCACTATGTATGGCCACTATGTAGACCAGGCTGTCCTTGAACGTACAGTGATCTACATGCCCCTGCCTCTTGGTTAATGGCCCTTTTAAAGATTTCTGCTGTTCAGCTGCATAGTCCCAAGTTAATAAATTCTCTCTTCTGCCTGTTTTGCTCTTCATGCACACAGTGAAATTTTCATTATTGTCCTTTTCATCTTTGGAGGCTAGAGCTTCAATTTATGGTTTCGTGGTTCTTTTTTATTTTTCTGCTTGTTTGTTTGTTTGTTTGTTTTTTTATCTGGAGACACGGGATATCCAATCTGGCCTAAAACTTACGGACTCAGGAAGTCTTTCTAGCTCTTCCCTTGAGCAACTGGGACTATAGGCATGTGCCACTGTGCCGCTGCCTGTTTAAGTCATTGTGAATCCATTTAGTCCTAGAACTTAAAAGACTAGGGCAGGAGAGGACCACGATTTTGAGGCTAGCCCAGGTTAGCTAGAAATTGACAGTATACTATTCTTATATTTTCCCATTTTATGTTGTGCTATGCTGTGCTGTGCGATACAAGACTATACTATTCCATGTATGCATTTATTTATTTTTAAAGAAATCCCTTGTCTCTATGTTGCACCGAGTGCACGTTAACTCAGGAATCAAGCACTCTTCCTAACTCAGCAGTCCAGGTAGCTGCGACTGCAGGCACACACCACTGTATCTTGCTGCACTTTACTCTTTAGCCGTGATTCTTCTCAGCTCTTTGTGTACTTGCACTGTAGCTGATTTGGAGGGTTTTTTTTTTTAATCTTATTTTATTTGTATGGGTATTTTGCCTGCATGTATGTCAGTGTATTTTTGCATGTGTACCTGGTGCCTTTGGAGGCCAGAAGAGGGCATCAGAATGCTTGAAACTGGAGCTTCAGCCGGTTGTGGGCTGCCATGTGGATACAGGGAATTGAACTAAGGTCTTCTGAAAGAGCAGCCAGTGCTTCTAACTGCTGAGGCATTTCTCCAGCCTTGAGTTCTGTTTTGTCCTCAGGCACGACTTCTACTGGCTTTTATCTTCCTGTAACAGCAGCCAAGCATCCTTCTTTCTTTGTGTCCTTGGTACTTTTGGTTTTGTTGTTTAGAATTGGTTGTTAAAAATATTATAATGTAAGAACTCTGGAAATCATATTCTCTCCTTGCCCAGGAGTCTTGCTATGGATGCTGTTGGCTTGCTTAATAACTTTCCCAGGTCATTCTGTAAAATCCGAAAGCTTTTGTTGCATGTATCTCAGCCTGCTGAGCCCACTGCTCAGCTAGCTAATGGACAGGGATTGCCTTAATTCCTTGTACAGTGTGGGTTCTACCCTTTGCTGAATGACTCTGTCTCTCTGTCTCTCTCTTTGTCTTTCTCTGCCCCTCTCTGTCCGTCTCTGTCTGTCTCTGTCTCCCTGTCTCTCTGTCTCTCTGTCTCTCTGTCTCTGTCTCTGTCTCTGTCTCTCTCTCTCTCTCTCTCTCTCTCTCTCTCTCTCTCTCTCTGTGTGTGTGTGTGTGTGTGTGTGTGTGTTCATGTCCCTGAGTCACACACTTTCAACTCCCAGACATAGGTTTTTTTATGTAAATTTCATGCCACACAGATCTTCCATGTTTCACATCAATAACATTTTTTTAAAAGTCTTCAAAGCAATTTTTAAATGAAACTCAGTATTTCTTCTCTCCAGTTTTGCAAACTTCATTTTCCAATTTTAAAATAGCAACCTAAATCAATAAATAAAGCCAGGCAGTTGGGGGCACACATCTTTAATCCTACCACTCAGGAGGCAGAGGCAGGCTGATCTGAGTAAGAGGCCAGCCTGGTCTACAATAGTTCCAGGATAGCCAGAGCTATACAGAGAAACCCTGTCTCAAAAAGCTCAGCAAACAAACATAGCCAGCAGCCCCTCTTACTGTGCACAGGCCTCCTAACAGACATCTCTCCACAGTAAGTACTGCTGTCCACAGCAGATGTGTCACACTTAGGTTATACTTACAGTGTAAATAATTAAGCAGGCAGAAACACTGGACAGATGGGTCACTTAAATATATACATATATTGATATAAAGCATGTTACTGTGAATCACAGTTGCAAGGACATACTACACACAGTATTACAGGGTGCCTTCAGCATATGGAGTGGTGACTTTCAAGGCATTTCAAAGTACTCCCCTGCATCTGACATCATTTGTGTGTATCCTAAGGCATGATTAGACAATTGATGTTCTTTAGTATCAATAAAACTTCTAAAGATTCTAACTATGAGGAGTATCCATAAAGCAGCATTTAATGTAATTTAAGATAAAGGGTTTTAAGTAAAATTTATGGATTGAATCTGAAGACCCAATTTCTCTTCTTTTTTAGACACCTCATGTTTTTTTTTAAAAAAGTAGTAAAACACAAGTTGAATTGTTGATTTTTCATAGTTCCATACTCGAAAGGTCGAGTGGGAGAATGATCCTACAGGGATTCTGTGAATATAAACATCATATTAAATTACTTCCAATATTTATGACGTGTTTTTCACATGTCACCCAGCTAGCAATGCCTAGTTAAATCAGCACATATTTTAAAGGAACCATTTTTTTCTATCAGGGGTATATATTATTGTATTATTAATTAATACATACTGCTGTGGATAGCCCTGGGCTTATATTTTGATGCTAATTCCACTTCTCAAAGGGGCTGCAGATGAGGAGTTGCCTTGTGAACCTTCTCCCCACCTTAACTTTTCAAATAAAGGCTTGAGCCAATGATTGGGCAGGAGGAAGGGGGAGAGGCAGCAGAGAGAGAAGCTGGGGGCCTGGAGAAACCGCAAGTTGTATGGGATAATATAGGTGGAGATAGAGTAGTGTAGTGGGAGATCTGCCCAATCTAGGCTTGTAGCTTGTTTTGTTAACTGATTGAGTTGAGCTTTCTTTTACCGGGGAATTGGGTTGGAAACAAAGTAGCAACAACATACAGATGTTTCGGAATCACACTCAAGAGTTTGTATTACAAACAGAAAATATCAATAGCTCCTTAATGAATAACCTCATGATATCAAAATGTAACCTCTAGGTTACAGAACAGTATTAAAATGCCTGCTTTGCATGCACAAAGATAAGGTTCAATCCCTAGTAAAACAACAACAACAACAACAACAGAGAGAGAGAGAGAGAGAGAGAGAGAGAGAGAGAGAGAGAGAGAGAGAGAGAGAAAGAGAGAGCAATAAGGGAAGTAGAATTTGTGGAAGAAAATGTATTCTAAACTATGACTTTAACCCTGACACACTGTCCTTATCTCACTGAATGGGAACTGTCACCGTGTGCAACAAGCTTTCATCACAGTGTGGTGACAACTTCTGTATCTATGTGATAGCAGGAGTAATCTATTGTACAACTTATGACCCATCTTGACTTAGGAGACTTTGAACTCTATAAAAATCCATGTGCAAATGGTGTCTTAACACTGCTTAGAGTTTGTCTTTTCTTAGGCTAACAAATAAATATCAGGGATGGCTTTTTTTCTCTCTTCATTCTTTCTGGGTTGGTACTTGGTGGTGTATAGCCTCTGTTTTGAGCTCCTGGGCATTGGGGAGGGAAACAGAGAGAGACAGAAACCAAGTAAGAGAAGGAGGAGAGGGGAAAGGAGAAGGAAGAGGAATGGAGAGAAGGGTGGAGAGAAGAGTATAGAGAAAAGGAGGAGAAGGAGAGGGAGGAAGGACTCTGACAGACCAGGAAGTAAAACACTACAATAATGAGTGTATCCACTGATGAACACGGGTTTTCTTGGTCATCTCGTAAGCTCAGTAAACACGTTTTTGTTTTTGTCTTTTTAGCTGTTTCTGAGCCACAGCAGGAAGGACGGTCCAAGATGAAGCTAAGCTCATGGCGCATCTGCTCACCAGGTAGGCGGTACTTCTGCCTTAGGTCTGAGCTCCAGGTCCCTTGAGCTCCAGGGACATAGGCCACCTAGGCAGGGCCTCTCCTCTGAGACTGAGCCCCAGCCTTGCGAGGCTTCAAGGTTCAGCCTTTGGATGGAGGTTTCCTATTGCAGGACGTTTGATCACATTGTGAACCCTGGATTGTGAAGTGGAAAAACGGGTTTCTTGTTGTGGTGTGGCTCAGCCCTAACATATACCTTTAACCCAAGAGCTTTCTGTAAACAAGAATGAAATAAAGTCAACGATGGGTTAAGAGGCTAAGCAAGCAACCAGTTGACAGAGAGTGAGCATAAGACAACCCAGGTAGGAGAAAGGAGGGTCTTTGAGTTGAAGGGTATTTAAGACAGAATAGAGAGGAAGGAGAGGGAGCAGTTTCCTTTCAGGATGCTGGCGGAGTAGGAAGGTCAGCTGGGTGTTTTCTTTGCCTCTCTGAGCTAGCTGGCTTTTATCGTAGTATCTGGCTCCTCTATTTCCATTTTGGTAAATTGGATGTTTGGTAATTTGCTTTAAAAACAACAGTTTCTGGGGCTACTCTCCTCTGTGTGGCTTCTATGTTCTATTTTGATTTTTTTTAAAAACTTCTCTAATATCTGGTGCCTTTCTTATCTACTGTATTAATAGTTTTAAATGATGGACACCCTTGTTTTCTTGAGTGAGTTCTCATGGTGCCAATGTGGAGCCACCATGAAACTGGCTCCAGGAGGGCTTGGAAAGGTAGAAAAAAAATCCTGTCTGCTAGGCTGAGGATTTGGAGGATATAGAAAATAAGCAAGAGCCGGGCAGGTGTCTTAATTGTTTGCCTTCAAACTCTGTGTCCAGGAGAAAGAGACAGACAGATCTCTGTGAGTTTACATAGTGAGTTTCAGGCCAATTAGGGGTATGTAGTATGACCCTGTCAAAGAAGGAAAGAAGGAAGGAAGGAAGGAAGGAAGGAAGGAAGGAAGGAAGGAAGGAAGGGTTCAGATCTTAGTTTTCTTAACAAACCTATGTTTGCTCTGCCTCCTCCTTTTACCCATTCCTGTCTTCATGGTGAGACAATGAATTTGAACACTATCGACTCAAGGAGGCTTTGATGACCCAGCTCCTCAGGTTAAGCCCAGTAAGAGCTGAGAAAGACTCTGTTCATACTCCAAGAACACACATCACTAAAAACCTAAATGAAGCCGTTTAATCTTTAAACCAAGTTGTCATGAAGTTTGTCTCCTGGTACACTAAAGGAAGAAAGGAAAAATTTTCTGTTTCTATATCTTAATTGAATACAAGTTTGAAACAAAAAATAAATATAAATTGATGGACAATTAAGAGAAAAGTTGCTAACTTATTCTATATAACTAAGGACAAACTCAGGTTTCAGAGACAATAAAAACCCCTAAGCACTATGTCAGATAACTGAATAGTCCTTTGTTTTGTCCTGTGTGCTTTCTAATGTAGGGGGATGTTACTGGTGTGTAGGTGGGCTTGAGATAGATGTTTCCAGATTCTTGGCCTCTGATCCAAAGAGTTGAAAACAAGGGCTCACAAGGCTTTACAAAAGAAACAAAATAAGTACTCAGAGCAGAGTAATGGATTACAGATAGATACTCAGAGCAAAGTAATGGATTACAGATGTGAAGGCTGACAGTGTGCAACAAGAGGACAAGTATTTAAGAGCCCCAAGTATTGTCCAGAGCTTCCATTTATAAGGTTCAAAAGGAGGAATGTTACTAAGGGAATATGGGTCAACCTCTGTTTTGATTAATGGATTAATTATTTATTCATTTTTTTCTACTGTACATGTTCCTTCCCACAATACAACTGATTTTAATGATATGCACAACTGACTACATACAAAAGCATAAGATAGTAAGTAGGGATTCTCCCTAAAATTTTACTAGAGGATGCAGTTTCACTTTACTGCAAATGTACCCCCAAACCAGTTCAGACTGGATTGCTCTTATGTTCTTCCTAAAGCATACGGTGGAAATATACTTAACTAGAAACTTTTAAAATTTGTTTCTTTCTAGCGTAGGGGGAACTTATATTGTTCTTCAGAAATGGAAGCAAATGAAACTTAATGCAGGGTGGGTGTTGAGTCTAAGGTTGGTAGGTTCATTGTTTGAGGAACATTGTGTCAGCATAGTGCACATAGGTGAAGGAACTAGACTGCCAAGTGTAAGATGTGTGTGTGTGTGGAGGGGGGGCATGTTTGTGTACTTGCACAAAGAAAACAAAATAGCCAAGCCATTTATGATGCCTGCTTCAGAGGGAGGATATGATGGTTTGAATAAGAATGGCCCCCACAGGCTCCTGTATTTAAGTGTTTGGTATGTTTGGATTATAAGGATCAGGAGGTATGGCCTTGTTTGAGTAGGTGTGGCCTTGTTTGAGTAGGTGTGGCCTTGTGTGAGTAGGTGTGGCCTTGCTGGAATAGGTGTGGCCTTATTAGAATAGATTTGTCAACAGGGTGGGTTTGAGGTTTCAAACATACAAGCCAGCCAGACCCCTGTCTCTCTTTCTCTCTCCCTTCTCTCTCTCTCTCTCTCTCTCTCTCTCTCTCTCTCTCTCTCTGTGTCTGTTTCTCTGTCTCTGTCTCTCTGTCTCTCTGTGTGTCTCTCTCTCCCTCCCTCCTATACCCCTCCCTCCCTGTGCCTATAGATCAGGATGCAGCTCTCAGTTACTGTTCAGGTGCCTGCCTGCATGCTGCCATGGTCCCCACTAAATAGCTGAACAACTAACCCTATGAAACTGTAAGCTACTAATTACATGTTTTTGCTACTTAAATAAGAGTTGGCTTGGTCATGGTGTCTCTTCACAGCAATAGAACAGTGACTAAGGCAGAAGTTGGTCCCAAGAGTACCAAGTTGGGGACCAACACGAAGAGTTTGGGTGTTTCCAGACTATGCTGCACGTTGACAGAATGTGGACTTCGGGACTTTGGATTGGGGAAGCAGTTTACACTTCTGTAAGGCATAGTGGGACATGAAGGAGTATGGAAGACATTGATGCTTAGAGGAGTGTAAATTATGATAGCCCAAGAAGTTTCAGAGGAGAAGAATATCAATACGTGACCTAGAGACTGTTCTTGTGATATTTTGGCAAAGAACATGGCTGCCTTTGTCCTAAAAATCTGCCCAAGGCTAAATTGAAGAGTTGCTGAATTAATGGCGTTGGCATTTCCAATTGGCACTGGAAATTTCAAGACAGTCTAGTACTAACTGTTGTATGGTTATTAGAAAACATTCTTAGATCTATCATGGAATGCAGCAAGCTGGACAAAGAAATACAAAATGCATAGTTTGGGGAGGAAAAGTGCACCAGGAAGTGTAATGGAGCCAAGTTCAGGGCTCAAGGAGATAAAGAGTTTAAATAAAAGCCAGATTCTTAATGGAATAAAAGAACTGGTAACCTCAGGGCAAGCCCCCACCCCCACCCCAGGAAGCTTCCAACTTGTGAAGAGTAATTAGAGAAAGTTTACACAAAGAAGGAAACCTGAAGAAAGGGAACAAATTCCAGTCCCATCGAGTGGCAGAACTTGGAAGATTTGGCCTTGTGGTTCTGCATTTAGAGTCAAGGATACAACACGGGGGCTATGGAATCTCCCTTTGTGGCTGAGGAAAGCCTCCAAGCCCAGGCATGTGTCAGAGGTGGCCCCTCACGGAGGCCCGGAGAGGCCATTACACAGTACTGTGAAGATGCAACCTAGATTGCCTTGGAGATCCTAACATGTTAGAGATGCCAGAGCTGTGGGGTTCCTGCCATGGAGAGCTGCTAATGGAGTGTGGGACCAGCTCAAGAAAGAAAAGTGTGCTGCAGTCAACACAGCTGAAAGGAGTTGGAGATCTGACGAGAAGCCCTTTGACATCAGACGTGGAGATGCAGAACTTAGAGTTTGCTCTGCTGGTGTTAGGTCTTGCTTTGGTCCATTATTTCCTTAATATGTACCTTCCTTCCTGTTGTAATTGTAATGTATACGTTTTGCTATTGTATGTTGAAAGTGTGTGATCTGTCTTTTTCTTTTGTTTTTCAGGGCATTAAAACCAAGAGATTGCCTTGAATCTCAAAAGAGATTTTGGACTCTTAAACAGTGTTGGCATTGTGATAGACTGTGGGACTTGAAGTTGAACTGAATGCACTGTTTTTCATTATGATATGGCTGTAAGACCATGAGGGCCAGGGATGAAATGTGGTGGTGTGAATGAGAATGGCTCCTATGGACTCCTAAATTTGTACACTTGGTTTCCAGGGAGTGGGGCTGTTTGAAAGGATTATAAGGATTAGGAGGTGTGGCTTTAGGCTCTCCCTCCCCCTCCCCCTCCCCCTCCCCCTCCTTCCCTTCCCTTCCCTCCATCTCTCTCTCTCTCTCTCTCTCTCTCTCTCTCTCTCTCTCTCTCTCTCTCTCTCTCTCTCTCTCTCTCTCTCCTCTCTCTGAATGTGGCTCTCAGCTACTGCACCAGTGCCTTCCTCCATGGTCCCACACTCTCCACCATGTTAATGAACTAAAAAGCTCTCAGACTGTAAGCCAGCCCCCTTTACCTGCTTTCCTTTTCAAGAGTTGCCGTGTTGTGGTGTCTCCTCACAGCAATAGCACAGTGACTAAGACAGAGGTGTTAGTTAAGGTTTCACAAATTTAATTTTTAAGACAGGATGGTCTGAAACTCACTATATCAGCCAGGCTGGCCAAGACTTCTCCTTCAGCTGCCTGAGTGCTAGTATTACAGGTGTGTGTGTGTGTGTGTGTGTGTGTGTATGTGTGTGTCACTATGCCAGGCAACTAGACAGAGGAAGAAAATCTGGCTTCTTAAGGGCAGGACTTTGCAAAACTTTCCAAATGTTCCTACCTCAGTATTACTTAATTAGATTTCAACGGAAGATTCTAATAAGGAAATGCACATGGCCAAAGCATCTTAGCAAATTACTAAAAATGTATAAACAGTGGCCTTTGGCTTCAGTTTCAGCCTAGTTAACTTGGACACTAATTTATATAAGTAAAACCACATCACACATAAATTGTACTCACAAATAGTGAAAGTATCTAGGACGGGAAAATAAGAATCCAGGGGAAATGGGAGGTGAACTATAATTTCTGAGGTGCATTTAAGAGTTGTCCCTCACTTCCTACTGTTATATAAATAAAATACAAAACTTGAAGTATGAGAGAGATATATTTCCAATTTGAAAAACTTGTTCTGTCCGCTGAAATTTAAGAATGCGGCAGGACAACATGTGTAGCCTCAAATTAAAAAAAAAAATCATGATCATTGCCTAAGCAAAGGAAAAATTTATTAAGATTTGTTAACTTTTCAGGCAATCTGACAGCTTGACTTGTGCTCACGCGGCAAAGTCTAAAAGAACTGTTGTGTGGACTTTTAGAAAAGTTTTTCTTTTCTCCAATGTTTTCCTATGATCAAGACTGAGCATGCTCCCAACACCCACCTGCCCCCCATCACATTCTCTCTACACCCATGGCTTTGTTATCAGGTTGGTTCTCAAATAGGTCTGGGCATTTTAAAAGAGCATCGGTTGGCCAAGATTAGTCTTTGTACGATATGACAGCCATCCTCGCAATGGGTGATGGGATTTTACATTCTCGACAGATGAAGCTCGCGACGGAGTGAGCTGACACGCCGCTAAGCAGTTCTTTTCTTCCCGGTTATCAGGTTAAGCCGCCAGAATGAAGCTGAAAGAATATTATCGGGAGAGTTTGCTGGACCAGGGCCAAAGTCCCACCTTCCGGTGATGCCAGGATTTTCTGACAATGAAACCAAGTTAGGTCTTGTCTTGATGAGAGAGAAGTCAGAAAGTGTGTGACAGCTGAAAGTGAAGAAGCAAGGCTAGGCTGACCCTCAGTTCTTCTCCACATTCCCTCCCTCCCCCACCTCCTTCCCTTCCTTCTTTCCTCTTTTGGTTTTCTTCTTTCTTTGTATATACATATGTATTTATTTATCTCATCTTTTGCTGGTGAGGAATTTCACACAGGGTTTTGCGCATACTAGAGCAGCGGCTCTCAGCCTTCCTAATGTGACCTTTTAACAAGGTTCCTTATGTTGAGGTGACCCCCCAGCCATAAAATTATTTCTTAACTACTTCATAACTGCAATTTTTTACTGTTATGAATTGCAATGTAAATATTTGATATGCAGGATGTCCGATATATGACTCCCGTGAGAAGGTCGTCAGACCCCAAAGGAGTTGTGGCCTACCCACTCCACAACTAACGATGTATACATCCCAGCCATCTTCTGATTTTTTGAGATGAGGTTCCATTAGATTACCCAGGCTGGCCTTAAACTCCCAAGCACTGGGATGTGCCACTATGTTGCGAATTGCTACTGTTGTGAACTAAATAATACTCCACAGAGAACTATATAAAACACAAGAAAATCCGGAAAGATATGTTTTACCAACCTATCTTTACAAAAGAAACCACATTGTTATATAAAAATAAATTATATCCCCTAGTCATGATAGCTTATAAGTATATCATAATATATATGTATACATATATATGTTTGTGTATTACATATATAATAGTATATATACATATATAGAGAGAGACTTTGTTACAGAGATGTAAGGAGTTTTGTATGTATTTTTTAAAAATATCTAAGAATCATATTATCCTATGTGCAGTAATTGCATAAACAACTCTAGACATGTTTTATTAGGTTTTAAGGAAGTGAAGTATGATTTGCTGTGGTCACACACAGAGAATGTGGGAAGTGGAAGGTACCTGAGCTGGAATTTAGCTGGGATTTTAGGATATTATCCGCACACCATCTTCCTAAAATAGTTTGTAGACGTTAACATGTCCACATGAGTACCAGTTTTAGCTACTTTTCAGAGAGGGATTCCCTTTGATCGATGGCTAGGAACACTGTGTGAACAGCTTATGTGTAAACTACAAGCCGTTTGGAGTGTTAGCTCCCCGTTCGCCTGATAACCCACACATCTCCTTGTCTGCCTCCAAATCCAACGCCTCAGCTTCTTCTTCCTTCTCTCCAACACCCCTCATTGGCATAAATCATAAAAGTAGCAAAAGAAAAATGCCCAGCGGTTTAATCCATACCCAAGCCTTCTTTCATCTAAATTCCCGTCGTTTTATCAAAGTCACTAACTTCCCTGTGCTGAGGACGGAGTGCAGTGGGATCTCCTGTGTGCTGCTCGATTCCGGGCTGTATTCCCAACCCTGACATGTTGGAAGACCAATACACCGCTAAGGCAGCACAGTGACTTTGTGGTCTGTCTGCTTGCTATGCTGGTTAAACCATTCATCTCTGGTTGTGTTTTGGATCAAGGCATTGGTTCTCAAAGGGAAGGTCAAAGAGCATTGTTGTTCCTGGCCACTTATCCTCACTGATCTTACCTTTCCCTATTGTATGTGCTCTGTTTACTCTTCTATATACTCTATTAACTCCTTCCACGCCCTGATTTATTCTTGAAATGTCTTCCTCTCTTAGGCTATCGTTTAGAAAGGTTTGGCTATTTTTATTTGCGTGTGGGTGTGCATGTGTGTGTGTCTGTCCCTGGAGACCCGGAAAGAGCTGTGTGGACCTGGAGTTGCAGGTGGTTGTGAACCACCTTGTGTGAGTGCTGGACACCAAACTAGGGTCCTCTGGGACAGCAGAGGTCAGCAATGACTGTTGGCATCTTTCCAGCCCCTAGCTTGCTGTCTACAGATAAAACTCAAGATTGGCTAGAGTAGTGTCTCTTAAAAGGACAACTAGTTCAATCCTGACCACCCACTCCAAAATGCTTGCATTTTCTTTTCAATAGGAAATTTTTCACAATGGAAAATTCATTGTTTCCTAATTCCTTCATCTCATTGCTAGGAAACCTTTCTACATTGTCCTCGTGTTTGAGAGAGGACATCACCTAACAAAGGCCACTCTTCTGTAATAAACACAAAATAAGTGATCCCTTAACCACGGAGCAGTTCTTAAAGAACCCGACTGCTGCGGTCCTACCTGCATTGTCTTTCTCTTCTCTCGGTGAGCTAGCTTTCAAGGCATTCATTTATTTTTTATTTTTTATTTTTATTTTGTCTTCCACAGCGTGGTGCTCATACCCCAAGCTTGGCTCCTTACTTTCCGTGACTCTGTCTAATTGCACAGGACCCAAGTCTTCTTGCTTTAGTTCATTTGGGTTATTATAACAGGAAGCAATGACTGAGGGCTAGGTGGGACCTACTTCTTAGTTTGTAGATGCCCACTCTTTTTCTGAGCCCTCAGATGGAGGCTGCAGAGCTCCAGGGTCTTTTTTTTTTACCAGGGTTCTATCACTCTTAATTATCTTTCAAGGTCTCTCCCTCCGAATGCCGTCACATCTCAGATTAGACTCTCAGTATACTAATCTGAAGGACACAGACACATTCAATGTGACATTTTCTTCCTTCAGCGTCCCAGCAGCTCAGTGTTAACATTTATCTGGTTATTTAGCATTTAAATGTTTTTAAAGTGTACAAATCTGTATACATTACATATAACAATGTGGAGACGGAGATTCCATTGCCCCTTATATTTCTGTCTTTTGTGCGCGTATATGTGTGTATATGTTCACGGATGCGCATGTGTGCTGGCTACTGTCATGTCAGCTTGACACAAGCAAGAGTCATCCAAGGGAAAGGGGCCTCAGTTAAGGAATTACCACCATGAGGCTGGCTGCGGCCAAATGTGTAGGGCATCTTAATAAGTGATTAATGGGCATGGCGGTCCTGTGTTCTATAAGAAAATAAACCAGGAGGAACAAGCCAGTAAGCAGTACCCCTCAGTGGTCTCTGCACCAACTCCTGCCTCCAGTTCCTGCCCCGTTTGAGTTTCTCCCTGACTTCCTTCAATGATATGGAAGCGTTAAGTTAAATAAACCCCTTTGTCCCCAACTTACTCTGTCGTCATGGTGTTCATCGCAGCAACAGGAACCCTGACAGAGACAGAATGTGCACATGTGTGTGTAGTTCAGAGCTCAACCTCTTGAAACTCCTTAGGCGCTGTCCAGCTTGTCTTTTGAGACAGTCTTACGGATCGGTCTGCATTGACAGGTCACCAAGCCTCAGGCTCAGCCTCCCCCCCCTCCCCCTCCCCCCTCCACCCCTCCACCCCTCCACCCCTCCACCCCTCCACCAGTGCCTCCACCCCTCTGCCCCTCCATCCCTCCTTCCCTCCACCCCTCCATCCCTTCACCCCTCCATCCATCCACCCCTCCTTCCCTCCCTCCCTCCACCCCTCCATCTCTCCACCCCTCCATCCCCTCCTCCCTCCATCCCCTTTCCCCCTACCCCAACCACAGCACTGGAGTTACAGGTACTCACCGCTGGCCCAGCTTTTTCTCTAAATGCTGGCAGTCAGACCCAGGTCCTTGTTGCTACACAACGAGCACCTTTCCAAGTGAGTCATTTTTCCCAGGCCCCAGCCCTTAGATCTCACAAACGTGACAGACATTCGTGTGTGACACATTGGCAAAGTAGTTTCTTCTAAAACAATTGTCAAGGTAGACATCAAGATGGGACATTTTAAACAACTTTCTATGTGGAAAATTAGCATCTACAATTGCCTATATTTTTAATATTTCTCATCGTCTATAAGGACCTTGGAACAGATTATGTGAGATTAGTTTAAGCAGTGAAAGACTAGAAATATATTTATATTTTCAGAGTTAGTGGAGAACTCTCTCTCTCTCACTGTGTGTGTGTGTGTGTGTGTGTGTGTGTGTGTGTGTGTGTGTGCATGTGCTACTTCCTTTCCAGGGATGTGACAAAAAAACAAAAAAAGCAGGAGAGACCAACTTAAAGGGGAGGGGATTCTGTTGGGGCCTGGCTCCAACATCAGCCACCTCAGGAACTGAGATAAGACAAATTTGGTAGAGAAAGATAAGATGACACCAGGGTGCTCACCTCATGTGGAGACAGGGAGGGGCAGGGGAGGTGATACACACTTCAGGGCCATGCACAAGTGATCTATGTCCTTTAAGTAGGTCACACATCCTAAATGTTTATTCAGCTACGACCATAAGAGTGTATTCACCAGTTGGTGAACTCACGCCCCTCATGATTCTGCCTCTGAATTCTACTGAAGGGACCACATAACACATTTGCTCAGGGAATACTTTATATCCGGATTACAACGATGTACTTCTTGTTTTTACATTCAGAGATGACAGATGCTACAATCCCAGAACCATAGAAGTGCCCCATTCGGAAGAAATTTAGAGACCTTGAATAAAATTGTTTAAACACAAATAACCAAGCAGAGAGGAGCAAAAGAGAGTCATTGTGGATTAGCAACCAGAGGAGAATCAGAGTCTGTACATTATAGGCAGCTAGTCCTTTTATTTAAATTAAATTGATTTTCAAAGGAGGCAAAATTGAAGTTGTCCCGATTTGCTCATCCTTATAAAGAAATCCCCAGCCTCTGTTGACACTGGAGAGTGATGTGCAGTTTCAGACTGTCTGGGACACATTTGCCGTGTTAAAGGCCACCTCGGGCTCACAGGAATGGCTTCTATCTAAACCTCTGGTTTTGACCTATTGCTCTATATTGCCTCCCACATCTGAAGAACGTTTCCCGGCTTCTTCTCTGAGACACTTCCTTTCTAAACATTAGTACACTCTCAAAACGTTCTTTTGCCAAAGTAGAGTGAGCTGGCCAGAAGATACAATCTCTGTATAAACCTTTCCGGTTGTGTCAAGCTGACGCTCCTAAATTCAGGGTCAGAAGGAAGAGGGTGGGGATAATGGCGGTCTATGGCTGGCTCTTTCTTTGTTCTTGTCAATTACACTGCCCAGTGTCCTAAAGTCTAATATCATTTTCCTGATAAGCACATTCCTGGTCTTGATCAAATAGCAATAAGCAATGTTTTTTTGTTTGCTTGTTTGTTGGATTTGGTTTTTGCTAGACAGGGTTTCTCTGTATAGCCCTGGCTGTCCTGGAACTCACTCTGTAGACCAGGCTGGCCTCAAACTCAGAAATCTGCCTGCCTCTGCCTCCCAGAGTGCTGGGATTACAGGCGTGCGCCACCACCGCCTGGCAAGCTATGTTTTTCTTATTTATTTTTATTTATATGAGTACACTGTCAGACACAACAGAAGAGGGCATTGGATCCCATGACAGATGGCTGTGAGCCACCATGTGGTTGCTGGGAATTGAACTCATGACCGCTGGAAGAGCAATCAGTGCTCTTTACCACTGAGCCATCTCTCCAGCATCAGCAATAAGCTATGATTAACGGATAAGAAAGTTCCTATCTGTACATTGAAGCACATCACCTGTGGACTAGTGTGTTTTGAGCATGGGAACAAACTTGCCTCTGCCTTTGCTTGTTCTAAAGTACCTGGGAGGGAATAATTAATTCTTTGGAATCTTTTCAGAACATTTGAAAACTCTCATGGAGAATCGTTGTGTTTATTAAATTGGATCAGGCTGGCCCTGGCGACATGATGAGTCACCCGCTGTTTAATTTCCTGCTCTTTCTCAATTACTAGTCAAAAGGTAGCATAAGGAACAGGCAGTCCTTAAGGTAGATCGGAATCAATTATCTACACAATCGAAATGAAGAAACCCCACTGTAATTAAAAAAAAAACCATAAACAACTCTCACATTCTATCTTGGGAAGGAGAAACTTTATCAAAACTTTCATTGTTGAGCTGTGGCTTTTTTTTTTTTTAAAGCATAAAGCCATTTCTTAAAACTTTCAGGCCATTGATGTGTTGAGTAATGCGAAAGAGCAGAGACTACAGAATTTCATAATGTGAGTTTTCTAATCAGAAAACCTGAGTCTCCGCTACACACGCACCTTCCTGGATCATTTTAGTATTGCATTTCAAGGGGATAGAATCAAAGGCTCTTTTGTAAGTTTCCATGGCATACCCAGGAGGTGGTATTTAGACCTGTGGCTTGTGACTGAAGCAAATCTCCTGGGAAGCCCACTTCCTACACTTTGATTCTTGCCCCACAAATGATTACAGTCAGTTGTAGTTTTTTTAAACATTTAACCAATTGATATCTTTATAAATCATGAGTCTATAAGCATAATGCTTTTTATTAATACATGTAGATATTCATCACCAATGAATCTTTTGTATTAATAATTATTCAGGTTATATATTATTACACACCAAATCACCGTAGAAGCCAATTGTGTAGACCACAGTTATACTGTTCCTAAGGTGTCATTGTAATGGGGTTGATGAGGATTGACTGTCTCTCTTCCACTAAACATTATCTGGAAGAACTGTGTCCATCTGAAGCCCTGTCCATGGATGGGCACATCTGGGCACATCTGGTCATTGATGCTGAATGTCATCTGGTCCCTTAACCAAGGCACTGATGAAACACTGCATATGATCTTTCTGTAGAAAAATGACTAGTTTTCCAGAATGAGCTTTCCCAAGAGAACTAGGTGGGATATATATATATATATTTTGTAGCTTAGTCTTAGCAGGTGCATGACATCGCTGTCACTGTAGTCATGGGATTTCCCAGAGTTGGCAGGAGGAGGTGTCTCTCAAAAAACAAGTGTTCCCATCCTTCAGGGCACGAGTATTAGCATCATGGTGTAGGAACATTCTGGATGGGATATACCGAATGATACACATAGAAAAAGATTATCCATCACCATGCTGATAGGAAATCATAAGATAATTGCTGCCCAGCAGTCTGCTGCAGAAGGACTGGGCTCTGTCTGTCTGTCTGTCTGTCTGTATGCCTGCCTGCCTATCTTTCTATCTTTATTTATTTATACTTTATTTTGTTATTTTTATTATATTATATTTTATTCATCTATATTTCTTTTTCTAATTTACTTATTTATATTTTGATGTGAATAGAAACCTCTTAGCTATATTAGTGTAGCGACTCATCTCCTAACTAGGTTCAGAAACAGTTCTTCCTTGGCTAACTCTAAAACCAAAAGCTGTGAAATAAGGAGAGGGTTTTTTTTGTTTGTTTGTTTGTTTTTATGAAAAGGAATAGAAAAGTCTGTCTAATTAGATTAACTACTTCCTCAAGAGAAGTAGAAATTAAAAGCAGTCTTCTAAGTGAGCCCTCTCACGTGCATCCCGTCAGTACCTGAGTAACCTCATTTCCCTGTGACTGTTTGGGGAGAGTTTGCAAAATCTGCAGTCAGTACGGAGCACGCACTGCTGTGCGAATGACCTATGCCTTGTTTCCAAGGTGAGCAATGCCTTCAACTCTGCACACATTTTACACGTCCCTCCTCTTAAGACAATCTAGTCAGAGCTCTCTGCAGAGGCGGAGGGGGTTTCTGACTGACATGATCTTTTTCTTGTCTTTTCAGAGTTTCTCCAGGTTTCAGCTCCCAAACTGATAATATACGTCATTAGCTTTTCAAAGACGCAGAGCAAGATGGGGCAAGGAGGGGAAATTCCTGCAACAGCTCCCTGTTAAATGACTTCTTACAAGAGTGGAGGCCCTTTTTTATCCTTTTAAACCCTACCTTTTAGGCGTTAAATTTTTATTCACAAATTTTCTTTACTTTGTATTTTTCCATGGGGTTTAAAAATGCATTTCCCTTTGATTTCTTTCACTAATATTCTGTTGGTGAGTTGAAACATTCTGCCCTGTGGATGTAATTCTTTCTCATCCCCAAAAGGACCTTGTGGGGACCCTAAGTGACGTGCACACAGATGCTGTTCACAATGACACTCACAAGTGGGCAGATCAGACACCTAGAACTTGTGTATACACCCAGTGTGGATTCAAACCAAGATAGACCACAAGCTTACATTTCGGCTTTCACCGAAGTCCTCCTTTTAAAAAGACTATTACATTCATAAAGGAAAGCTGAGTTTTCCAGATGGAGCAGGCTAGTGCGGCAAACTTGTAGTATCAGTTGGTCGGGAGAATGTGTCAAGAGATGACTTATGCCTAGGAATGTGAGACCAGCAAAGACCACACAGCAAGATGTCAGAGAGAGAGAGAGAGACAGAGAGAGAGAGAGAGAGACAGAGACAGAGACAGAGACAGACGAGACAGATTTGAGATGAGTTAGATACATCCTGGTGCTCTTGGAAGTGGTTTTGTACAAAGTTCCTCACCAAATCCCTCACTTGCCACGGCACAGAAGCTATGCTGAGTGATCGGCAGGAGGATGCGTGGTCCCTGGCTGTGGACCTGTCAGTGATGGTGGAAGATTCTCCGAGCGTCTTAGAGAGCTGAGAAAGCACTGAGAACCATCACTATCCCGAGCTCGGACCACCTTACTGCCGCGAAAATCGGGGAGGCGGCGAATCGAGAACATGGGCACTGCTCGGACACTATAGGTGGAGCGGGTCTAGCTGTTTCCACAAATCAAGCCTTCCAAATTGCCATTACCAGTGACGTCATTACCGATGATGTCATTGCCATGGTCCATAATCCCTTCAGTCAATGGTGACTGTGCGGGACAGGTCCCCTCCCCCTCCAAGTTACAGAAACTACTCATCTCACTTATGTAGGTAGCAGACACTCCTCTGCCTTCAAACAGACTGAGTATTCATTAAGCTTTGTTGAAAAGGACTTTTAAAATTTAACAACACTGTTACTAAATAACCAACATACCCATTCCGTATGCAGGTTTTTGTTGTTGTTGTTGTTTTTTTTGGTTTTTTGGATGTTTTTTTCGAGACAGGGTTTCTCTGTATAGCTCTGGCTGTCCTGGGACTCACTGTGTAGACCAGGCTGGCCTCGAACTCCTCAGAAATCCGCCTGCCTCTGCCTCCCAAAGTGCTGGGATTACAGGTGTGCGCCACTACCGCCCGGCTTAAACCTACTTTTGATCCCTGTGAATAAAGCTTCTATGAGTATCAACGTGAAAATTTCATGTGGACGTACATTTTCATTCCTTGAGGTTATACATATAAGACTCTTGAAACATTTCTTTTCAGTCTTTATTACTTTCCCTGACTAAGTCCAGCCCACTTCATTTGAAAACATTCACATGCCGGAGATTTATGCGAAAGCATCACTTAGAATGTTTTGTCAGTGCCAACCTGGAATTCGGATGTGTCACTGTGAGGCACAAATAATGGAGTAGCCTCGATTCAACTTTCTTATTCCTTACAAATAGTTTCTTCTTCCAGAATCCCATTTACAGTAATGCTTCTAAGTTGTAATTTTTTATATTTTACAAAGCATACTTATTTACATGTTACACATACATTCAAGATCCACTCAGGACATTTTCGTTTATTTAGTCCAGTGTGGTACCAGTCACTGTAATAGCTACCAGAGGGACAAGGGGCTGATGGCCGTCCCTGCTTTTGAGGAACCCTTGTCCAGTTAGGAGACTGACTGGGGCAAAGGCAGAGTTAGAATATCTCTCATATGTGCTCTACGACAGACATCAAAGGGATAGAAGGGATGTTCTCATTCTCAAGGCACGTGTCCCAGTGTATGTGGCCCTGGTGACACTACCCTGAGTAATTAAAATAGGACATAAGTCTAGCCTGAAGGAACATGTCCTATTGTCCTGGGGCAGATCACATAACCAGAACGGAAACCTTAAAAGTAGGATCTGCAGCCTCAGTGCCTCTGGCTGAGTAATGGAGTAATGTCAGGGGAGGTGAGAAGGCACCCAGTGTTGAAATCATCATGGAAATCCTGTCTTTCTAGGGGTTTGGACTGAAAATGTTTCACTGAAAGATTTTTAATCTGGAGGATTAATTCTTGCTAGAGCATTTAGAACAACACGAACTTTTGAAACGTGAGTCTTGTAAAGAACCTGTGAAGTAGCTTTACTATTATGTTTCATGGTAACGTGATTGACAGCTAGACAGCATGGGCGGGGGTTTGAAAGAGCGACCAGGAGAAGGCTGCGCGCAGGTGTTAACTGCTTTGCGGGCATTCCCCTGCAAACGCGTGTCTCCGTGTGGAACGTGGAGTTCTACTTTGTTCTGGGAGGGGGTCATTCTGCTTGATAAGTTCATGAGTCACACTGTCCCCTTCCCACCCTCTCACTACATTCTGCATTGGCTCCACAATACCGCAAAAAAACGAGAAAGCACGCCGGAGTCTTCTTTGAAGAGATCCACACGCCACTGTGTTTGTTTAGGTGTGCGGTCAGCGCTTCTGTCAAACGCAGATCCTCTCTCTGCACGAGATCCTCTGCATGGAGTTTTGGGGTTAGAACTGTGCCGTGATAGGAAGAACTATACACAGAAACTTGCCCCTTTTACTCAGCAACATTTCTGACTGTTAAAAAAAAAAAAGGAAAAGAGAAACATTGTTAGAAAAAGAAAAACCAGTAGGTTAAGGAACACGAAGAGAAATTCCATGGAGGATAAAAAAAAAATATCACTAGCTTTTAGAGGTATTTGACAACCCTAGTAAAGATGAGTGGATTTTAGTTACTGTGTAATTACAAGTCCTAAAATAATAATCTACAATGAACGATAAAAGACTTGAAGGATGTAAGCCAGTGTGTGTGTGTGTGTGTGTGTGTGTGTGTGTCTGTCTGTCTGTCTGTCATATGTGAATATGTGTGTTTGGGTGTCTGAATCCAGGTGTAGGTATATGTGTCTGTTCATACTGGGAGGACAGAGGCTGGATTTGGGTTTCTTTTCCACCTTCTTTCTGAGACAGGAATTCTCAAGGAATCTGGAGTTTACCAATTTAGTTAGGCTGCTCCAAGGGTCCTCTTTCTCCATCTTCCTAATGTTGGGATTATAGATTCCTGTTGCACCAGACTTAATGTAGGTACTGGGCACCCAAATCTAGGTTCTCCTGGTTGCACAGCAAATACTTTACAGCCTTAGGCTGTCTCCCTAGGCCCCAGGACTCACGACATTTCATAGTCTGTAGTACAGGTTAAACATTCCTACATGTTTAATTATAATTCTCTAGAACTCTTGAGACCTATCATGTCTAATATCATAATTATTAACTATCATCCCTCCCACTTCCCTTCCAATGATAAAAATCAACTTCATTTCACTATAATAATTACAGAGAACAGAAATCACTGTAATTCATGAAAAAGCAGAAGGGGATATTTAAGTACCTGCCAAGAGTAAGATTGTTTCAGCCATAACAAACTCATTTTAATTTAAATTCCATGGATCAATGCTGTTCACCTCAGAGTAGAAAAAAAAGAACTAGAAAACAGACTATAATACGAATAGGTTCTTGAGTGACTTAAAGTTTATTTGTGTATCCAAAATTGTATGCTAGGAGTCATAAGCAAAATATTTGAAATAAACACATACTTGAGATAGAGAAAAATGGCTCCCTGTTCCTCCCTGTTCCAGAGACAGATGCATCCTCTCATGCAGTCCCAGCCTCATCCCATAGACAAGATGGTGAAGGTCTGTGTGAACAGATTTGGCCGTAATAGGTACTTGGTTACCAGGGCTGCCTTCTGCTCTGTACTTAGCAAAATGGAGATTGTTGTCATCAATGACCTCAACTACGTGGTCTACATGTTACAGTATGACTCCACCCATGGCAAGTTCAACGGCACAGTCAAGGCTGAGATGGAAGGTTGTCATCAATGGGAAGCCCATCACCATCTTCCGGGAGCAAGATCTTCCTAACATCAAATGGGTTGGTGCTGATGCTGAATATGTCATGGAGTCTACTGGTATCTCCAACACTATGGAGAAGGTTGGGGCCCACTTGAAGGGTGGGGCCAAAGGGTCATCATCTCCACCCCTTCTGCTGATGCCTCCATGTCTGTGATGGGTGTGAATCATGACAACTCACTCAAGATTGTCAGTAATGCATCCTGCACCACCAACTGCTTAGCCCCACCCCGCTCCCGGCCAAGGTCATCCATGACAACATTGGCATCGTGAAAGGGCTCATGATCACTGTCCATGCCATCACTGCCACCCAGAAGACTGTGGATGGCCCCTATGGAAAGCTGTGGCGTGATGGCCGTGGGGTTGCCCAGAACATCATCCCTGCATCCACTGGTGCTGCCAAGGCTGTGGGCAAGGTCATCCCAGAGCTGAACGAGAAGCTCACTGGCACGGCCTTCTGTGTTCCTACCCCCAATGCATTGGTTATGAATCTGACCTGCCACCTGGAGAAACCTGCCAAGTGTGATGGCATCAAGAAGCAGGCATCCGAGGACCCACTAAAGGGCATCCTGAGCTACACTGAGGACCAGGTTGTCTCCTGTGACTTCAATAGCAACTCCCACTCTTCCACTGATGATGCTGGGGCTGGTATTGACAACTTTGTGAAGCTCGTGTCCTGGTACGACAATGAATACGGCTACAGCAACAGGGTAGTGGACCTCATGGCTTACATGGCCTCCAAGGAGTAAGAAACCCTGGACCGCACACCCCAGCAAGGACACTGAGTAAGACAGAGGCCCTCAGTTGCTGAGGAGTCCCTGTCCCAACTCAGCCCCCAACAATGAGCTCACAATTTCCATCCCAGACTCCCCCTAATAACAGGAAGGGCTTAAGGAACCCTCTCTACTCTCGAACACCATCAATAAAGTTTGCTGAACCCCTCCCACACACACAAAAGAAATAGAGAAAAACATATGTACATATATTCATAGGACAGGAAATTTTACTTGTAACCATCCAGCAGTCAGGGGGCAAACTGGGTTTTCCTGAAAGGGAGGCTGGAATTAAGGTGGGGGTGAGAGAAGAATGGAGCCAAGACAAAAGTTCCAATCAAGGCTCAAAGTTTATTTTTCAGTTCTGCGTTTATACAGGTAAAAACCCAGCCTTAGGTTCAGCTCAGTTCTTGTTTTAAAACAAGCTTTAGCAGGCAGTCTTGTTTTTGCAGGAATACTGTGGATGTGGTAAACAGGAGACTCCACTCCAGGTGGGTTAGGCAACTGTGGCAAAACAAGGTCTGATTAACCCGCTGGAGGATGGGTTGTAAGACCCCAAAAAACCGAGGGCACCTCAGCACCCCATGCCTCAGGGGGTGACACCCAAATCACTCGTGAATGGTCTCAATGCAATAGCATGAGGATTTCTTTATTCCAGAATTCTGGGTTCCACAGCCATACACCGCACAGGGTTAGAGGACTGTGGACCCCGAGTGCAAAATTGGGACAGCTTTTATAAGTTTACAACAAAGCCCTCGAATCACCAACCAATCGTTCCTTAGCATCAAGAGCTCGCGAAATGCGAGCTAATGGATTTGTACCATTCTATAGTTTTTAGGCCAATCAGTTTAAATTATTGGAGCCCTTGCTCAGTGAACCAATTAGTTTCCTATTTTCTTGGAGTCTATAGCTGCGTGAACTCCTGGATAGGTAATGGCATAAGCAGTTTACAGAAGCAAGATAAGCTTAGCTCATTTCCAGTTACCTTATGGGGCCAGGATCACCTATTCAAGGCCTTTTTGCTAGCTCTAAACAAAGGGTGGGCTCTGGAATGTGACCTTTTACCTAGTTTTTAACAAACGGCACAAAGAGCGGGCTCTGGAATGAGAAGTTTTTGGGGCTCCTTAGAAGGCTGGAGTTAGGCTGTATTTTTTATTCTTTCAGGGTACATTTACTTAGGAATTGTTTTTAATATTTTTCTTTAGATTTTACACTTCACAGTTATGTACTTAACTTGTGCATAACTTGTGCATGCATGCAAGGTTCATAAACCTTAGGTGTCTGGCATAATACAATTTACAGACCTGTGAGACTATGTAACTCACTCCTATCAATGTACAGAATATGCCAGAATCCGGTATAACTCTGTATTTATGTATTTATTGTTGAGACCAGGGTTGCTGTGTAGCCCGGGTTTGTTTCCGACTTGTAATCCTCCAGCTTGGGCCTTGTGAGTGCTGGGATTACGAGAGTGTGTGTGACCACCCTTGGCTTTACTGTACTCTGTTTCATCCTTTCTCCCCAACCCTGCTAACATTTATCTCAAATATCTCCAATGTTCTGTTTTCTGTCTTGATCGAGCAGCTTGGCTTGTTCTATAAGGCTCTGCAGGGATCCAATGCCTGGGTCCTTGTTTTCTGAGACTTGTTCAATGTTACCCTGTTTGCACATGTACAGGATCTAAGCAGACAATGTAGCTCATCTGTAAGACTCCCCTCTCCTCCACCAGCCTGATTGATCAGTTTTTATACAGTTTGTCCTGTGGAATGTATTTACCTGCTTCAGACCTCCCTCACCCCCAGGAAGCTTTGTACGGGCTCTGGACCTTCCCTCACTCCCAGGAGGTTGGCTCCAGACCTTCCCCCACTCCCAGGAGGCCCTGTTTACTGGCTCCAGACCTTTCCTTTCCGGAAGGGGGGGGTCTCTTTAGGGTCACTTGTACAGAGCCATATTGGGGTGTCATGCCACTTGGTAGGAACTCCACATAGATCAAGGTGAACTTCCTCTCCCAGACTTTGTTGAGCAGGGATTCCTGGGATATTCAGGATCCTGCTCCACCTAGGGTGGAGAAGCTCAGAGTGAAGGTGAAGTTCATTGTTCCTCCAGATCTACGAATTCCTGAATTAAGCAGGTGACCCACCCAGCTGCCTGAAGAGTGGAGCCAAGAACTGCCAGGCAAAGCCAGAAGACTTCGCCAGAGCTCAGTCAGGAGTCTGGGGGGAGGGGCTTACCCAAACTGTTAAATGTTCAGACCACCATTAAAGTTAGGGCCTCGATCGGTAAACTATCATCCTGACCCTCGTTCTTTTCCCCGGTTTCCCCCATCCATCCCTCAGCTTCTGTTCCAGGAACCCAGTTTGCAGTAGCTGCAGGCAGCTACAGAATGCAACAGTCACTCTTCAGTAGCCACCTGGGGATGGTTTCTGAACCCCTTAGCTAATGCCCCGCCAGTTCCCAAACCTCAGATGCTTCAGTCCCTTATGTAAACTCTCCTAGTATTTGTATGTAGCCAACACATATCCTGATGCACACACATAGGATCTCTAAATAGCTCTCTTCACATCCAATTCCAGTCTTTGTTCTGAATATCTTGGTTATTTCAGGAACTTTACATCTGAGGTCCCTGTGATCAGTTGGCACATCACCTTGGACTGGATAGCGAGTGCTCATACCATCAGGGTCTCTATGTAGAAGATCCACACCGAGGAGACGTGGAGAGTGCAGACTCTTTACAGGACAGCTACCAGCTATCCTCGCTTCTTGAGAATCCAGTGTCCAGACTTCAGGAACGTGGTGTGCCATGTTTCTTATTTAGAAGTGCAGTACGCCAAGTAGGCTGGCCGTCAGGTCATGCCGGCATTTCCTCCTACATTTCTGCACAATGGAATTCTTTCTGAAAGAAAAAGGCATATCCTGTTGATTCAAGGACCTCTGTGATGGAATCTCAAAATAGTTGAGTGAATGAAGATATATAAAAAGAACGCACACCGTCAGGTTTCTTCCACATGAAGGTTTTAAAACTACAAATGGAGTTTTAGTAACAGAAAGCTGATCAGCTGTTAGGGAGACACGGAGAGCAGAAGGATCCCATGACATTTTCGGATTTTTATATTCTGTATATAAATGCTTGAGAGTCTTCATATGTTGTCTTGATTGGGTTGGAGGGTTTGCTGGCATTTATGTATATGCAAACATTCCAGATTATAGACTTAGAACATGTTCTGCTTATGGTTTTCAAGGTTATACCAGTACCACTATCAACCAGCAGTTTTCAAGTTTTATCTTTTGCTGTGTATCTTAAGGCTTTATTGCTGCATCAAAACACCAGGACCAAAAAGCAAGTTGGGGAAAAAAGGGTTTATTCAGCTTACACTTCCACATTGCTGTTCATCACCAAAAGAGAGTCAGGACTGGAAATCACACAGGTACGAATCTAGGAGCAGGAGCTGATGCACAGGCCCTGGAAGGATGCTGCTTACTGGATTGCTTCCCCTGGCTTGCTCAGCTTGCTTTCTTATAGAACGGAGGACCACTGACCCAGGGATGGTACCACTCACAAGTGGGCTGGACTCTCGCCTGCTTAAATAACACTTAACACTGCCGTACAGCTGGATCTCATGGACACATTGCCTCAACTGAAGTTCCTTTCTCTCTGATGATTGTAGCTTGTGTCAAGTAGATACAAAACTAGCCCATACCGTTTGTTAAAAGACTCTGACAAACAACAACAACAACAACTGTAGGGGGAAAGGGTTTATTTGGCTTACACTTCCAAGTTGTTTTTTGTCTTTTTGTTTTTTTAAGATTTATTTATTTATTTTATGTATATGGGCACACCGTCACTGTCTTCAGACACACCAGAGGAAGGCATCAGATCCCATCACAGATGGTCAAGAGCCACCATGTGGTTGCTGGGAATTGAACGCAGGACCTCTGGAAGAGCAGTCAGTACTCTTAACCGCTGAGCCATCTCTCCAGGCCCATACTCCCAAGTTATAATCCATCACTGAGGGATGTCAGGGCAGAAACGGAAGCAGAGACTGTAGGTGAAGCTCCTTCCTGACAGGCCTATTCGTCTGCTCATGCTTGGCTAGCTTTCTCTTACATCCCAGGCCACCTACTAAGGAGGCTGCCCTGTAGACTGGAACCTCTTGCATCAGTTGTCAATCAAGACAGTGCCTCACAGGACAATCCAACAAGGCTATTTCCAGGTGACTCTAAGTTATGCCAACCTGCCAGGGAGACTTGAGTGTAAATAATACGCCATTTTCATGAAGCGATACAAAATGGACTGGTCCACAGACCTAGATCATGCGTCATGCCTGAGGCAGAATTGTTTTCTTATTCACCGTACTAGTTATGTGGTCGGTTTATAACTCATTTACTTCAGGAGCCGCATCCGTGACTTGTAATTAACAGCATTCGAGTTTACACCGGGAGAGAAGCTGACCTTGGTTTTTATACATGAAGTCTAGACAGGGTCTCAAACAGTGCTGGTTGGCCTGGAACTCCCTGTGTAGCCAAGGATGACCTTGAACTCCAGATCCTCCGGTCTCTATCTAGCAAGTACCGAGATTAAAGGAGTGAGCCACCAGGTCCAGCACATTTACTATTCTTTAGCACTTAATGTTCTGGCACATGGGCGTAGTCCTCTTACCCGGGCAAATATTATTCATGAGTTTGATAATGTATAAGATAAATATGTTCACTTACAAAGAGATAGGCTGCAATGTGGAAATTATTTAAAGGTGTAAAACAAATACTTAAAAATCATATAAAATTAGCATCTCCTTTTTTTTTTTTTTGTCCATAAAATTTTGCCTTGAAACAATGTTAGTTGAGAACAACCAACCGGGCGGTGGTGGTGCACACCTTTGATTCCAGTGCTTGGGAGGCAAAGGTAGGTAGATTTCTGAGTTCAAGGCCAGCCTGGTTTACAGAGTGAGTTCCAGGAGAGCCAGGGCTATACAGAGAAACCCTGATTCAAAAAACAAACAAACAAACAAACAAACAAACAAACAAAAAACCGGAAGGAAAAAAACCCAAAGGAGAACAACTATCTGGTCGTCAGACCTCAAATCTGAGCCATTTACAAATATGAATTTAATTTGTGTTATTCTCATTGTTGTGGATAAGAAAAGCTGAGTAAGGCAGAATTTGACGTTTGCCTTTGATTCAAGGTCTTGGCATTACAAGCACAAGCTACAATAAAGTGGTTTGTTTAGCATGATAATAAGGTTCATGCTTTTTTTACACAGCATTATTAGCCTTATGTTGTACGAAACAAGGATGTTTAATAACAGGTTATAGATTTATGTGTTATTATTACATCATAAGCACCCCAGGCTAGTTCTGTGTCTGAAAAGCTGTACTAAACACCCTTAGCAAGTTCACATGTTTATGCATTCAATCAATCCCTAAGGCTTCCTTCTTAATTAATCTGTGCTAATGAAATATTTCACAAAGCTAGGGCCAGATAGCTGTTTATGAAGTTAATATGGAGCCCATACCTGAAGCCATGAGTTACACAAAGCATATTGATCCAGTTTGGCTACATTTCAAACTTAAAATTACTCGTTCAATACGTATCCCTCTATAGCTTGGACTAATTATTATGCCAAATTTAAACGTTTGTTGACTGCCTATCGTGTTTAGTAAGGCTTAAAAGCTGAAACAAACTCCTTGTTTTTACTGAGATGATCAAAAACCAAAGCTAGGAAATAATCCTGACATAAATCCGGTGTAGATCAAAGATACCCGCTCAACAACCCTCAGGTTGCTCCATTTCCGGCCTTGAAGGCCACGTCAGTCAACTCACTTATGGGCGGGACCTCGCGCCACTGGCCAGCTCGCGAGAGCGCATGCGTTCCCGGGAGGCCGGCCGTGACCCTGAGAGCTTGCCGTCGCGTCGTGCGCAGGTATGACGTCGCGCATGCGCGGACGCTCGGCGCAGAGGCCTGGCGGAAGGCAAGATGGCGCGGTCGAGGTGTCCCGCCCGCGACCTGCACCTGGTCGGTGTCTGAGCCGAGTTCTTCCAGAAGGGACGGCGGCAGACGCCCACTGTGCGCGATGGCCCGGCATCGGAACGTCCGGGGCTATAACTACGATGAAGGTGGGTGGTGGTAAGGCCGCGCCGGCCGTGATCTTAGCTCTTCCAGCTGTCGCTCTGGCCGCTTCACGTCTGCCTGGAATCGAGCGTGGACCCCGGAGCCACGCTCGCACTAGTGTCTGCAGCGGGGAGGGAGCTGGCGGAGAACGAGCAGGACCTGCGAGCTCCGGGGAGGAAGCCGGCGTGTTGTCTGCCTCCTGAGCTGGCTTATGGACGGGGCAAGGGTGTAGCATCTCCAGGGCTCAGTGGTGTGGCGAGGTCTGGATCCGATGCTGTTCTTATCCAAGCGTCACCTCTTCTCTCCTTGTTTCATTCGGGGACCCCGCAATGAGTTTATGACTTCTGTCTCAAGCCCTCCTTCCGACATGCCCACGAAGCGTTACTTAGTTATAAACCAGGCTGGCTTAGCGCTTACCTGCAGCCGGCCTGCTACAAACGTCAGATTTATTTAGTTTTCCCCCGTGTCCGTGTGCGTTTTGACTGCAGAACCTAGCCTGCTCCAGATTTTTCAACGGATTTCAAAACTGGGGAACGTGAGAAACTGAAAAGATTCTTGTTTAAAAGGCTCAAGAAATTAGATCGATCTGCAGATCTTCGGGTCTATACACTCAGTTATTGGCTCATAGTTCATAATGTAAATTTTTTTGTAAAAGAAATGGAAAACAACACTAGCGGGGAGGTCATGAACAAGGGACTCGCAGTTTTTTTTTTTTTTTAATGAAATATACGAATATGAATGCTCTCTAGGAGTTGAAGTGGTTTTAGGAAGACTATGTCATGCACAGTGTGGGTAATAATGAGCATCATTATGCATCCTAGAAGCTAAAAATAAACTGAAATGTAAACGATTGCAAAAAATCCTTACGACCTGCTGCTTTTTAAAATGGAGAACATGTAATGTTTAAGATGGGAGTTGTTATTGGTCCCCTTTGGGGGGATTGTGAGCTTCAACGTCAATAGGTTTGGACAGCTAACACCCTGGCCTGGAGACTCTGACCCAGTCTGCTTGGAGTATCTTCCTTGGCAGACAGTCACTGTAAGAATATGTAGTGGCTGTATCAAATGCCTGTTGGACCACTACCACTAAGAAATGACTTTAGACTGGGAGAGATTGTGTAGCTATGAAATAAAGGACATTCATTACTAATTTATTTCCTCAGCCAGTGATAATTGACTACTTAAGAGTACTGCTTAACATATGAGGCTGTTTAAAAGTAACAGCTGGTTAAAGCATGAGAGATTCTACAGTGTAATGACAGTAAGATAGGGATAATGTGAAAGAGAGGGTCTAAATTAGGAGGGCTGAGGATTTCTGTGTGCCCGCTGAGTGCTGGATACATTCTTACCTTGGCTACCTGAGGTCAGGTTTTATTTCTTTGTAACAATCAGTGACATCATAACCAAGCCCAGCCTGTCCTTTGATGCTCTTCCCTTCCTGTTCATAAAAGTTCAATTCAATTTCAGTTTTCTTCCTCACAGTTAGGCTTCCCTTTGGGCTTCCAGTAATTAAAACTATACAAAAATACTATACAATTACATTATAGTTAGTCTGTGGGCAAAAACCTGTTGGTTCCTCTGTGTAACACCTGCGTTATTTTTGTTTAATTCCTAGTACTTTTCCTGACTGCCTCTACTATTAGGTTTTCGTTTTGAGACAGTTTCATGTGGCCCCTATTGGACTTGTAATCACGGTGTAGCCAAGGATGATGAACATAATCTTTCTACTTCTGATTCTGTCTCCAATATTTTGTTGAATGATAAAGTGAAGCACTTTAGGAAGTCCGCAGGTCACAAGAGTTCTCTTCATACTTGTATATTGTTGTGCTCGAGGTCCACCAAACTAGCAGCAGACACTATCTAAAGATGTATGTTAAATTTGGGATTACATTCTGATTTAATTTAACCTTAGATCTTTTTATCCAGTTAAAGCAGTCACACAATTTTTCTTTGCTACAGCTCTTGGTCCTTGCCTTTAAGCATGTTGCTCCTGCTGCCTGCATGCCCTGGAAAACGGGCTACCTCTATCTGTCCTTTAGAATTGGCTTGGATGTTCTCTTCCTGGGGCAATTCTCATTTTGCTCCTGTATGTTCCCAGATTACTCTGTATTTCTCATGCTGCTTAATCATCTTGGAGCATGTGATCACCTTTTTCTGGTTTGTTAGATTTTTGGCATTAAGAGAGCTGGGAAAGTGTGCACATTGAGTACTGAAAATGTTTCCATAATAGGCTCTGGTATAAAATTATATATGTTCCTTGCAGTTTTAAAGTAGTTTGATTTGTTAACCTATGAACACATTGATTTAGTGGCCTGTGTATGCTAGGTACTTAACTAAGTTTGCCAGGAAGGAGCTATGATTTCTCGTGCATTGAAACGTGTTGTACTTGGAAGACAAGAAATTAGAGGCGGCTGTTTGAAGGTAAAGGTTGTGGGGAAGACTTCTGGGAGCTTACCTAGAGAAAGAAGCAACCTTAGGACAAAGAACATAATCTTTGAGGCCAGTTAATGGTCACAAAAGTTAGGCATCCTGGTTCCCCACAAGAATGTCTGTATTGGTGATTGTATACCTTGTGCTTGCCAGTTCTGTAAAGACATATGGCTAGATGGGAAGCGGGAGGTAATGTGAGAAAATTAAATAAAGCCAATTAACTTAAAAGCATAAGACATACATAACGTCTTTTAAGTATAGATTGTCAGTAATGTAGATTGTTAATGAATGACTTCTTTGTGGGAAAAGTTCTTAGAATTTATGGAAAAGTAGACATTTCAGCTTCCTTGAGAGTTGATATGCTAACTTACTTTGCAGATAATTCAGGTGTTTCCTCACTCTTGGACTTGTCAAATTATCTGTTTTGTTTTTTAGATTTTGAAGATGATGATTTGTATGGCCAGTCTGTGGAGGATGATTATTGTATTTCACCATCAACAGGTAAATTGTTTAAAAAAAAAAAAAGATTTCTTTACTTAGATGTCTAAAAATGTCAAGTAAGTATAATTGTCACCCTGGACTGGAATGTTCATGAAACTGTAATGTGTAATGTTGAAAAGGTATGTATGTGTGTACATCTTTATATACACACACACATTAGCATTTAAAGGTTTTATAATAGATTATTTGAAAACCAAAAATAGACATTATATTGGCTGGGGTCGCTTTGAACTTGAGCTCCTGGTGGTCCTCCAGCTTTGGTCACATGTGGATGGATTTGTAAGTATGCCTTCCAAGTTCACCTATAAGAATTTCTTCACCCATGAATAATTTTTGTGTTCTCTGCGTGAGCGTGTGTGCGTGCGCGCATGTGTGCGTGCATGCATGTATCTTGTTTGTCTTTGGTTAGGTATTTCTTCTGCACACACATGGGAAGTGCAGAAGGACCTCAGAAACCTTGTCCCATTCTTCCCTTAGTTCTTTCCGTCAGGATCTCTCATGGAACTGTGGGCTGGGCTGGTGACCAGCAGGCCTCAGAGACCGTGTGTCTCTGCCACCCAAAGCACTGTGGTTATAGACGTGTACATGGCTGCACCTCAGTCTGATGGGCATTGGGGATTGAATTCAGGCCCTCGTGCTTGTCAGTAAGAGCGGAGACATTCTAAAGAAAAAATGAGCAGTCTAAGAAAAGCTTTGGTGCCTTTTCCCCTAATGTTCTCTGTAACATGTAGTTAATATAAGTTCACTAAAATACTTGATCATTAGTGAAATTCTTAAACGTCTGAAGGCAGGTAGTAATAAATTTTATATCAGGAATGTTTTGACTATTAGACTGGCATTGGGAACCATTTATCTAGGAATAGAATTTACACAGATTAAGGAGGCTTACAAGAGTTGAGGTCTGCTAGGCATGGTGGCATATGCCTTTAATTCCAGGACTCAGGATTCTGAAGCAGGCTGATCTCTGTGAGCTTGAGGCCAGCCTGGTGTATGTAGCGAGTCAAGCCAGCCAGAGCTACAGAGACGCTGTCTCAAACTCTGTGTGTGTGTGTGTGTGTGTGCGCGCGCGCGCGCGCGCGCTGAAATCTTCAGGGTTTGTTGAATATAGTTTGTATGAAGTGGAGTGTGTGTGTGTGTGTGTGTGCGCGCGCGCGCGCGCGCTGAAATCTTCAGGGTTTGTTGAATATAGTTTGTATGAAGTGGAGTGTGTGTGTGTGTGTGTGTGTGTGTGTGCGCGCGCGTTGAAATCTTCAGGGTTTGTTGAATATAGTTTGTATGAAGTGGACTGTCCATACAGCAGGGTCTGGTCACAAATAGTACAAATTCAAAGTCTCTCTCTCTCCATAGGCAGCGTTTACCCAGTGTGCGGACAGCACAAAATTTATTCTTTTAGCAGTTGTTGCCCCGAGAGTTACACATGTGGCCTGGCTTACTGGATGGCTGGTCCCAGACTTCTGTGTACCTCTTCTGTGGCTTGACTTGCATCTTGTATTGTTCAGGTTGCTGACACCTTAGCTCCAGTTACTGTTGAACTTTTTGAAAGTCTGTTGACATCACCACACAGGAGGTAGTTAAATGCTTTCACTTCTTTGATAAACTTATTTTTAACAAAAGCATACAAATTTGAGTTTTTTATTTTCTAGAACATTTTCAGTGTGCTTAGTAGGCTTGCAAGAGATCCAGGTTGTGATCACCATCATCACCCTGACAGCAGCGACAAAAACACTACCACAAAGTGATCTAGAAAAGAAGAGTGTGCTGGAGCTATCACATCAGACCAGACCTAGCCTGTGCTGGCTTGTCCTTGGCGTGCACCACAGGCTAACCTACCATCTGGGACTCTGCCTCAGCATCATCCCGATGTTGGCATCAATGGCCAGTGTGCCTGGGCGTGGTCTAGGTGATGTTTTTAGTTTTCCCCCTGTGTCCCGTGAGAAGTGGGGCGTTTGGAGTGGTTCTGTTAGCCCAGCAGCCGGCCGTGGCAGAGCAGCAGGGTTGCTCCCAGGCCTTGGTGGCTGCTCTGTGAAGCAGACGCATCCTTGTTCCTGTGTCCTTGTTGGTGTCTGTCATGGTTTTTCCCTCGTTACTGTAATGAAATTAATAAAATATCAGGACCAAAAGCAGCTTGGTAGGACAGGGTTTATGTAACAAAAATGCTCCAAGAGACACGTTCCTGGGCCCCAGCGATGGAGCCGTTCCTCAGCTGTGTTCTGTCCTCACGCCAGGATCCGGCATCACCTTCTCCCTTGGGGATTAATGCACACATGCTGTCCCGAGAAGCTCGGGGTTAACAGTATCCGCTCTTTTATGTATTCAGGAGGGGAGCTCTACTCATAGTCTAGTGAAGCCTGTAATTGAGTTGCTTTACCAGTTAATAGAAACCTCCAACTTGAGCCATGGATGCATGCATTTTTTTATTTCTTGACAAAAAGTTTTTTTTTTTTTGTTAATGTAGCTCTTTAAAAATTTTCTTTACAAAGAATTTTTTTATACTGCTTATTGAGTGTATGCCAGTGTAGGACACTGCATTGTAGGACACTAATAGCAAAAGAACCAGGAAAAGCAACTTGAATAATCTGCTTTGTTTCAGTTAAGGTGAGTGGGCGTAGTCCTTCGATATATTAGTCTGAACCTTTACTCATCATTAGTTCTGTGCGAGAAAAGCCCCATTTTCCCTTTTTACTGTAAAGCAGCTGGGCCAGGCCCTCTAGTCCGCTGGGTAGAGAACAACCCTGACTTCAGTCTGAGCGTGTTGACAGGAAGGCTGAGCAGGGTGCTGAGTTGGGGAGGGTGTAGTTGGAGCTAGGGCCACTGAGATGTTGGTTTTGGGAGACTCACAGGATTCACACAAGTCACAGCTTGAGAGGCCGGGTGGGGCATGGGATCCAGTTGTGAAAGGTCTTGTCATTTGTGTGTGTGTGTGTGTGTGTCAGCTTTAACTGGAAGTGTCTGAGCATGGAGGGGATATAGAAACTAGACTGGCTGTCCTGGAACTCACTCCATAGACCAGGCTGGCCTTGAACTTACAGAGATGTGCTCTCCTCTGTCCCCCAGAAGCTGGCATTAAAGATGTGCGCGCTACCACTCGCATCGGGACAGTGTTTCCTAAGCTTCCCCGTGGTATGAAGCAGCAGGGAGTAGTCGTTCAATGCGGGTTTCTTTTTTACTTATCCTAGTTGCGTCTTCTTTTTTTTGGTTTGGGAAGTAGGGAACATCCCCAGAAACAGAAGCTTCTGGTAGATGGAGCGGGCGCGTACAGGCTGTAACTTCTGCTTTGCCATCAAAGTTTCCAGTGAAACTTGTTGAGGAAATCGTCTGATTCTCACCCAGTCAGCACTGGCTGGTCTTGGGTTTCTTGGGTAGCAGTGGTATTAGACAGTTGGAGAACATACACAGTGAGCACCGAGCACCCAGCACCCAGCACCCAGCACCCAGCACCGAGTACCGAGCGAAGCAAAAAGCAACGTGGATCTCTAGGTAGAAAACAGCACCATTGGTATTTTTAGGCTGACAGAATAAATCTAAAATGCCAGGATTTTAAAGCTTTACAGGTCACAGGAAATAAAAGACTGTCAATCTAAGCATTACTTGATGGTTATAAGACTTACCTCTGGCCTGATTTTAACTGTGGAAAACGTATCCTTAGAGAAGTTGAGACAGCATGTTTCTTCAGTGTTCGCCTATAATACTAACTTTATCTTGTATAATATGGGGGAGGAATATACGTATTTGTAGATAATATGTGAATTCTTGAATACTTTGTGGCATTCAAAAATAAAATTAAGAATAATTACAGGGAAAATAAAATTAGGACATGTCTTTTAACCTGTAGATCACTAACAAAACCAATAACCATCTTAACAAAAGTACTTGCACCTTTGGAGAGGTGTCCTAGCTCTGTAATAAGGAATACGGGTGTAGGACTTTTTACTTTAAAAAGGCAAAGGCTTGATTCGGAGAGAGGTAAGGACTGTGACCAATGGGTAATGTTGCAAAGGCAGCATTGTATTAATATTCCATTCATATTAAACATTCCTGGAACAAGGCCGTGGCTAACCTGAGCAAGAATGCATTGTCACAGTGTACCTACAGGTGCGGTAGCTATCCGCCTTCCGAAGCCTGCTGGTGGGTGGCATTGCCTTCCGAAGCCCGCTGGTGCTGGTGGCGCTGTCTGGGCTGCACCGTCTTTCCTGTGGCCCCTCTTCATGCCCTCCCGTCTTTACCGTTACTACACATGTGCTCAGTTCTCAGCTTCCTTGATGTATTGATGTCTTGTTCAGTCTTCAAGTTTTCTGTGTTCGTACCTTCTTTATTGTAACTGCTTCAGTCTCCAGACATTTAGTCTCTCCAGTACTTGTTAAATATGTTACTTATTTGGATTTTAAGACACAACAGTACACTCCTTTTTTTTTTTTTTTTTTTTGGGGGGGGTTTTCCCTGCTAATCTATATGGTCTTGACTTGTGGCCTTCTGATTTCTGAATATAAATATTACACATGGGCAGTAAGTTCGTATTTTTTGCATTATCTATAAACTTTGGAGGTGGTTTCTCCGTCAGCATGTATATGTTCCAGGAACCGTGCTCAGAGTCTAGCGTCAGGGCTGTGTTCAGTGGGCTTACTCTGTTCTTAGGGAGAGTGGGGTACTGTCAGGGCCCTGCTCTGCCCGTAACGAATATGCCAGTGACAAGTTTTGTGTGTGTGTGTGTGTGTGTGTGTGTGAGAGAGAGAGACTGGGTGACCGTGCCACTGTATGATTGAAAAACTGAGTTGTTCAAAATTTAAGGCCTGTTGAGTGCTGGAGAGAGATCCTGGCTCAGCGGTTAGGCACACTACTGTGAGGACCGTCTGTTACCTCAGTTCCAGAGGAGCTCATGCCTCTTCTCTGTGTGTTGCCCAGATGCGTACTGGGGCAGTGTAGTCATATACACTAGATAAATAAATCTAAAAATGCATGCACACACACATACATACTTAATTTAGTGCCCATGCTTTGAGTTACTTTTGGATTCTGTCAGAATTGCAGTTTCTTAGATAGTAAATTTAGTCTAATGTTTGCTTCTCTATGAAAATACATCTGGAGTGCTTTCTTAAGTAGATGAGCGTGACGTGTGCTTTAAGATCTCAGTACAAAGAGAAAATAAAGGCGCATAAATGTGAGCAAGGATAAAACTAGATGAACGGATGGTCATGGAGACTAGGGAAAGAACAACAGCGAGAAATTAGTAAATCCTTAGTCTGAGGGTTTGGAGAAAACGTGGGTGGATTAATATTGTCCTGGGACATTGCTAATTCATCATTCTTGTCAGACGTGGACAACTGGCTGTGAGTGGTGATCAGATCTATGTGTGTGCATTTATGCATGTGGATTGCACGTGTCTGTTGTCTATGTGCATGTTCGTGTGTGTGTGTGTGTGTGTGTGTGTGTGTGCGCGCGCGTGCGTGCGTGCGTGCATGCGTGCGTGAGAGAGAGAGAGAGAGAGAGAGAGAGAGAGAGAGAGATGCATGCATGTGAGGATGCAGATGCTCCCTCCCCCACCCCCAGTATAAGCGTACAGAGATCAGAGCAGAACATATGTTGCTCTGCTGCTGTTTTAGTGCCTTCATGTCTTCAGACAGAACTTCTCACTGAGCTGAGACTTGCTGTTTAGGTTGGGCTAGCTGGCCAGCTAGCCGCTGGGTTTTGTGTCTCTGCAGCACAGGGGACGTGCGGCCCTGCTGGCTTCTCCGTGGGTGCTGGGCTCACCACTGCTTACAAAACAAGTGCTCTAAGCCCCAGCCAGCCTCTTAGCCCCAGGATTTTCAATTTTCAACTTTTTTTGTTTTCAGTTCTGAGACTGAAACCTAGGACCCGGGAGCACGTCAGCAGCGGGCTACAGCCGGTTCTCCTTTATCTCAGCTTATGGGAGAAAAAGTCAGACACTGTTGGGGATCAGCTGTGTTACAGCATCTTTTCTTCTTTATCCTAGCTGCTCAGTTTATTTACTCGCGGCGTGACAACCCTGAAGAGGACTGTGCTTACGAAGATCTGAGAGAGCCTTCTAATTCTCTTCTGAATCACCAATTGAGTGAGATTGATCAAGGTATGGCCTTTAAAAAATATCATGTCTTCATTGGGTGAAAACGATTAATTGTTAAGTAAGAATTTGTGAATTTTATGGTAGTTAGTTATGGTAATGTTTAAGGACATTTATGCTACAAGCACATCTTTGAAGGAAAATGTCCATTTTATTTGATGTGTTTTGTGAGAGTCTGTTTAATTGTGTGTGGAGAAATTGATTGCATTAGGCACAGCAGCTGCTCAGACACAGGCCTTTGGCCTGCAAGGTTTCTTCTCTTATCCTTTCCACGGGGGAGAAAGGCCAGTGATGGGTAATGAGAACATGGAACCTTCGCTCATGAGCCTCTGTAGAGCAGATGGCTAAATAAATGACCGGAGTTGTTTTATTTACAAGAACATGGCTTCCAGGAGATGTAAAGATGAGAGCACTGACAGGAGAGCAGGCATAATTGTCATGTAGTTCAGAGTCTGACTGGCCTTTTGGTAAGCCTTATTTTGTAGGGACGCAAAGAGGATGTGAATCAGGCCAGTCTGCCTGCAGAGTCTCCACTGTTCACCCCGTATGGCATTTCCCCCTTAGCAGTGTGTAGGCTGTACTTCCTATAGGTAGTTACTAGAGCTTTGGATGCTATCTCTGCTAACTACTGACTTCCGATTTCAGTGATTTGTGGATTAATCGGACACATTCCTTCCCTATTTACAGGGAAAGGCTGTCAGCCTTTTAAAGTAAACTTTACACAGATATAAAGCAGAATTGTCTGGTATTTAAGGAAATTATTTTTTAATAATTAAGAGTGCAGTTAGGCATGTAAGGCAGCGTTTGCAAAGGGAGCCTTGACGAGAGATGTCTCATAGTGGGTGCCAAGCACAGCAGCCTGTGGGTACGTGACAACTGCATTCGGGGCACGTTTGGCATGATGCCTTCCTGTGAGGACCGGATGTGATGAGTGTGAAAATAGCCAAGTGCTGCAGTGTGCAAATCTGTCTTTGTTTTACTCTTTAGCCTCTGATGAGTGTAATACTGGCTTCTTATATTAGTTCTAAGAGTAATGGAAATCTTTAAACATTACAATCTCAGGTTTAAATATGGATTTAAAAATGAATATTCACTTCTATTTTAGTTTTCTGGACTTGATTATTTTTATGCTAAATGTTTTGATAACTTTAAAAGATAATTTTTGTTGGCTGTGGAGAGCTCATCAGTTTGGGAAAAACTTAAAAGTAGTACTTTGTAACATGTAAGAAATATATAATAGTGATTAATTGGGTACACCTAGTTTAAAGTAGTTCGCAGTCCCTTTCCCTTTTGAGACATGCTAAAAGTAATGAGTGTAAATTCCACTGTTTAAAGAGGTCACAGTGTGCCATTTGTGATTTTATAAAGTTATTTTTGTTTTTAATAATGTGTATGTCTGTGGCAGGTTTGTACATGTGAGTAAAGGCGCCTGTAGGCCTCAGAAGAGGGTGTTGGATCCTCTGGAGCTGGGCTTACAGACTCATCTGATCCACCCAGCATGGGTGCTTGGGAACAAACTCTTCTCTGTAGGAGTAGTGCCTGCTCTTACCCTATGAACCATTTCTCCAGCTCCATCCATTTGTATTTTTTTAAAAAAAATTATTTTATATATGTGAGTGCACTGTTACAGTCTTCAGACCCACCAGAAGAGAGTGTTGGAGCCCATTTCAGATGGTCGTGAGCCACCATGTAGTTGCTGGGAATTGAACTCAGGACCTCTGGAAGAGCAGTGCTCTTAACCCTGATCCATCTCTCCAGCCCCATCCATTTGTATTTGTAAAGCAAAGGGCAGTATTGCTCTGGAGACCCCGTCCTGCACTAAGAATGGGCATTATTGGATACATATTGTATGTATTTTTCAGGTGTTATTCAGAAACATTGATTACATCGATTTCTTCACTAATGAGATGTGAGAAGACATGTGCATAGTAGAAAAATATAACTGTGGTAACTTCTATCAAAAAAAAAGGAAGTTTGAGTTGAGTATCCTAGTGTAGTTTAAAGTCCTCATGTGACAGTGTAGAGCCTTTCCAAGATGTAGTTGAGCGCTCTAACCTGTTGTGTGTTCCAGCTCGCCTTTATTCATGCCTCGATCACATGAGAGAGGTGCTGGGGGACGCCGTGCCCGATGACACACTGACTGAGGCAATTCTGAGACACAAGTTTGATGTGCAGAAGGCTTTGTCTGTGGTCCTGGAAGAGGGCGTGCAGACTGGGAAGGAGAAGACGGAGCGAGCAGTGTGTGCAGGACAGCCTTCGAAAGGTATGCCTTCACCTGCTGCCGGTCCCGGTGCTCGCGTTTAGATCTGTGCCCCACACGTGGGGAATGCTGTAAGCAGTCAGGGGGGCATGCGCTCCATGAAACTGGAGGTAAGGATAGTAGTCGTGAGCTACTTCGTGGGTGCTAGGAACCAAACTTCACCACTGAACCAACTCCAGCCCCTGATTTGGTAATTTTCAACTTGAGCATTATGTTCCCTTCCTCTTAAAGTGGGAACATTAACAATAACACAGAGAAAATAAAATTAGATAAAATAAATCATTCTCCTTCTTGTTAGTTTCTTACTGAACTATTGCCTTCCTAATGAGATGAGCTAGAATTGAGAACCTAGCTATTAATGTTAAAATTTTCTCTGTTTATATTGTGGATGATTATAATTTCATGTTATTTAAAAATATCATTAAATAATATTAAATACTGAAATTACACTTATCACATTTTCATTTTTAGCTAATGTGTAAGAAAACAATAGATCTTTAATGTTAAAATTATATGGTTTGGGGTATAGAATTTTATGGACATGGAGAATTGTGGTACACATGTACTAATTGTTAGGATTTCCTTTAGTGGGAGTTTGATCGTTTGTTAACTGGATTGATATGTCCTTTAATATTTGCACTAGACTTCTGCAAAACTGCCTAGCCTACTACTTTGAAATCAGTGCTTTTCTGTCGGGGTAGGGGGCTGAAACATGTACTTTTAATTGATCATAATGATAATGTCTTCCATATTAATAGTATATCCTTAGAACACAGAAACACGGGTCTTGTTTGCTTGCTGTTTTTAATGTCTTAAAATACAGAATAAAATGAACCCAGTTTTTTCATTGTTTTAAAAGAAGTTTTAATGAGGTAATCATGATAATTTTACTATGATAGGCCTTCATAGCCATGAACTGTATGATTCAATAAATTCGTGACAGCTAGAACATTGGTACTTACCATTACACAGTATGATGGTCACCTTAGGTTGTTAGAGGTAATATTCCTTTTTTGTTTTCTTCATGGTTCCTATTGCTAAATAATGAACAAGTATCATTTATATTATGATCAAGAAAAACACTTAGTAATTAAATGCCTTATTTCATGTCTCCTTTTGGTTGCTGTGACCGTCTTCTGCAAATGTCAACTCATGCGTCTGAACATTAATGGCTCTTGTAAGGTAAGGAGTCTTATTTTCTTCCTTTGAAGTTTCACCCCAAAATGTCCACCGTTCTTATCCTCAATCAGAGAATCATTTGGATAGCAGTAGCAAAACTTTTGATTGTTGTAGCTCACTAGCAGAATATGGATCCGATAGTTCTTCACTTGAGTCACGTCACTATTTACTTCATAGGAAAGAGAAATGTGACAGACCCCAAAATGAAAAGGAACTAGAATCATGTAAGTTAACAAAAGAGTTGGCTCCAGCTCATCTGGTTCATGATAAGCCAAGAGATTCTTGTGCAAGCCAGCCATCAGCCAGCGGGCAGTGTGAGCTTAAGAGGCCAGATGCTGATGTGGGAAGACCTCCCGCGTCCGCGCATGCGCCTGAAGAGGATTTTACTTTCAAAGGAATACCAGCCTTAGCGTCCCTAATGAGGGAGGACACAGTAGCTAGTGGTTCTTTGGGTATTCAGAGCCGCTCACTACCTGGACTTCAAAGCATTCCAGCGCAGACCGTCTTGGGAAGCTTAAGCAATGCATTGCACTGCTCTAGCCCAGTGGGAAATAATTCCAGGATAAACACTGAAGTTGAACAAAGTGCCAAGAAGAGTACTGTGAAAAATAGCAGTTTCCCCTTTTCCCAGCAGGAAAGTCCGTCCCTAGCTGAGCTGGCTGAGGAGCACAGAGCAAGCAGCTCTGGCCAGCGCTTCACTCTGTCTGACCTGTGTAACCAGTCATCTGCCAGCCTGGGTTCCCTGCCCCTGTCACAACTGGCAAACCGCCCTCAGTCTGCTAACGGAGTATCAGAACTAACAGGCTCTCTGTCATCGTTGGCATTTTGTAAAACTGCTCCCACGAGAGACCTGGAGAATTTATCCCTTTCTGACTTGATTGCAAAAACAATTGAACTAGACAATTCTCAGATTAAGAGAGATTCCTTTGAGCTTAGTTTATCTGAAATAAGAAGTCCTGAAGTTGATTCAAATATTGATCTTAGTGTTTTGATAAAAACTCCAGAGTTTGTCCCAAAGCCTGTAGTTGACCCATCAGTTGCTCTAACACCAGACACTAAAGTTCTGAGTTCCAAGTTAGGGAAACCGTCCAATTCTACTAAGGACAGTAAGACAAACAGAAGAGCCTCCCTCGCTAGGAAGACTCCTCTGCCTCTGCCGTGGACCAAGGCCCTCGCTGCCAGGCCTTCAGCCTTTGCATCAGCGCTGTGTCTCCGCTATCCACTGAAAAGCTGCAAGAGGCGCACTCTGGACCGCTACAAGGCTTTCCTCTATAGCAGACAAGTTCAGGGTGTAGCGGACAGAGAAATAAGGCCTCTTGTAGCAATCACGCCATTTGACTTCAAATCAGCATCTCCCGATGACATTGTAAAGGCGAATCAAAAGAAAGCATTTACTAGAGAATAGGAACGGAAGGGAAACTTGGCTGCTGTTGTAAGCTTTTTAATCTCAATGTAAAGTTTTTGTAGGATCATTTTATATTATGGAATTCAAATTGTGATTTTTATTAAAATTGTCTTAAGTCCATATAACAACTTAAGTCAAGGACTTTTTGCACTGAGAATTTTTTTATGATATCTTGGAGTAATGACTCATTTAAGTTGCTAGCTCATAAGAGTGTATGTTTACAGTGTGCAGATGGAAACATGATATTGTGAATTGGACCTCAGATATTTCATTTAATATCCAACTTTCTTAAGTTTTTTCTATGAAATATTTTGTTCTTTTTTTTTTTCTCTTAAATGAAAGTGCAACTACTTGGGATTGTTCTGATAAGAAGCTTGTTCTCAGCATATATAGCATAGCTGAGACGCTATGTTTGAGTTTTCAACTATCACTGCTCTATCATTCCTGTTTCATTATTTTACTTAGGTGACTACTGAAACTTTTCTTTCTTTCTTTTTTTTTTTTGTTTTGTTTTTTCTTTTTTTTAAATATATATTTTATGGAAACTTTTCTATTAGAAAAACTTAAAATTCTTGATTTTTGCAAGTACTATGAAATATGGTTAAGGTGAATTTTTGATGATGAAATGAAAATCTTTAAGGGACCATGTATATATATTGGAATTGGATTAATACATACATTATTTTTATACTTTATACATTTTATAGGTCTTAAGGCATCCTCTTTAAAATAAACATGTAGAACGTATTTGGAAGTATGTTTGCCTGTTATTTAAATAGTTTTACCGGATCTCTGACAGTTGAGTGACTGATGAGCTGTGAGTGCTTCCTCACTGCTCCTGATGCTGTGTGTCCCACACTCCACTCCGGAGTGGCCAGCAGAGTGCCTGCACTCAGTAGGACAAGGATGCGTCTACAGCCTGGGTCAGTCACCAGAGAGTGTGTTCTAAACGGAGTCACTGTTGCTGCTTTTCAGACTGGCCGAGTAGGCTTCTAGGGAGGCCTGGGGAATGTATTCTCTAGATACTTAATGTATCAGGTGATACATATGTCTGCTTATGTAAAAGATTTAATGCCAAATAAATCAGACCAAGTTAATTTCTAATAATCAGAAATATCAAGAACATGTTAGGGATAATTGTCTTTTGCCTAGAATGAGTAATAGTAGTGTTACTAGTCCTTGCATGTTATCTCTTCATGAATATTTAGGAGCTGCCCACTAAGCACTTTTTTTTCCTGGCAGCTGCTTCATTATTCTGTGTGTGTGTGTGTGTGTGTGTGTGTTTATATTCAGATTGACTTTTCCAGTAGTTTCAGCTGCATATGATACTGCCATATCCAGTATATTACTGAGCCACAATACAAGTCCCACAATGTGTTTGTAATGGAATATTTTATTGTTTATAATGTTTAGGAGGTTATAAAAACCACAACATGCTTTTTAGGAATAGCATTAAAATTTGGGTTACCCTTAGCCACTGTCTTTGGTTTTCTAGTCTTCTACCTCTAGTAGTTTAGTAGTCCAACTGTTTAGAAGACTTACCAACTAGATTTATGTGCAGGTAGTGTCCAATTTAGAGCTGAATATATTCTGAGAGTTTGAAACGCATAATTACTCCTCATAGGTAAAGTCCTATGTAAGGGATTCTCTTTCCACAGAAACCCAAATATTCATACTTGATCCACACTGAAGAGTATGATAATATTATTTTATTTTTTATGATGGAGTAATTTTTAAGAAGAAAAATAATACTTTGTAACCTAGGTGGCCTGTGTGCCCTTGTTGGCTGCTTAGGATTGAAACTACCACTTAGTTTTTTTCTCATGCAGAAAAGGTTCATTATATATATATATATATATATATATATATATATAAAACATTTCTTTTAAAAATAACTTTCCAGACTTCCTGTTTCTCTTGACTTGGCTTCTAGCATGTCTGTCATATGCTTAACAGCGTCTTATCCCTGTGACTGGAAATGTCACAGTTTCTGAGACTCAGAGTGGAGCCAAGAGTGTCTCTGATGTCACCCTCGCCATGGTCCGTGGTAAAGAGCAGAGTGTGCTCATTGGTAATAGACCATTGTGACTATGTTTATAGCAAGTATATACCAGCCGCTGCTGCCTTGGTAGCGCAGGGATGCTAAACATGATAGGTTTATTTTGTTTCCTATCTCAAATACCCATGTTGACACGCAAAGCTGTCTTGGTGCTATGACCTGATGCCTCCAGTTACATAGGAATGCAATACGATTAGCTCTAAATGATGTGAAGGATGTTCAGAATGGTCCCTTTTGCTCTTTGTTCTCTAAAGGATTTGTTGTGTTCATGGGTATTTTGTCATTCTCACATAAAGGAAGTAGTCTTAGAATTGTCTAGAACCGCGAATGCTCTGCACAGAGCCCTGACCTGTGCCCTGCTTTTCCTGCTTCCCGTGCACGCTCACCTGTGCGCCTGCTGCTTCGAACCTTCCTTTCTTTTATCCTTTCTCAAAGAACTGGTAATAGCTGTTAGAGTTGATGTGGTACGCGGCTGTCATGTGTCTCCTTGTCACCCCAGTGATAACAAACACCAGGGAGGGCTTCGACTGTAAACGGAAGCACTTCAGAGGATACAGCGCAGAGTGGACAGTGCCTGCTGTCTTCTAGATTGAACAGTTTGCATTTGGATCATTATATATTGAAACCAAATTATGTATCATCAACTTTATGTTCACAGTGTGCATATGTATACATATATTTGTTTATAAAATGAGTTCTATGGTAGCTAGAAATTCCTTTCTGTATTTTAATAATGGAATGTGTATAAGCAAAGATAATGTTGGATAGAAAGGGAAGAACTATTAGAAATTTCTATGGTAGTTTTTATATTTGTGTCTATAATTATATAAGACTGTAATTGTGTAACTAATTTTCATGCTGTGGAAACTTGTCACATTTTGAATGTATATATACATTTTTATAAAAGCTACATTGAAAGAAATTAAAATTCTGAGGTTTTCTTAAATCAAGTATGAAAACATTGCTTACCCATTAGAAGTTTCTATAGGAATTTGGTATTTCAGAATGGTATTTTGATAATTTATCCAGAAAGTACTACTTTTCTTATCTTTCAATAGACAAATTAAAAAATAATCCACTGGGTGGGAAGAATTTCTTCCAATCATTTACAGTTCTTTTTTCCTGTGGGGTTGTGCATGTGTGCATGTATGTTTGTAATTTAATATTTATGCCTCAAATAGAAACATAAGCATCCGTACAGGCTACTGAGTATTGATTTCTGAGGTGGTGCTGGGAGGGAAGAATTGAGTGCACACTTCCTATCTTGTCATGTCTGGCTTACATTGTGCTATTTAAAGCAGAGCATTTTAGGTGCAGGCCTATGCCAAAGTGAACAGCCTGAGGATTCTTACCGCAGAGAGCAGGTGGATGCCGGCATCTCTTTACAAGTTGCTGAGGATTCTTACCGCAGAGAGCAGGGTGGATGCCGGCATCTGTTTACAAGTTGCAACACCTGTAACTCTGAAAGAGATCCTTTTTTTTTTTTTTTTTGTCTCCTCATCTGAACTGCTGTGTCTTGCTTTTTTTCTATGTTCCTCAGTATTGTCCTCTGTGTCTTAGGTTGGAAACCCAGCATAATCTTTGATGCCTCTCTTCCTGACATGCTAACTTGTAATTGATTGCCAGTCTTATGTCTAATTCATGAGTAAGCATTTATTTACATACATGTATACACAGATAACTAGTTCTTATAATTTGGGTTAATCATATTGTAACAAAGTGGCTGAAAATATTGAACTAGGATATACTGAGACATTCTTTATATAAAACATGTATGATTACTATGTCCTATAACTGATGAGCCACTGGCTACTGTGCACACTAACCACTCAATATGTAACTCGGTCTACGTGTGCCTCTTGAAAGAGAGATTACTTAATATGTATTACTGCATCTCGTTCCTGTGTTGACATTGAGCGCACAGGTGATCATTTAACATAATACCTCCTCTAATGTGCACCGTATTTGCAGTGCATCTCAGAGTTTCCTGGTGTTCAGGGACTGTAGACATGTCAGTATTCTGCTTCTAAGGAGACAAGAATAGAAAACCACGACAGCAAATCAGTGAGAAGCATGTGTTCCCAGAACGAGAGCTGAAACAAGCAACTAGTGCTGTTGCGGGGTTCGGCCTCACCTGGGAGCTTGTCTGCTGGGGACCCAGGGTGTCCAGTGCTCTGCGCAGCCTGTAAGCAATGGCCACAGTGCCCTGTGGTTTGGAGCGTGATTTGGGGGTTACAGCTACATGTGGGTGAACATCGGTATACACAGTGTTTGCCCCGTGAACCAAGGGGATCTGCCACTGTACAGCATCTGCCCACTAGTTCCCATCTTCAGTGCTCTCTTGGAAGCTGCTAGCCCTTGGAAGGACTGCAGAAACATCTAAGGAGGTTATTGATTGAATGCATTTCCTCTTGAAATATTTCATACACTAGACCCAGTGTAATTCTTCTGAGCTGTTCATATAATTTCCTCTCTTTTTTTCTTTTCTTTCTTTCTTTCTTTCTTTCTTTTTTTTTTTTTTGTCTAATTTGCTCTCTTTTATTTCCTGAGTCCCCCTATGGGCGTAGCTCACCCATTATGCAGTCTCATGGGGACATCTCCTTGGGCTTCCCCTCTCCCTTCCCTCTCCTCTGCCTGGCTCCGTTCTCCTCAGAGTGGAGTCAGCGCGTCTTCATGTGTGTCTGAAGCTCACTGTCTTCTTAGTCCCAGCACTGTGGAGGAGTAGTTAGTGCATCTGCAGACACACAGACACTGTCATTGTCACCTCGTAGCAGCTGTCACCACCCTGCAGACTTGACTTTCTCTTGCCTTTCCATGTTTTTAAATTATCTCTATTGTTAGAAGTTTTAGTTTTTAATTTTTGTTTACTTTTTTCTGTTTTTTAGTAAGTTTTAGCAGCATGTGTATTTATCTATAAGCAGAATTATATGTATATATTTATCGGCTACAGAAAGTAGTTCTTATAATAATCGTTACTCCCGATTCATATTTTGCCCATTTCTTATATTTCAGCTTAGTTTGGATGGTATTTCTTCTGTCGCCCGTGCTGGCCCACAAGTCACCATAGCCCATGCTGACTGCAGTTTAGAGCGTTCCTCCTCCGTTGCTCAGGTGTTGAGTTGCCGAGGTGCGGACCACTGCCCTCAGCTCCTGGGTTATATTTTAGAAGATAGTCTTTTTTCAGTTTTTAAATCAAGTTTGTCAGTCTTCTCAAGATACTTTGTTTGAAAGTTTTCATTCATTATGTTAATGAATACGAAGTAATTTTTTCTAATGCCTTTGACAGAATCTTTGACTTTTAGCTTTGTGTCTTTAATTCAGTGACACTAAGGGCTAACATAATAAACTTGGTTCTCAAGTTTACATCTTTGCCTTTTATGGAAAAGTAGGTGTTAGGACGCACACTCAATTTTCTCTATCTTGAGGTTCTACTGAGACTTTAGAATTTTTTAAGGTTTTAATATTTTTGCAGATTTTGTTTTTCTGAATTATTTTCAAGTAGCTAGCTTTCTTCCCCTATTTAAGTTTAGAGAATGGATATTTCCATGGATACAGAAGGCTCTGGTAGTGTTAAGTATTAGTGGTCTCATAGGTTTATAGTATCAGTCTACTGTGATGTGTAGCCTCTCAAATCCTCTGTTCCATGCTAGATTCTGTTTACCATCATTTTAAGATGATATGCACACGAAGTTTATATTGTTGGTTTAGAACTTGCTTTGAATCCAAGACTAGTTCAAAGTCAGAATCCTCCTGCTGGCGCCCTCGCCTTCTCAGTGCTGGATTTATAGGTCTGCACCGCCATATCCGGCTCTCAGCCACTTTAAATGATTGACTTCTCGTGATTAGACCCTCGTTGCCTTGTTTACTGAGTCCTTTATCTTCTCCTCCTTTCAGAATATCACAAAATAGTTTTTGAGTTATTAGTACATGATTGTGATTTTGTGCCTTATAGTTTCATGACAAATATGGGGTTGAATCCCCTTGTTTGCTGGAGTACCTTTCATATCTTCTCTTCTCGTGTGTTGCTAGTATGTTAGTCACTGAGTTTGTGGCCGGGATGAGCCTGCTAATCAACTTGGGGGTGTTTGGGTTCATGGTGTGGGGTACAATCCACCAGGCCAGAAGCAGCATTAGGATCAGGGTATAAAAGCCTGTTTCTTCACTCAGGCTGCACCTTGTGGAGGTTCCAAACCCTTCCACAGCCCTGTCACCCGCTGGGGACTGTCTGAACAGATGAGTCTGGGGATATCTCAGGTTCGCACAGCTAACTAGTCCGAGTCTCTCGATCGCTTGGGCTTTCTGTAATTTCCACCTTTGCCCTCTGCACAGGAGCTTCCTTCCTGGTCCTCTCTCTCTATCTTGTTGATTTTGTCTTCTTCCGCATGCTCAGATATGTTGGCTGTTTATGTGTGGGGTGCCTGGTCTCTTGCTGAGGTCAGGGGAACCGTCAGATCTCCTGGAACAATCCACCATGTGGAACCAGCCCCAGGTCCTCTAGAAGAACAAGAAGTAGTCATTAGCTGCTGAGACATTTCTCCAGCCTCCTTGCTCTAATCCTAAAAATCTTTTATCCTTTAAGCTCTTCTTAGCTATAGTATCCTTACTATTGTTCATGCTAAAATGTAAAAGTCTTTTCTGGGGGGGTTGGAGAGATGGCTCAGTGATTAAGAGCTCTGGCTGCTCTTCCAGAGGACTTGGGTTCAGTTCCCAGCAACCACGTGCCAGCTCATAACTGTCTGTAACTCCTGTTCCAGGGAATGTGGACACCCTCACACAGGCATACACGTAGTCAAATCACCAATGTTCGTAAAGTGAAAATAAATAGATAAAAAATCATTTTCTTTTCTCATTCCTACTCTGCATTCTTCATCTGCTGTTAAGTTTTCTTTATTTTTATTAGAGTGTCTTTATAACCTCTGTCTTGGCCCGTTCGAATATTTTTTATTTGAGGAAGAGGGAAATCTATTTAGTTTTTTAAAAATGTATTTACTTCATACTTCAAGTTCTGTATGTGTGCGGTATTGTCCGTCCACATGAATACAGCTGCCCGCAGGAGCCGGAAGATGGCGTCGGAATCCCTGGGGCTGCAGTTCCAGGTAGTTTAGCCACTGTGTGTGCTCAGATCAGAACTGTGCCCATGCAAGAGCAGGGGACATTTAACTGCTGAGCGTCTGCACAGCTGCTGGAAGCTCAGTTTCAACAGCATCACTGAAGGAAAGCGGGGAATGTGCAAGGCCCAACTCAGGCCGTCTTGCTTGTATTCTTGACTTTGCTATATTCTACTCTGGGTTCATGTTCTGCACAGTCTTATAAATATTTCATTTTCTTCCATGGAGATACGGCATAAACCTTTACCTTTAATAGTAATTTTGTGAAATTTCTAAAATAGCGTATTAAATGTTACCTTTCTTAATTTTGATAACTGTTAACATGCATGTTAAAACATGCTAGTAGAACATGCACATAGTGTAAGCATAGGTTACTCGTACAGTTCATATGAGCGGGTTGTGAGAGAAGACTCAAGTCAGCATGATCAGTCAGTGTTGTGATGTGTTCAGCATGTCACATCTGGGGAGGCTCACACCTTTCATCACAGTACCCTGGAGGGCAGAGGCAGGCTGATCTCTGAATTCTAAGCTAGCCTGGTCTACATAGTAAATTCCATCCAGGATAGTCAGGGCTATATGTAGAGGGACTTCGTTTCAAAAAAAAATAAATAAATAAAAGAGGTATGTTTTGATAGTGGCTCTGTTTGTCATGCAGACCCATGTAGTGTGTCTATACCGGGTGTGACTGTGTAGACGGTGTTGTCGAAAGTACCCTTAGACCCTGGCTGCTGTTTCCTAAGCGTCAAGCCCTGGTCTAAGATCCCTTCTTCTCCCTGCACTTGGCTGTCTTAGACTTGAGAGCGAGAGCTGGGGATGCCATTGTTAGGAGCTGTGGCCTCTCCTCCCTCCCTCTCTCTCCCTCTCTCTCCCTCTCTCTCCCTCCCTCCCTCCCTCTCTCTCTCTCTCTCTCTCTCTCTCTCTCTCTCTCTCTCTCTCTCTCTCTCTCTCTCTCGGCATCCTGGAAGTGTCCTGCAGTTGCTATGAAGACCGCTCGAACGAAGGGTTAAGATGAGCGTCTGACTTCCACTCAGTTCATGTGACCTTACAGTAATGCACTCAGATGTATTTCATTTTACTGCTGTTCTGGTTCTGTAGGCTGTTAAAATAGGCATAAGTAAGTAGCGTTTCTAGTTTTCCATTGTCAATGTATTTTCTTGGAAATTTTTCCGCTCAATTGATCCATTACCAAGTATTTTTATTCAAACAATAAGAAGAATTTTTATACATCTTATAAAGATAGCTAAGAATGAATTGGCTTTGTGCTTAATATTACGTGGGAGTTTTTTTTTTTGAGAGGAAGTGGTTGAATTCAGTGAAGAAGCTCAAGTACTCTGCAGTGTTCTCAGATTCTCTTCATATATACACCTACACTGGAAAAATTGACACATGAATCGCTGCTTAATTTAAAAATAATTACCTTAGACTCTTCAAGTTTTTAACTTAACATAGCATGTGAGTTGCTTGAATATTACATAGAATTTCCTTTTAATCCTAATAACTTTGTTTTTAAAAATTATCAAGATTAAAATTAGACATACATACAATTATTTCATTCTGTGGCAATTATAAATCTTTTAGTAGAATCCCTTTTGAATACATGCTGTTTACTATTAAATATTTTAGTGAGGGACACAATGGAGGGAAAGGAGAAATCAATTCAGTTAAACCAGCATCTAATTACTTTGTATTTCTTTTATAGAAAGATTTCAGAAAAAATGTCAGCATTAGGGTTCTATAGACAGTAAAGGCACGCTCTCTTCCTTTGAGCTTTGGGCGCCTTGGTGGGGAGCCTGGAACAGTGTCTCACGCCTACTGTCTCCCCCTCACAAGTGCTGGAACTGCAGGCATGTACCACTCTATCTAGCGTCCTTAGAATTCAGTCTCTAAGATTGTATTGTTAATTATGTGTGTGTGTTTGCACGCACACACGTGTGATCTAACTTACAGAGAGGCCAGAAAGATCATCGGCTCCTCTGTGATTGGCGCTATAGGCAGGTGTGAGCTACCGTTCGTAAGTGGGCGCCGGGACCTAACTCAAGACCTGAGAGGGGTGCATGTGTGCTTTAACCTGAGCCGTGTCTCCAGCCCCCTTTGAGAGCTGTGTAGCAGCCCACCGAGGAGGTGTCTGGTGATTTTATTTAACCAAATACCACATGAATTTAAGTTGTTTATTTGATAGTATAAAGATGTATAGTTTATTTGATAGTATAAAGATAGTATGTAAAGATGTTGCAGTCTCAGTTATTTCGTGACAGGTATGATTCTGTTGGGAAGCTGAGAGATGAAAGGGTTGGCTGTGGTGAGGTGATTGTTAAACTGATCCACCTCGTACATGGATTTGAGTCCTCATAGGGTGGCTGAGGCTCTTTAGTAAAGGGTACCATGTCACACGCCGATGAACGTTAACTTGTGTGGAAGTTGTTACTTGTGAGTGAGCTGCTGGTGTGGGGGCAGATAGGTGGCACTTCTTGGGCAGTCAGGACAGCAGCTGTCAGTGTGCTTGAGAACTGTGGTACCTGGGGGGCTTTGCTATGCATTAGCATTGCCACAGTACCAGTTACACGGGAGGACAGCATCTGCCTCACAAGTGTCTGTGAGAGGCGAGCTCCCCTGTGATACTGTGAGCACAGCATCTCACAGATGGAAACTGCAGCTGTGCTTGGTTCTCAGAATCCCCTTTACCCAGCTGACGATCTTGGAGATTGTTAGTTTAGATGACTTATCTGCTAACTTTCCACCACTTGTCCAGTTTTTAGCAAAGTATGTTCTTTAATATTCTCAAATAAAAAATATACTGAGATTTTTTTTTACCCCCTTAGAGAAATGGTTGTGAGATACCGAGTGGGTGCTGGGCACGGGGGTGGGGGTGGGTGCTGGGCATGGACCTCAGATCCTGTTCCTCAGTGCTGTTAACCGCAGAGCCGTTTCTTCAGCCCCAAGCTCACTTTTTTTTTTGAAAGCAGTCTGTTCATACACAGTTCTTTTGATAGTTGTGATGTTAGAAGATCAGTGTGAAGTGTTAGCTCCTCAAAGTAGGAAAACCATGGGGATATTCGAGAAATTGAGTTAAAAATAAATGAACTAACTAAAAGCCCAAGATGGGGTTCTGAAGAGCTGCAGTGTGCTTTTCTACATGGTGTTCTGGGGTGGCTGGGGGCAGGATTTAAACTTTATTCTATAACGTAAGGAAGGCACTATTTTTCATTCAGGCTGTTGTAATTTTGGCCTAACAAGCAAATTTTTGGCCACAGCAAAAGTATTAATAAATAAAATGTGTTTTTGTTTAGATATATGAGTTTTTTGTGTATTCTTTTTCCTCTGCGCATTGGCACGTATGGAGGCCAAAGGTCCCATCTCCGGATTTGCCCACCTTCTGGTTTGGAACATGTCTCACTCAGATGTCAGGCCTGCCTTCCTCCCCACTGGCTCGGCTTCTTGTGTGGATTCCGAGGGTTAGAACCGGGGCCCCTGCTTCACAGAAAGCCCTTCACCGCCCTGTCTCCCCAAGCCTGAATGCAATGGTGTAGGGAACAGTTTCTAGAGCTCAGTGTCAGTCACTTCCCAAGTGACCAGGAGACATTGCTCCTGTCTAATGGCTGCAACTTTTACTTTGTGTAGTAGATTGTAGTTTTGTATCAAGGTTTATGGTAAACTCTAGCACACACTGAAGTCTACCTACTGCATGTATATAATGACTGTATGTACAGTGTGCATATGTTTGTGTGTGTTTGTGCGCCCGTGTGTGTGTGTGTGCGCGCGTGTGTGCGCGCGTGTGCGCGTGTGTGTGCGTGTGTGTGTGTGTGTGTGTGTGCGCGTGTGTGCGCGTGTGTGCGGCGTGTGCGTGTGTGTGCGCGCGTGCGTGCGTGCGCGCGTGTTTGTGTGCGCGCGCGTGTGTGTGTGCGCGCGTGTGCGCGTGTGTGTGTGCGTGTGTGTGTGTGTGTGTGTGTGTGTGTGTGTGTGTGTGTGTGTGTGTATAGGTGCCATGCCTGTGGCTGCCCAGAGTCGAGTCTTCCGCTCTCCTCACTGAGGCAGGAGCGCAGGCAGAGCAGAACTACCTGTATTGCTGGTCTTGTTAACCAGCTTGTTCTAGGAATCCCGTGCTGTCTTTCTGACACTGTAATTACAGGTGGGCCGGCATAGCCGCTCTCTGGTCTTTTGCAGCAAGCGATTCAACCTCTGAGCTGTTTCCCCAGGTCTTGAAGTTTCTGTTTTCTCAAGTTAATGGATTCCGTGTTACTTCCATAAAATTGGAACCATGGTCCCAGCGATTCTGTCTCGTCTGTTCCTTTCTCATTAGTGGAGATGGGTGCTGAGTGACTGAGGGGATCGTTCAGACCCGCGCGCAGCCGCACCGCTGAAGGAAGTGGCCTGGTCTCTAGCCTCGGAGATGCACTTTCTTATGCACATCTGATAACTAGAATTTTAATGTTCGGTTAGATTCAGTGAAGTGATTTATTTGAAGTTTTTCTTTTGAAAATCAATATCAGTTTCTTGAAATTTTGAGCATGTTAATGTGTGTGAATGTATTTGAACTTTGTGGTATGTTAACTGTACCTGACAGGAACAGGAGTGGCAACAACATGGACTCTCCTGGAAAGCCCTGATTTATTTATTTATTTCTTAAATGTTTTTAAATTTATAGTGTTCTGAGTGATTTAAGGCTGGGAATTTGTTTCACAGGAAAGGCGTTTATTGTGAATTTAGCTTGAATGTTTCTAAAGCATAGAAATAAGAAAGAAGCACCCCTCCTTTTGAAGTTCTCCTCACTGTCTGTGGTGGGAAAGCAGTGTATTTTTAATGGAGACTGAGGGGGGAAGAGTGGGGGCGCACTGGCCTGGCCCTGGACAGAAGCAGGCAGATGTTGAACTAACTCTCAGGCCTGCCTCAGATGAAGACCGTGGCAGGTTGGGCTAGGGGAGGGGTGTGCGCATTCCTGTGTGTTCTTTCAGGTCTAGTGTCAAGCTGGCCTTCTTACAGTGTGTATCCTGCTCTCTTTTGATATGCCTTTTAAAATAAGGAATGAACTGTTAGAACATAATTACTGTGTTCAAACCATTAGGAGACATAAATGCCTTTTAAGCCTTTTTCTGTAGTTATCGATTTGGGGGGGCTGGGTACTCGGAGGACCTCTCCTACCATGGAGGTGCAGTTTTCCTTGCTCAGCCTGCTGTTCTTTAAAGATTTGCGTAAGATCGGCTGCTAATGACCAAGGGACACAGTCAGTACTAGACCGTTTTGAACCCTCCACTGCATGCCTGTAATCCCAGCACTTGGGAGGCAGAGGCAGGTGGATTTCTGAGTTCAAGGCCAGCCTGGTCTACAGAGTGAGTTCCAGGACAGCCAGGACTACACAGAGAAACCCTGTCTCCGAAAAACAAAAACAAAAACAACAACAACAAAAAAAATCAGAACTCTTCAATTTCGTCTCAGCCTTTTTGGACAAGGGGAAAAGCCGCAACCTTCTTTGCCAGGTATCAGCCAGTAAGCTCTAGGCCCTGACTAACATTCTTCCATGCTGCCTCCTCTGTGCCAGGCCTTGTGGTCTACATGCCCCTGCAACATTGCGTGCTCTCTCTCTCTCTCTCTCCCCCTCTCCCCCCCCCCCCCCCACGGCTTCTATCAGTGGCTTGATAATCCCCAGTTGAGACAGTTGTCTTCCTAATCCAAAGTCCACATTCCAGCCAGGGTCCCAGGAGTGGGATTCGGATCCCATGCTTAGCAACAGGTGCCTCTTATGGCAAAGTCATTTTTAATTTAAAAGAAAGGCTAGTGTGTTTATAGTGTCTTCCCCATACTGGTAGCACATCCAGGGTTCTCATCCATGCTTGACAACTGGTCTAGGTTAAAATTCATCTGATACTACAGGCTTGTATTTAAAGGGTTGTTCCTTGTATTTCTTGAATTTTAGTTGTGGGTTATGGGGGAAGGAGGGCTCCCTGGGTTTTCAGATCGGTTTAGTAAGCTTTTCCCATAGGTAACAGTTTTTATTTGTTTAGTACTTTGTAGTGATAGTGTGTGTTCAGGCATTTTGCAGTCATGCTGAAGGTTAATGTCTAGCAGGGACAGAGATTCTTTTCCATGGAGCAGGCTAAGCAGTTATTTTTAAAATTGAAACTCTGAGGGAAGACACCTTAAACAGGCATCTGAACGGGCTTCTTTCTTGGGCGGATTTGCTTACACCTGTGATGAGCCTGAAACCTCGCATGGGGAGGTAGGTGCTTAGACTGGCAAGGGGCGTTAGACCGGCCTGTGGATTGACTTCTCTGTGTGTGGAGGTAGCTTTACACCCGTGACAGATGCATTGGTTCTCCGCTGGGATTTCCTTTCCTTAGAGAAGGTTCTGGTCTGCATCAGCTTCTGGTGAGAGCAGTCCTCAGAGGGGGCGGGGCAGGGGTGCAGTTTTCCTTCTGTCTCTTTTCTTTTGTGTATGGGTGTGTGTGTGTGTGTGTGTGTGTGTGTTTGTGTGTATGAGATGCAAGGGTATAAGTGCACATGTGTGTGAAGTGTGTGTACGAGGGGTGTGTATACATGTGTGTGTAAGGTGTGCATGTCTGTATACCTGGGTTTGTGAAGTGTGTATGTCTTTTTTGAGTGTATCTGTGTGGTGTGAAAGTCTGTATCTGTGTGTCTATATGTGAATATCTGTGTGTGAGATTTGTGTGTGTGTGTGTATGTATGTGTATGTGTGTGTTTATGTGTGTGTTTATGTGTGTGTGTGCCCAAGTGTGTGTTTATGTGAGATGGGTGTGTGTGTATGTCTGTGTGGTGTGTCTGTGAAGTGTGCATGTGTCTGTATGAAGGGTGTGTATCTGTGAGCGTGTGGTATCCATGTGCATGTGTCTGTGTGTGTGTATGTGTATGAGATATTCGTATGCATGTGTCTCTGTGTTTGATCTGTGTGCATGCTGTATGTGCACATGCGTGTGCAGGTACACTGTGTGGGCACATATGGAGGCCGGAGGTCGACGTTTTAGTTACCTTCTTCAATTGCTTTTCCTCCTGTCTTTTGAGAGAGATCTCTCGTTGAACCTGGGATGCTCTTCACTGGCTGGTCTGTGCTTCCCCGGGATTCTCCCGTCTGTGACATCAGTACTGGGGTTAAAAACATGGGTGGCCATACCCGGCTTACATGGCTGTTCAGGCTCCAGACTTGGGTCCTCGTGCTGGCAGCTCACCCACATAAGCATCATCTGATGCCTGGTACTCCGTCCATCTGCAGCTCCTGATGTGAGAACCACTAGTGTAGAGTGCGCGCTCAGCCCACATGCAGATCATACAGTTGCGTCAAGCATTTACTGCCTATGGTGTTCCATTCACTGGACTGTATATTGTGCTCGATTTTTTTTTTTTTTAAGTAACTGAGGAACTAGATGACCAGTTTGAAAAGTAAGACACTTTCTATATTTTAGTATTTTGTACTATAGTACATACAGCTAACTCATAAATCACTCAGATGGTGGTCTGAAATTGACTGCATCTCTCTGGAATGTATGCCTTGGATCTGAATGCCTTTCCCACCTCCTAAAAAATCAGCCTGAATAGAAGACTGCCCAGGTTAGCCCTGGAAGTCCTTGACCTTGCTTTGTAGACTAGGCTAGCCTGGAACTCACTGCCTCTGTCTCCCCAGTGCTGGATTGAAAGGCATGCACCACCCTGCCCGGCAGAAGGATTGACTTTAGCATTACCTTTTCAGAAGTATCTTAGATAGTAATTCATGATCTGCCTCAATAAACTTACAGACTCAGATATGGGCAGCACATTTTCATTTCCTAGAGGTACACGACTCAAGGTCTTTTAGTTTAGAATGACCCTGAATCAGTGTTCTTGGGAAAACACGTCTGTCATTTTGAGGAAGTGCAGTCAGGACCCAGTGGGACAGGAGAGAAGGTGCCTTGAGAGATCCTGGAGAAAACGAGACGAGGTCACCTTGGTCACCTGCACAGGCTTGAGTAGTTAGCTAATATTTGTCTATAAAACATTGGGCTTGACCACATCCAAGTTCATGACATGTGGAACTTGGTTCCGTTTAAGGAGTAGAGCCTCAGCTGATCTGCAGGGAAAATGGGCACGTCGTATTCTCTTCTGAGCGCTCTTTACTTGGCTGTTTCTTGTTTTAGCTGTCTGGGTCTTAGTGACTTCAGGAAATTAATGGCTCGTGTCCTAATTCTGCTCTGTAGCCTTATAGTCGGGTGTTTTATGTGGAGTCCCAGCCCATCAGCCCACGCATCTGTCTTCATTACAGCATGTTGATTAGTCATCACCATAGTCTATTGGTTAATGTATCTGATGCGACTCAGCAGTCACAGGTTCCCATTGTTATAGTTTTTCCCTTCCCAACACTCAGTTCGGCCCATATTCTAATAGTGTGTCTGGTTAGAGTCTTAGCGACCATGGAAGTTCCTGTTCTCCTGCATGCCACAGTGCTCGCCCGTCTCCCAGCACTCTCTTACCTGTGGTACTTCTTTCCATCTTGTTTATCTTGGTGTCAAGCACGTCCCTCAGAGTGAATCTCTGCAGACCACTGCCCCTGCTTGTGTTCAGGGTGACGTCACAATTTGACCTGCAAAGCTCTGAAACACCCCGTGTGTAAAGTCCAGTGAGCCAAGCTTTTGGTGGCATCATCTGTTTGGGTGGGGCTCCTCCGTGGACCTCTCCAGCTTCCTGATCCCCTCCTCTTAGTCTGTTTTCCTCCTCTACTAAGTTCCTTTTGCGTTAGAACCGTGGTCTTGCTCTTTGATCTGTTTTTATCCAGTCCCTACCACAGTGCCACACACTTGGAGTTTCTTCTTTCCATCATGATTGACTTAGTGCCAGAGTGTCTATAATTCTGGTGTGATTAGAGAGCCACGGGATGTGTCCTTTCTGTTTGGTTGTTGACTTGTTAAGGCACTGCATGTATCTGGATTCTCTCAGTTCCTCAGAAATGCCCACTCTATAGACTATAGACTGTTTTACTGAGAAGAAAACTGGGCACAGAGATAACCTCCAAGAGACTGATTGGAGTCCTTGACATGGGGTATACTACTGATATTCTGACAGGGTAGCAGAGGTGCATGTAGATTTATATGTACTGTGTTCTATTCCTTGTTACCTAGGGGAGACAGACAGTTTCATAGTTTTGACTTCATAGGATCAGCAAATCTCAATTGAGTGTAGAAGTTGGCTTCCTTGATTTCATATTCATGAATCTTGAAATAATAAAAAAAATCCCTATACTTTTCATGAAAGTTAGGACATTTGTCTAGAACTTAGACATGGTATGAACCATTGCTCTGATATGAGGAATCAAATTGTTGATGCCAAAGAATCCCAGGCGGCAGACAGGAGCAGCAAGAGAAGAGAGATGGGTTTTCAAAGAGAAATTGGGGCCAGGTTGCAATGGCCTGTGTATAATACGGTTGGTTTTTGGCTTTTGTTTCATTTTTTCCGTGTACGGAGACACCCGAATATATTTTGGTGTGAACATGAGGGTAAGACTTTGGCGACAAAGGAAAGAGATGGTTTGTTGAAAGGGATAGAAGATAGTACACTATCAGACTGCAGACATCTGGTCCTCAGTAGTTAAGAAAGGAAGGAACAAATCTGAATGGTAGTCATGAGGAGAGAAGTAAAGGAAGTGGTGCTAGTTGGGTAGAAAAAATTTGAAGAAAGGAATCAGCAGTAAATGAAGTTTCATGGTTGACAGATAGGAAAAGAGTGTTAGGATGGCTGGTTTGAGGGGAAGTGGTTTTACATAATGTATGTGCTGTGCACTTAATTCCTTTGCTAATTACTCTCAATAGCTGTGGTTCTCTACCCAAGGAAGGAATTCTGTTCCACTGTCTGGAGAGATGTAGCCAAACATCTGATAATGCTGGGGACAGTCTCTTCACAGCAGCAAATGGTCACATTCAGAATGTCAGTAACATTGAAGAACCCTGCTTTTTAACATTTGACAAGGGATGGATTTTACCCTGAAATATTTCTCTGTAAGAAGAAACATGTTCAGAGAAATCACACTTCCCTTCCTTCTGCATTCATTCCTTCGGCGGAATATCAAAACTTTGGAAGAGCTGTCAGGAAATGACCGCTGGTTGTGCGTTTGTTTCTGTGTGCTCACGTCTTACTGGCTACTGTGTAGAGCAGACATACAAATGCATCCTCCTGTTTGAAGTAGTTCTGAGTCTCTATAATTTATTGAGCTATTCCATGACAGTCCCTGACTTTAATTTACCCTGGGTATTGTATAGAAAGTCTCGATTGATAGCTGTAAGCTCAGGTTTCCCATCATTGTTCCTGGTTTACAGATGTTACTGCTCATTCTCCCATAGTGACTTTCTCCACGTAGTGGCCCTTTATTTATACTGCCAGGTTTATACTAGTTGATATGTATTCTAGAGACTTGATTGCATAATTCTTCAGGAGCTAAAGCTGGGTTCAAGAGAAGGTCACTGCGCCTGAGTTCCTGTCTTGTGGCATGTTCATGTTGGGTCTACTCTTTTGATCCTATCATTGTGATTTCAGAACTGAGGAAGCTAATGGGCATAGCAATGTCCAAATCGAATACTATAATTGATGAACTTGATTGACTATAAACTTCAGCAATTATTGTCAAGTTAGTTATTCTAAAATACTACTCAATAATCTGTCTCTCAAATGAAAGTTGATTTTTTAGCTTCATTTGGGCATTTTGCTTTTTGTGTTCTTACATTTCAACTTCACCCTGAAGCAGATACTGATTTTGTGGGTGTGACAAGGGCTGTACCCTATGTAGTTTCTGGTAGCATATTCCTAGATTTCTTTTCATATGAGACTTGTTTAAATTGCTAGCCACTGTGAGGAAACTATGTATCTATTGGGTATACGTGAGATTCTAAGACATAAACTTGAAAATTCCTTTATAATGGTGTAGAGAAAGTAAAGGACTTATAAAGTGTTGACACACGTGTTTTACATGGGTAAGTCACAGTTATCATTTGTGGTTTCTTTTGTTTTACTTCCTCTTAATTTGACCTTCCCATTTCTAAACAGTTTTTAGTAATTTCTAAGAGTATTTAATGCTCCTTATTTTACTGTATATTTAGTAAATGGAAAAGTCCTTCCAAAGCTGTCTCTGGTGTGTGTGTGTGTGTGTGTGTGTGTGTGTGTGTGTGTGTGTTATGAGGGAGACAAAGACCAGATGCATAAATATGCTTCTTAAAAGTTTATTGATTCGAGGGGGGCTGGAGAGAAGGCTCAGAGGTTAAGAGTACTGTCTGCTATTCCAGAAGTCCTGAGTTCAATTCCCAGCAACTACATGGTGGCTCACAGTCACCTATCATGAGATCTGATGCCCTCTTCTGGCAGGCAGGCACACATCTAGACTGAATTCTGTATACATAATAAGTAAATAAATAAATCTTTTTTTAAAAGTTAATTGGTTTGTTAGCGTTTTAGTTCTATTAGTCCTGTTGCACCCCCCTCCCACCCCCCACATTAAAAGCGAAGCCTTGGGTACTCAGGCACACACTGTTCACACTCTGATAGTCTGTGTCTCTGTCGTTTCTATGTTTTTGAGAAGAACCACCATTGAATCCAGCAGAGTCTGTAACACTCACAGGACTCACAGTGCTCTCTTTGCATCCTTTGCAAAAGTACACACTGAGAGAGGCTTTGGTGAAGTCCTGCATTGCAGCTGACAGGGAAGCAGGCAGTTGTGGAGCAAGCGGCAGTCGCAGGCTGACCACACGGGGCAGGAGGTGCTGTTCTCCGAGAATGCTTTGTTGCAGACCGAGCTGTAGCATGAAGAAGGTGAACTCGGTAGGCATGCAGATAATTGGGATAGGGCATAGACCCTGTTATTACAGTGAAATCATTTAGCTCGTATGTCCTGCATATCTATAAAATGGAAAACCCAGGTCTGATGAACTGAATAGCTTAGTTTTAATGAAGGATGGAACACACCGTTCTTCCCTTTCTACTCGGGACTCTGTGCTCGTCATTAAATGTGCGTCTTCAGGATGCACACTTGATGGCCCTGGATTGGAGTCTGGGTAGAGGTGCATGGCTTGAGCACGGGCCTTGATACTCTTTTAGAATGAAGCGCACGGTTGACTTCCACCTCATGGTGGTCTGTTGGAAGTGAGGAATGTGTTGTGTTTGGAAGTGATCAATACATAGATCTACCGAGCTGGGAGCCATTTATTTCACCTCATTGTATGAGTGGAAACTTCACGCACTTCATTTACCAGATTGCTGAGGAGAAGGGGCAGCTATGTCACAGGAAGGGTTCATTCCCCAGTAGTGCCCAGTGGTGCAGCCTACAAGCACCGAGAAGAATTTGAGAGGAGAGTTACAAAGGTGCAAGGTATCAGCTGGGAAACTGAGGCCTGTCCTCTACCCAGCACTCCTTTCCTTCTGCTGCACGGCGAGATTTCCTGGAAATGTATTGCACACAGTGAATGGATTTCCATTTACTTGGGAAGGATATGATAGTCCCACTGTGTGTGTGTGTGTGTGTGTGTGTGTGTGCGCGCGCGTGCGTGCTTGAATGTTTATGTGTAGCTGTGATTGAGTTGCTGGTGTATTTCTGACCTAGGATTTGTTTCCCATCTAGCCTGGTGCTAATGATGTGCACCACTTTATACAATGTGAACTCTTTGAAGTAGAACGATCATGTGTGTATTTGCATTTTTTTAGTTAGGAGTGACTGTGGTTTTATTAGCGTTCTTAAGGATCATCTGACTTAGAAGGAAGACAGGAAGGCTAGTGCTGTGCTTTCAGTGGTATTTTTACCTATAATACTAGCATCCTTTTGCTTATTTTCAATTAATCAAAAAATCGAGATGTTGCATCTTGAGTCTTATAGTAAACACACACCAAAGTAATATTTGCTGCATCCCTAAAAATAGTGTAAGATTATCACATTGACTTCTCTATGCTTACAAGTAGAAATTACGTTATTTCATATAGTAAATATGTAAGAAACTGGAAGGTACTAAAAATGAACTTAAAAGGAAGTCTTGTGGGCCTCAAAGTGGGACTTTTTCATCCTATACTTCTTGTTCTGAGAAGTTTAAGTCTACCTTGTCTCATTTTGTTTTACCCAGTCAGGTGTCTCCCTCTTTATATCATCCACATGCTATATCATTATCATATATGTACCACTACTATATCATCATCATCAGCAGCAGCAGCACCATTACCACAGATCTTCACTACCACCGTCACCATCACCAGCTGCAGCAGCATCACCACCACCACCGTCACCATCACTTAGCACCACCATCCTCACCATTATCATCACCAGCTCCCAGCACCATCAGCAGCAGGAGCAGCATCAGTACCACGACAGCCACCATCATCATCCCCCACCTTCCCTCGCTTGTCACTCTGGGGACTGTAGACCTTGCTTTTCTCGTGAAAGCCAACCCTCCATGGTGCTGCCCCAGTCTTTCCTGGGACGTAGCCACGTCATCCTCAGCCTCAGGACCTAGGAAACCAACCCTTCCTTTCCTGCCCGCCCAGCCTCGTCGCTGGAACTCTTTCCTGTCTCCGCTCTGTGGTGGTTTCCTTTTGCCCCTCTAGGCCTCGGCTGGTTCTTGTGCTTTACAACCCCACAGCTTCTTTCCTTGCTCACCAAAGACTCTGGCCAATGGCCATCAGTTGTCCTCTGCTTCTTGGGGTCTTGATGACCACGCCCTGCTGTGGAGCATACCAAGCTCAGGACTTTACCCGGCTTCGTTCACAGTGATGCCCATGTAGCCACTCAGTCGAGTTTCCTTCCCCTCACAATGACCAGTTCACATCCATTTGGACTCCCGGTACCTCCCGAGCCTTTTCTCAACACAAGGACCCTTCTCTTCGCTTGGTATTCTCCATTTCTCGTGTCCAGCGTAGAGGTCCTGGTCTAGAAACAGTTCAGTTTTTAGAGGGTAATACTTGTATAGGGCTTTCCTTTGTCCTGGCACTTGCTGGGCAGACCCTGGACCTTGTATGCAGCAATCAGTGCCTTTTCTGTTAATGTCTCGTTAGTAACCACAAGCTGTAAAACGTGTCTAATACCCCTAATTTCTTTTTAAATGTTTTTAATTGAATAGAATCATCAGTCCCCATGCCCCTCACTCTGGCCTTTCCCACTACTGTCCCTTGAGCTGTTTCCATGCACCCTGGGTTGAAAGCTCCTTTCTCTTTATAATTGTTATGTATGTGTGTATATATGTGTGTATGTGTATGTACAAATATACATAAGTACAACCTACCTGCTTTTGCCGGGCTTTTGTTGGGTGTGCTTTTGCTGTTGTGTGTGTATATAGTTTCTAGGCTGGCTACTTTGCACTGAACAATCTAAAGGGGACCCATCTCGGGAGAGGCTGACTCTCCTCTCTGCAGGCTTGGTTGCCTGTAGATATTTGTTTACGGGTTGGACCCTGAGAGATTTCCCCCCTCTCACATTAACATACCAGTCGATATTGCCGTTGTTACGGTATGGTTCCTGCGGCCATTTTAGGAGAGACTTTCACCGTCGATTCGATTCCCTGGTATTCAGAGTCAGAGGCTTTGCTCTTCCACTGTGTTTGCAGTACCGTAGGACGCAGGAGCTGTGATGTACACGTGCCTGCTGCTGCTGCTGCTGCTGCTGCTGCTGCTGCTGCTGCTGCTGCAGGGCTCCCCATGGTCTGTTGATGATCTCTACATTGTGTCCAGTTGTGGTTTCCTGTCATGTCTCCATGTTCTGTAAAAAGATGCTTCTGTGTTGAGGGGTGGCAGCCACATTTACCCTATGGGTATAAGGGTAAGATTTAGACTGTAGTAAGGAAGGAATGAAGCTAGTCTAGTGAAGTGGTGCTAATAGATTTACTTCTTTATGGTTTTGGTTCATGACCTCATGAGCCCTGGGGAGCTGACTAGGTCCAGACATGTTCTCTTCCTTGTAGAATGGGCTTTAAGTCTCTTAGATTTTGATTGCCACCAAGACGCGGATGCCAGTCACTACACATTGTGCATATCTAGCCGTGCTGGTGATTGCCCACAGGGATTGACGCTGGCTAGGACTGTGGAGTTGCTCTCCTCCGCCCTTTGGTGGCTTGCATGGGACTTTGGGGAACCATGGAACCTAGGACCCAGCATAGAGGCTTTCGGGCCAGATGCAGCTCCTGTCAGTGTCCACAGTGTGTGTTGCCATTTGGATGAGGCTGACCGACCATTTCAAAGGAGGTTTTCCGTACTTGGTACTGGTGGTTTCCTTAGTCTGTGGTTCTGTCAGGGGATCATAGTTCCCATCCGTGGGCTAACTGCTTATGCTGTGTGTGTACAAGCTTACCTGTACTGAGTATAATTTTAGGTAAACATAAAAGATGGCTCCTGTGGCTGGGTGTTCCCTCACCCTCACCGCTCCTTTGCAGACCTCTCGCCTTCTCCCCGTTACGGTTTCCTATCTGTTGTCGCCTGTGTCTGCTGCCCCTGCCTCTGCCCCACCTCGGTTGTCCTTTAGACTTCATTGGTTTCTAGCGTTGTTGTATATAGTATACTACTATAGTATAGTAGTATACTATATACTATATATATAGTATATAAACGTCATACTATATACTGACGTTTGACGATATGGACTAAAAGACTCCTGTACAGCTATCGAAACAATTGGATGAGTAAGAAATCTTCACCAGACTCTGAAAGAGAATTAATATTCAGAATATACAAAGAATTTTTGAAAAGATTTAAAGGAAACAAATGATCTGGTTTAAAAATGGGCTTGAAATCTAAACAGAGTTCTTGATAAGAGAAAAAGAAAATGGCTAGTAAATACCTAAAGCATGTAAGTGTGAATTAAAACAGCTGTGAGGGTCCATCTCTTCCCAGTCAGAATAGCTAAGGGGGGCAAACGGCGGCCAGCCCTGCTGGGAGGCCGTGGGGAAGAGGCCACTTGGGAAGAGGCCACTTGCTGTTCATTCTCGGGAATGCAGAGTGGTGAGCCACTCTACCAATCAGCCTGGAGACTCTTCAACCCACCAGCAATCCAGCCACACCTCTCTTGGCACAAGCCCAAAGGATTCAGTTCGCACCCCTCAGTCCTGGCTCAGCGGGACTCATGGCTGCCCTCTTCACCACAGTCAGGAAATAGAGACATCTCCATGTCCTTCAACAGACAGACAGTGTACGTCTAACATAGTCACAGTGGAATACTCTGCAGCTGTTACAGACATCATGGCGTTTGCAGGTAAATGGATGGACCAGAAAGATGATAGGGAGTGAGGTGAGGCTGACCAGAAACGCAGATGCTGCACCGTCTCTCTCTCTCTCTCAGCGTGGTTCTGAGCACCTGCTGTTTGCTTGTTTATTTGGAAACAGGGTCTCTACATAGCTCTGCCTGTTCTGGAACTCACCGTGTAGACCAGGCTGGTCTCAAACTCGGCTCCGCCTGTCTGCTGTGATTAAAATCGTGTGCCACCATGCCCAGCTACATGTCTGTTCATGTGTAAGACTATTCTTCTGTTATTAAAAGTTCTTTTTAATTCTCATTTTTTCCAGTTGTACCAGGAAAGTAGCTATTATATTAAAACAAAACAAAACAAACAAAAATGGCAGCTATCCATGAGAAAACCTCACGTTTGATCCTGGACTCCATGTCTGCCTTCTGCACGCTTAACCCTTTCCTCCCCAGCTCGCTGTCTGCGAGCTCTGGACCCTGCTCTTCCTGCATCCTTAGGTGTGCCAGTGTTGGCAGCATGTACACTGAGCCCTGTTTCCTCTCCAGGGGGTCCTGGACACTTGTCCCCTCCCTGCCATGCAGTGTCTGTCACTGTGTACTGTATTCCTCGTCAGAATAGCAGAACCTTGTGGGTGTACAGAAGCAGCACACACACACACAGTGTGGGTCCGCCAGCCTCAGACTCTGGACTCAAGCTCATCCCCCCAACCCCAATGTCTGAAATAAAGGCCTTCAGCAGATAGCCTCATGTTAGTTCTTGCCAGATTTTGCTTCCAGTTGAATTATTAAGTCTTGGAAGATGTCAGGGATGGTGACTCCCCAGTCACAGATGAAAAGACAGGGCATGTCTCTGCTTTCTCACATTCCGTCTGCTGTTTGGTTTATTCTGGCTTTTACTTCATTTTTAAATGCTCTTTATCTGAAGTCTCCTTGCTCTGAGTTTTCACTCTTGTCCCCTGATCCGTCAGCAGCCTTGGGTCCTGGTGCTGCAGGCCCTCTGTTCCCTTTCTTGGTGTCCCCTCTCCCCGGCTCCCCAGCTTCTGTGCACTTAAATGGAAAGTACGTCCAGGCGCTTGTCCTGGGGCCGCTGGTCTGTTCCCTCGGCGCTTGTCCTGGGGCCGCTGGTCTGTTCCCTCAGCGCTTGTCCTGGGGCCGCTGGTCTGCTCCCTCGGCGCTTGTCCTGGGGCCGCTGGTCTGTTCCCTCGTCTCTCCTGCTGCAGTGCGGCAGAGAGCCCATGTGGGCTTTAATAATAAGGAGGCGGGGCGTTCGTATGGTGCCAGGCTGCGCCTGTTTCTGGGCACTCTCTCGACTAGCCCACCTGACGAAAGCCGCCTGGGTGTCCGTCCACCCTCTGTCTCTTCACACAGCTCTCTGCTCTCCCTCCCTGCCTTTCTCCCGTTCTTGCTTCTGTCCTCCCTGCCCCTGTTGATGGGACTGCCGGTCCTCCCAATCCAGCCTCTCCCAGCAGCTCTTTATTCTGCAGAGCCTCTTCCGTGCTCAGCCAGTCTGCGCCAGTCAGCAGCAGGGCAGGGCCTGCTCCAGCTGCCTGTGTTGCCTTTTGGCCTGGATTGGCTACTTGCTTTTTAACATACTAATGTCAGAGAATCTTTTGGGCAGGTGGGGAAGGACAAGCATTTTCATATAGAACACAGGTAATGGCCTAAGAAATGACAATACCAAATGTCAGTCAGCACTTGGCTCTGCCAGCACAGCAACTAGCAATTGAAAATACAAAGGCACTCCTACATAGCCATTTGATACGACAACGTGTGTGCCTAGGGGGATGGGTCACCCCAACACTACAGTCCTGTGCTCCAGTTCAAGCCTTACCAGCCTTTGGTGAGGTGCTTACTTGCAGCCTGAAGCTGTCCGATGGTCAGGTTTCTGAATGTGTAACATCAGTTTTCCTTATGTTCAGACCATTGTCCTCACATATTGTTTCTGTATCTTCTCTCATTTTTCTGCCCACTCTCTAAGACAGGAGTAGGGCTGGTGTCTGTCCCAGTGGTCCTGTGTCTTTGACCTCTAGGACAGGAGTAGGGCTGGTGTCTGGCCCAGTGGTCCTGTGTCTTTGACCCCTAAGACAGGAGTAGGGCTGGGGTCTGGCCCGGTGGTCCTGTGTGTTTGACCTCTAGGACAGGAGTAGGACTGGGGTCTGGCCCGGTGGTCCTGTGTGTTTGACCTCTAGGACAGGAGTAGGGCTGGGGTCTGGCCTGGTGGTCCTGTGTCTTTGACCTCTAGGACAGGAGTAGGACTGGGGTCTGGCCCGGTGGTCCTGTGTCTTTGACCTCTTAAGCTGCACATGGTGCCCTTTCCGCACTCAGAACAGCTGTCTCCTACAGCAGTCAGTGACAGACTGCCTTCTGGAGTGTGCTTTGGTTTATGCTGTAGGCTCCTATTCTTGATTGACTGACCGATGGATGGATTGATTGAGTGATTGATTGATTGAGTGACTGAAGGATGATTGTCAGGGAGCTCTAACTCCCACATATCTAGGGAGACTCTAATTCACTGTGCTGCCATCATGTCTTACACAGATGTGAACTCCTAGCAGTGACAACAGTTTAACCTTATATTTTAAAAAGCGTTTTATGTTCCCTGACTGGACTCGGAGCACATTTTCTTCTTGTTCACCTTTGCATTTCATGCAAGCCTGGCACATAGTAAACATTTTTTTATAATTATGTGCATTAATTTACCTTTCCTGATGATGGGGCCTTTTCTAGGTGTGTAATGTAGGTGTGTAGGTAGGTGTGTAATGTAGGTGTAGGTAGGTGTGTAATGTAGTTGCCATTTTTGTGAATCCAGTTTGTGAATCCAGTCCTCTTGGGACTCCTTGAAAACTTAATTTTTAAAGCTAGAGAGTAATGTCTGAAGACTCAAATGTATATGCTCATACTCTGGCTCATAGCTGATCTTTCATGCTTTTTACTTCTCTCCATTGTCCTTGTCTTCCGTATTTATGGGTATCACAGACCTCACAGTATCTAATGTTCTATGCCAGTAAAACACAGGGAATGTTCCAGCAAATTTCAGCAGATTGTCATTTTGTTCATCAGTTGATAAATCTCAGGTGATCAAAAATAGTTTAGCCATCTGCTAACTGACCAGACAGTTTTAGTATTGTGAAAGGGTGTGGTCACAGAGGTAGGTAGAGGATCTAGGTAGAATGTCAGAATAAGGCTCAGAGCAGAAACCACCTTGTTTCTTAATACTGAAACTTAACAGTCAGCTCAAAATTTGAAAGAGATCTGGTGGGGTTGAACATGGGTGTCCAGACGGCTGGGGATTTCCCAGCACAGGCCTTAGTCTTTCGGAGTCTTTATCTCACTGTTTAAAGAGAAGATATATTTGCAAGACATGAATTCTGTGTAAATTAATCACGTCTCTAATTTATAATATGTTCCTGGAAATTAATTGTCCTTTCATATTTTATTCCTTAATTAGGAAAATCAGTTATATCTCGGTCATCCCAGAGTGAATCTGAAATTGTGTCAAAAGTTGCTAAAATGACCATATCCGGGAAGAAGCAGACCATGGGATTTGAAGTGCCTGGGTAAGACTTTCAAGCCTCTACCCCCTTTTAAAACATCCAGGGCCTCCCATGGGTTGATTAGAGCATCCTTTTCTATTTTGCATAATGAAGCACTAGAATTTAGCTGTCTCATGGGCTTTGTGTAGAGCAGTGGACAGACAGGGCTGAGAAGTTAGTTTTGATTCTAGCCATGTCTTTATGACTCACTAACTACAATACTGCTTTGGGGATGGAGAGATAGCTCAGTGGTTAACCACACTCACTGGCTGCTTTTGCAGAGTACTCAGGTTCAAATCTGAGCACCCACATGGTGGCTCACAACCATGTGTAACTCCAGTTCTAGGAGGTCTGGCACCCTCTTCTGGTCTTTGCAGGCATTGTACACACTTGGAGCACATAAATGTGCAAATACATTAAAGGAAAAAAAATAAAAAATAAAAATACTGCCTTGATGTTTTTTGTAACTTTGTGTTTCTGTGTTTGCACATTTGTATGTGTAAATGTAGTAAGTGTAAGAATGTTTGTGTGTACTTGCACATTTGTGTGTGTGGATGAAGTGTGTGTATTTGTGTGTAGTTGTGTGTTTACATAAAGTTTGTGTATATGCACTCACCAATGTAAACAAACAGCCAGAGATGAATGGGTGCTTTCCTTGATTGTTCTTATTTTTAAAGATTTACTTCTTTTTAACTTTGTGTAGATGTGCCTGTGTGTGTTACGTGTTAACCTTGTGTAGATGTGCCTGTGTGTGTCACGTGCACGTGAATGCAGGTACCTGTGGAGGTCAGAAGAGGAGGCTGGAGTAAGCCGCCCTGGCTTGATGCTGGGAGTGAACTTAGGTCCTCTGAAGAGCTGTGTGTGTTCTCAGTCACTGTCACGGCGGGGTCTGCACTGCTGCGGGGGAGCCTGGGGACCTGTGCTTGCAGCCCCAGCGGCGAGAGTACAGGGGGCCGCCGTGTCCAGCCTCTGAGCTCAGATCCTCCTTTGTACAGCAAGCATTTTGTACACCATAAGCTATGTCTCTTGCCCCTCTTTTAATTTTTACACTGAATAAAATAGTTCAGTGTATCAATCACACATGCAATTAAAAACTCCTAGAGTTTGGGGTATCTAGAAAAAGCAACTGTCAACCCTGATATGTTGATATTTTAACATCAATCTTTTAGAATGTTTTTTAGTAGTTGTTCAATGGAGAATGGAAACGAGTTACATGTATCGCAATTCATAAAATATTAATATTTAGCCTCTTTAAAATTGTTCAGAAGTTTTATCCCTAAGTTCCACTTTCGCTGGGCTTGTGACACGAGCCTGCTGTTTAGCGTTTGGGAGGTGGAAGCGGAAGGAGCAGGAGTTCAGGGTCATCCTCAGCTATATAGAGGTCTGGAGTAGCCTAGGCTACATGAGTCTCTGTCTATAAAAATGAAAGCAAATAAAAAGTGCTATTTATAAAGTATGTATACTTCATTTACCAAAGCATAAAAGGAACCAACGTCATCAAATACTAACAAGGATGACTTATTTTTAGCCATATGGAATTCAGTCTCAGGAACTTACTGTTCGCTCCTTTTATAAAAATCTGTGGTAATGGGAATATATGTCCCCTTGTTTAGTGGTCTTCCAGTTCAGTGTTTGGATTTAGAAGTAAGACTTTATTCACTTGATTTCAAGTTGAGCATGGAGATAAGTCAGGTCTAGGAGACAGAATTCCTCCAGGACAACTTAGGTGATGGTTGAAATAATCTTTGTCAAGTGACATTAACCTAGTCAGATAATCTTTGTTGTTGTTGTTGTTTTGTTTTTCAAGGCAGGGTTTCTCTGTGCAGCTCTGGCTGTCCTGGATCTCACTCTATAGACCAGGCTGGCCTTGAACTGAGAAATCCCCCTGCCTCTGTCTCCCAAGTGCTGGCTAGTCAGATAATCTTAAGTTCTGGTTCAATTTTAAAAGTTGTCCTTTTCTCTCGTCATTAGAGTTGAATTAGTACAAATACCCTTTTTATCCTTAATGTGTTCAGTTATATTTAATTCTTTTAAGGAACTCTCATGTTTTATTTGAGACAGGGTGTGGAACTCACTATACATACCATGCTGGCCATGAATTCACAAAGATCCACCTCCCTCTACCCTGAGTGCTGGGATTAAAGGTGTGTGATACTGTGTCCAGCTAGGGAGACTTTTATTGAGCAAATAAATAAAACACACAACCCTTACTTTAAGGGTGCCACAGTCAGGATATGGAGAGTCTCTGAAGTCCTAGCAGCTTGCAGATAAGCTTTGAATAATGGATTATATTGTATTGTATTGTATTGTATTGTATTGTACTGGAATAACAGTATAATACACACAGAGCTTCTAACAGCGTCTGTGATCAGTGGATAAGATGGCGAGAGAGAAGGGTTCGGTCCACAGTAACCACAGAAAATCATGTCCAAGGATAACTTTCATAAAACCCAAACATAGAGACGGTGTGTCCATGCTCATCATAGGACACCAGCTAAACACTTACTAAGCAGAAGCCTTGGAAATAGAGATTATTTTGAAATACATTGCGAAGTAGTAAAACTCGCCTTTTTTATTTTAAGTCTGAGTCAACATTTTGATAGGGCCCAGTGGGAAAATTGATTATAGAGTATGAAATGTCCAATAAAAGATTGAGATGGATCCCATTCATTGTATGATTCATAATCTGGATAAAGTCTTGGCCTGTATGGTTTAGTCTTGAAATAACCATAGAAACAAAGAAAGGCTCTCACATTGATTTCAGCAGTATGAGGTGAATTTCTACATGGCTTGATTCCTAACGGTATCTATAAGGAAAGCTGAGAATAAATTGTTCTGTTAAAATAGCATTTAAATGACCCATGTACTAAGCTCTCCTATTCACCTCCACACAGTTCAGAACTTTAACATCAATAGCTTGTTTCTTTTTGATGCTAGAGATAGCACGTACTATCCTAGCTGTCTTTCTTAGACTAGTCTAGTAGACTGATATTTTCAAGTTTCCTGCCTCAGCACTATGTCTAGACACTGGAGTCCCAGCCTTTGAGAGTGTCTGAGCATTTGCTATGCGTACAAGTTAATCATAATATCTAGTGTATCATTTATATTATAATGTATTCTAGTTCTATTTTTTAAGGCTTTTAGACACTGTTTCAGGTTAACAGGATCCTCTCAGATCAAATGGTTTGAATATCATTTAACATAGAGATGATTTATTGCAGTTTTTTTGGTAGTCTGACAGCAGACAATATATAATACTGAGGTTGGGTATTCTACACAGTTGTAATCCTCATACGCTGGGGGTTGTGGCAGGGAAGCTAAGTTGTAGACCAGCTTTAGCTACATATAGAGACTGCCTTCAAACACAGACCGACAGACAGACATGGACACACACATAATACTGAACAAATAGTTCTTGAAAAAAATGGGACATGGAAAATTAAAACATATAGGTTGTTTAACTTGAGTTGAGCCTTTTTGTGGCTTCTAAATGAGCAAATTACCTTTCGGATTAAGTCAAGTGTGAAGGGCAGACCTGGCAGGCACACCCCAGCAACACCAGTGTTTCCGAGGCTGAGGCAGGTGGCTCGCCCATTCTAGACAGGCTGACGATGCCTGAGTGTCAGGTCAGCCTATGACTGAATACACTGTGTCTCAGAACAACTCCAAACAAATACACCAGGGAAAGCATCCAACATTCATACTTTCTCAAAATTATTGACCCTGAAAAGTGGACCATGAAGATACCCAGAGAGGGCATAGTGGTGTTTGCTCCTAAGCCTTGCTGACTGTAATCCCTGTAACCACGTGGCGGAAGAGAACCAACAACACCCTTAGCTGTTCTATCTCACACACACACACACACACACACACACACACACGAACAAAAAAGTTACCGAGAATTCAAGAAATCACATTCATAATGTGTTGAAATTTTTTTGAAAGCCCAGTTGATCCAAAAAGTTATTTTTGGCTATACCATTGCATATAGACCCAGTCCTGGCCATAAATAACATCGCAGATATACATTCCTGATTCTGACTGATCATGGAAGCTAACAAAGTTAGAACTCGGATGAGAGAATGTAAAATACACCTGCAATTCACTTCTCTCTATATACACGTGTAAGAGGGCACTCATTGCTTGGAGCACACACGGTTTTATTAATACTGAGAATTGTTACTGTACCTCTAGTCTCGGGGAAGTAGAAGTGACTCAGACATTGAGTGCAGGACAGATACTTGATATTCAGTCTTGTAAGAATTAATGTCTAAGTGCCCAAGAAGATTAATCCTTTAGACTTATAAATAGATGGTCCCACTTTTGGAAAGGTTGTTTAGAAATAATAAGTTAATTAAGATCATAAAATTATATAAGAAAGTGTCTAAAACACTGTTACCAATTTATTCTTTCAGTCATAGCAGTGTAGGCCTGGGCCCAGAATGGGGATCTTCAGCTCTTAGAGACATTTGAAAGTTTAAAACAGCATTTACCTCATAGGATGCAGACTTTGCTGACTGCGCTCTGTCAGTGCGCGCCACAGCAGCTGGTCTTCATTTGTGTGGCTTGCCTTTGGTCACTGTGCTCTTCCAGCTCGACAGACCTGAGACAGGCAGGCTGAGACCCAGATGTAAGGGGTTCCGAAGAGACACCCCTGCCCCCTGACTCAGTTGGGCAGCCTCTGAAATGGCTTCCTCACAGTTTTTCTGATCTCTCTGCAGCTTAACTTCTGAGGAAAATGGACACAGTGTGTGTGGTCCTCACAAAGGACCTCCTCCGGGTGATGATGTGAGCGTCGCTTCTAATGCTCCTGAGACCGGCACTCCGAAATCCGCCCTCCCACCTCCCTCCATCCAAACGGAAGAGCTGGGCTCCACTCCGGCCCCAGTGAGAAAGCCTGGCAAACTGAGGCAGCAGATAGATGTGAAAGCAGAGTTGGAGAAGCGGCAGGGCGGGAAGCAGCTCCTCAACCTGGTGGTCATCGGTATGCCCTTGTCCTGCCGGGCTGGCAGGGCCATGCCAGGAGGCTCACAGCTTCTGGGAGCAGCATAGGCTTAGCAAAGAGGCACTGCATCATAATGCAGCCTAGTCACCCATGGTTATAAGTGGTACCACCTCACCAAGGAGGGCATCTCAGACTTGGCTTGTGGCAGTTTTATTTGGTGAACATTTTGAAAATAGGATCCATTTCCCCCAAAATGGGAAAATTTACCCTTTCTAAAACAATGCGTGCAGTCCTCACCCCCTACCCCATTTGGGTATTTTAACCTTGATAAAAATTGGTGTTTGTTACACTAAATACCAACACAAGCTGTCAAATTAGGGTTGCAGTGCCTCAGTCTGAACATCTGAAATGTACCTAGTATTAACCCTGAATCACTTTTCCTTAGGTCATGTTGACGCTGGGAAAAGCACTCTGATGGGCCATTTGCTTTACCTTCTGGGTAACGTAAACAAAAGAACTATGCATAAGTATGAGCAGGAGTCTAAAAAGGCTGGCAAGGCTTCATTTGCATATGCATGGGTCTTGGATGAAACTGGAGAAGAAAGGGAAAGGTAGTCGCTATGTTTCAAAATTTTCACTTTGAAATGATAGAGTCCTTTACAATAAGTGCAATATATGTTGAATATGTAAAACATAGAAAACGAATGCATCAGAGAAAACTTTCAGAAATCCTTTTGTTTGTACACTGGTCATGCTTTATTCTGTGAGAAGGTTAAGAGAATATCCCAAACTGAACAAGGAGCAGCACTGACAGACCAGCAATGGTGGAAGGGGGTTGGGGGTGGGGTGTCCCTGAGTTGGCCTTGCTGCAAGCGAGTGGGCAGTTGTTGCTTCATCAGCATGTCCCGCCCTGTTGACTTCGAGTTCAAGCTGGATCTGACTCAGTCTTGCACTGGGTTAAAAGGAAGGGAAAGGTGAATGAACTGCCTGCTGCCCAGCAGGTCCAGGCTGCAGTCCACAGTCCAGAAAGAAACAATTGAGTCTCGTCAGCTACTCCTCCGGTGTCTCAGGGCTTAGTGCAGTTTGGGTGGATTCTGACAGGATGGTGAAGATGCCCACATATCTCTGGCCAGGCACCTCTTCTGAGATATTTTAAAGCACAAACGTATATCATATTTAAGGCTATCAGACACGGAGATAGTCTGTCTATATAAGGTGAGCTGCAGGTAGAACAACTAAGTCAAAATAATGACCAACACGCACAAGGCCCGTCGAAGCCCTGAGGTAACGGGGCGGGGCACCCCTCCAGTCTTTAATCTGCTTATGATTGGAGAGTGTATCTGGGCTTGCAGACTTTTCTGCATGTGTTCATTTCCCTGCAGTCCTGTCTCCATTATATGTAAGGCAGTTCTCTAAAGCAGGTTGCGTGAGTCTTCAGTGCTTCTGATAGCTGGGCATTTGTAGCATCGTGGCATTTCTCCCTTATATATCTTTTTCTCTGTATATTATCGTGAACCTGCTTTCTACCCTCACATACCCACTACCCTGCCAGCTCACCGAGAAACAGGGGAGCCCATGTAACTCCCACCTGTCTAACAGACAGACTGTCCAAGCGTATGGCCTTTATTTTCATTGTGTAACCTGATCCTGTAGATTAGTAGACTGAGAAGAGTGTAATTAAGCTGGAAGGGCTTGGTAAAATTGACTTTACCTGAGCTGACCTGCAAGCAGGCTAAATGCACTTGTTCTATGATGACTGTGTGTCTTGAGTTTTCTGGTTATAATATCTGCTTATTGTGATATTGTGGCCGCTGGCTTTGTCTTTCTCACCACATTATAATTCAGACTGTCCTGTAGACAGCAGATGCTTCAGAGTACATATTACAAGTTTTTAGCTCACTCCACAATATATTGCAGAATAGCATTTTTAAAACTGATACATTCTTTAAATTTACTTGAAGTGTTAAATATTTGCAAATCTATGTTGAAGAGCAGATGTTAATAGGCCAGGGCACATTTTCATGTCCTTAGGGAAGGATGCGAAAGGTTCAGACACAGACAAGTGCTGTCAAGACTGCACTGGGTCAAACACTTGGGGGAGGAGCTGAGGCTAGGCCTTGACTCCTAAGCTTTTTAAAGTTGCCTGTGGCGCTAGGTGTAAAGAACTTTAAGCAGAATTAGGCACCACCTTGGCCAGCTCAGATGGCTTGACTAAGGAAACTACTTTCCTGACTGCCTTGACAAACTGGAGTTTACTGTTGTGCTGTTAGTTCTGTTGCTACTAAAGGCAGGCTGAATTTCTTCATTTGAATGGTCTAGAGCAGGAGTTCTCAACCCTCTTGATCCCGTGACCCTTTACTACTGTACCTCAACCATTAAGTTATTTTGTTAGTACTTGATAACAGTAGTTTTGCTACTGTTAATTAATCTTAATGTAAATATCCAATATTTAACCCCTGTAGGGCCACCACCCACAAGTTGAGAACCACTGGAGCAAAGCTATTGTCTACCTGATTTCTCCTTTTCAAGGTCACATGACTCCAGGCTCTTGTAGCTATTCCTAAGGATTTCTTATCACTGGCATCTTTGTTTTGGCTGCAAAGAGCTCCTGGCTTGGTCTCCTAGAAGGATGAAGTGAAATCTGAGGCAAACTGTCTTTATCCGTCTTAATTTTTGTTAAAAATTGGATATCTCTCATACCTCTTATTTTCAAATCATAACTACTGACAAGCTTTGCAAGGGAAAGTTTTATGAGTTTATTTCTAGAGTTAGTGAAGCACACAGAACATTAGAAAAGCCAATTCTTGAAAGTAATTATGTCATGTCATCTATTCTTCATGTGTTGTATTTATTTTTCTCTCATCTAGAGATGTGTGTATATAACTTTCTTTGTTCATAAATTATAGTTTCTTATAAAACATTAAGGAAATGGGAAATACTTATTTTGGTAGAGTTTACTATCTTACAACTTTGTTTTCAAAGCATACAGGGATAATAGTTACAGCTGATATTTCAGTCCCAATCCTTTGCTTCATTATGAAGTATTTAGGTTGCCATTTAGCCTGTTATTAAGCATTTTAGCCCACGTCAGGGACTGTTTACATAGCAGGGTTTAACTATTTTGTGTTTTGTTTAAGGGGTGTCACAATGGATGTAGGCATGACGAAGTTTGAAACCACCACCAAAGTGATTACCCTAATGGATGCTCCCGGCCATAAGGATTTCATTCCAAACATGATCACAGGAGCAGCCCAGGTACCTGCTGTCATGGCTGACTGTGGCACATCGCGTCCTCTGTCGTGGCTGACTGTGGCACATCGCGTCCTCAGCCCTGGGCACCCACCCAGCTCGCTAGCCTAGGGTTTTACCTCAAAATGTTTTAAAATGGGAAGTTTTACTTTTGTGTAGTTAGGAAAAGATTGGATACATTGTATTTTCCATGCCCCGCTTACTTGTTGTCTAAGCTTCCTGATGGGACATCAGGTAGGGGTGTGTTAGGGGTGTTAAAAAGATGGCACTCAAGTGTAGATACAAGGAGAAAGCAGTGTGAGCCTCCCCACCACACTACCTGAAGACCACTTTGTTGTTGTTTTGGGTTTTTGAGACTAGAACTTGCAGTGAGTTCAGACTAACCTAGAGTTTCTAAGCAGCCAAGACTCACTCTGCGGCCTCCAGCTCCCTGTTCACGTTATCTTCACAGGCCGCTGGGGCAGGTGTATGCTACCACACCAGGTGACGGATGCTAACTGCGGTGTAGATGATAACGTTCTGTAAAGAATGTTCTGTGATGCATAGGTTCTAGACTTTCTTTATGACCATTTTACCCCCCATTATATATAGTAAGGATTGCATGATAAAAGTTCTCTATAAACTAGACAGGACAGAAAACAACAAAACCTGTCAAACAACTAAATGGAGCTGTGTAGTCGGTATCAAGAGCCCAGAGCACATAAAGCCGGAGCGGTGCATCAGCAGCCGCTGGAGGGACAGGATCAGCAGTTTCCGATGGTTCTGGAGAGGAACATACGTCAGTCATTCAGTCACATTCGCCTGGGTCTCTCTGAGGACAGTTAGAATGCCAAGAAGACTGTGCACAGTAAATGAATGACATCCTTTGGAAATATCCAGACAGAGCATTGGCAGAAATAATTGATAAAAGAGGACTTGGAAGAGCAGCTGTGCAAAATTTTGCAAAATTTTGTAACTGATTTTCCTGAGCTGGAAGTAGAATCCCATAAAGAATGGCCAGCCTGAGTCGCAGGAGCCTGAGGCCCTCAGAGGCCCGAGCAGCCAGAGCCAGCTTTTTCGTGGGTTTAGTGGATTTGAGTCTAAAAGGGGAAATGCTCGAAGCTTGTTACCAGGGTCTCTGTTAGTAGCTGCAGCAGACGCACGTGTGACCTTTGGTAATTTGTGTCATAGGCTTTCTCACTATAGATTAACAGACCAATTGTTTTGTTAAGATAAATTCCAAAATGTAGAATTGATAGGAAGTAAGATGTGCATAATTTAGGACTCCCTGTGGTTACTTTTAACATGCCCTTTGGGAGGTTGTGTCCTCCAGTAACAAGTGTGCACAGGACACACCGTGCTGCCTCCGAGAATCAACTGTGGCTCTCACATCACTGGGGACATCGAAAGTGGGATCTGGGAATGTGTAGTTTTGACTTTTTTTTTTTAAATGGGGGTCATTAATAAATTTAAACTTCGGCTATTTGCATTCCTTAAGAAAAATCCCTGGATTACATCTTAACTAATATTCTGTTTGGGGAAAGATGGCACTTGGGAACATTTGCCGTCTGTGTGTTAATTCTGTCTTCCCCTCCCCCTTTAGACAGGCACCTACTTTTTCTGTCGTCAAGGAAACTGAGCCCCTCTGCTCAGGCCGTGCAGGAAGCAGCTTTCCCTGCTGAGCCATCTTGCTGACCATCTTCCCGTTCTTTATGTCATTGTTGTTGGTTGGTGTCACAGAAGTATATAGCCATTATTGACATTTATAACCCACGTGCTCTGGTGTGTGGTTCTGCTAACGGCCTGCTTTAAGTCTGACCACACAGAGAATTGAGCTGTCTGCTGGATGAACGAGGCAGGGCCTTGCATCTAGCTGTGATTCTCACTTCTTCCTCAGGCCGATGTCGCTGTCTTGGTCGTTGATGCCAGCAGAGGAGAGTTTGAAGCTGGATTTGAGACGGGAGGACAGACCCGAGAGCATGGCCTTTTGGTCCGATCTCTTGGAGTGACACAGCTTGCTGTGGCTGTCAATAAAATGGATCAGGTAGCTGAAGGGCTGAATGTTGATAAAGATGGTGTTGTGTGGGCAGGAGGAACAGCTCAGGCCTTCAGCACTGTTGCTCATTCAGAGGACCTGGGTTTGTTTGCCAGCGCACACACGGTGGATCATAACAGACACACACATATACACACACACACATACACACACATGGTGGCTCACAACCATCTGGAACTCCAGTAGCAGAGTCCCACACTACCTCCTGGCTTCTGCAAGCACCAGACACTCACGTGGTGCACAGACAGACTGACACTCATGTGGTGCACATAACATATAGACACTCATGTTGTGCACAGACAGACATTCATGTGGTGCACATAACATACAGACACTCATGTGGTGCACATAACATACAGACACTCATGTGGTGCACATACATACACTCATGTGGTGCACATAACATACAGACACTCATGTGGTGCACAGACAGACAGACACTCATGTGGTGCACATAACATACAGACACTCATGTGGTGCACAGACAGACAGACACTCATGTGGTGCACATAACATACAGACACTCATGTGGTGCACAGACAGACAGACACTCATGTGGTACACATAACATACAGACACTCATGTTGTGCACAGACAGACATTCATGTGGTGCACATAACATACAGACACTCATGTGGTGCACAGACAGACACTCATGTGGTGCACAGACAGACACGTGGTGCACATACATACAGACACTCACATGGTGCGCATAACATACAAACACTCATGTGGTGCACAGACAGACAGACATTCATGTGGTGCATATAACATACAGACACTCATGTGGTCCACAGGCAGATAGACACTCACATGGTGCACATAACATACAGACACTCACATGGTGCACATTACATTCAGACACTCGTGGTGCACTGACAGACACGTGGTGCACAGACAGACCCTCACGTGGTACACAGACAAACAGATACTCATGTGGTGCACATACAGACAGACACTCATGTGGTGCACAGACAGACACTCACATGGCACACAGACAAACAGATACTCATGTGGTGCACATACAGACAGACACTCATGTGGTGCACAGACAGACACGTGGTGCACAGACAGATACTCATGTGGTACACATAATATACATGGTGCACATAACATACAGACACTCATATGGTGCGCATACAGACAAACACGTGGTGCACAGACAGACACGTGGTGCACATAACATACAGACACTCACATGGTGCACATACAGACACTCATGTGGTGCACAGACAGACACTTATGTGGTGCACAGACAGACACTCATGTGGTGCACAGACAGACACTCATGTGGTGCACAGACAGATACTCATGTGGTGCACAGACAGACACTCATGTGGTGCACATAGCATACAGACACTCACGTGCACAGACAAACACTCATGTGGTGCACAGACACTCATGTGGTGCACAGACAGACAGACACGTGGTGCACAGATAGACACATGGTGCACAGACAGACAGACACTCATATGGTGCACAGACACTCACGTGGTGTACAGACATACATGAGGCAAAATATTCGTGCACACAAAATAAACAAAGTAAGCCATTGTAAAAATAGAGTCTCTTCAGCCCAGCTAGAGGCCCACAGATAGAACTGTTATATGTTTTGTTAGTCTAGTTGCCATATCAAGAAAAATAAATTTGCTATCTTCTAATTAACTGAACATTATAATAATTTTTAAGCAAGAATATCTTATTTTAAAAATGACTTTTTAAAACTTAAAACTTTCAGTTATAAAATAATACGCACCACTGTAAAATGAAAGTGTAAAACCATTTCACTGTACCTCCACTGGTTTTATTTTTATAGAAATGAATTGTTTTCATTATCTCTCCATCACAGCCATGGGCTCATGTGACATGATTCTCTCCTTTCTAAAAAGTTGACAGTACTCTTTATGCACGTGTGCTTGGGTAAACTAATATGATGTATTCAAACAATCTAATTTTAAAGATCTCTAGGGTTTGATTTGTGTGTGTGGGGGGGTGTGCATAGGTGCGTGTTTTGAAATGGCTGGGTAATTACTGGGCCTCAGGCTGCGTATATACCTTTGAGGCCTGTGCTGGTTACTCACTCTGGGTGTGTGTACTGAATTTATGTCCTGAACGGGCAATCAGCTATTATGAAAAAAAATCATTTTTTGAATTACACAGAACACAATTTTTTGTTAGCCTTATTATTTTATGAATAATAATAATATTTAAGTATATTTTTCTGGAAATTCTTTGTATAGTTTACTCTATCCATTTTGGGTATTTGGTCATATGCAAATATATTTTGTGCTTATTTTTATTTTACATATTTTCTTCACCCTAGCATCTGATAAATATTCACCAATATTCTCTGCTGGCTCTTTTATAGTTTATTATTACATGTAGCTTTAGTTTTTCTCTAGCATTTTTGCATGAAAAATTTGAAACGTGGAGAAAATGGGAAAACTCTTTGGTAAACCCTCATATTGGAGCCACTGCCCACGACTGTGTGTAGACTTTACTGCCTACACATTTCCCTTCTTTTACCGTGTGCATATGCACATACCTGTAGACACATCTGCACATACGTGTAGACACTGCTGTACATAGACCTAGCTGCTGGTACCTGGAACCAGTATTACATACTTGGCTACTGTGATGGGCTAAGGCGGGGGTTAGTGCTCTCATTGTAATCTAATGTTTGATCAAAGCACCGTGTAACAAGTTACTCTCTCATCTGAGTTGGAAGTTGCTTTGGGCATGACTGGTAGACTCTATTAGAGAATAGATTCTTGGCTTCCCACTCTAAGAGCAGGTCATCTTAGGTCACATTAGTGGTAGGGCCTTTTTTTCTTCTGAGTTTTAATTTTAATTTATATTTGATATAATTTTGACTATGTGCATTTTACTGTGGAAATTCTGATTTTATGTGTTATATTCTCAAGTATAATTTTGTGTATAAATTGGGTCTTTATCAGGTAAATTGGCAACAAGAAAGATTTCAAGAGATAACTGGAAAACTTGGGCATTTTCTCAAGCAAGCAGGTTTTAAGGTATGATAATTTTAAATGAAATTTGTTTGTTTTTTTCCCCTTTACATCATTTTACTTATAGAAGAAGAAAGCTAATATATTAAAATTCTTTTTTGGTTGCAGTCTTTAAAGTTACGTCGTAATTGTGCCGTGTCCTCAATGCCTGTCCTCTGTGGCTCCTCCAGAGCCTCTCCTCTTGCTCACTCTGACACTCACTGATGTTATTTTGATAACCGTGCATAGTCACGTGAGCCAGCCCGTGAGCGAGCGAGCCCCTTTAGTGTAGGATCGCAGGGCCCACCATTTTGGTATCCGCTAATGGGCCAGGAGGCTCGCCCTTGAGGAAGAGCGGTCCTCCCCTCAGCTGGCCCCAGCGACCTGCTCTTGTGTAAGGCAGCCCTTGACAATCTCGCAGCAGACTTCCTGGTCCTCAGGGCCTTTCCTTTTTAATTTTTTATTGTATTTTTTTATTCATATAATTTTCTTTGTGGTTATTTCTTTTAAACAATCTTTTATTGGTTCTCTGTGAATTTCATGGCATGTACCCCAATCCCACTCATCTCTCTGTCTCTTCATATACGCCCTCTGCCCCTTCATATACGCCCTCTGCCCTTCATATACGCCCTCTGCCCCTTCATATACGCCCTCTGCCCTTCATATAGGCCCTCTGCCCCTTCATATACTCCCTCTGCCCCTTCATATACGCCCTCTGCCCCTCATATACACCCTCTGCCCCTGCAGCCTGCCCCCTAAAGACAATAATATATAAAAATAGAAAAACAAACAAACAAGAACCTAAGTACAAACAGTGTTGCCCTGGAAGCCTTGGTGTGTCACAGTGTGTCCACAGCACCCTTTTGCCCACATGTGTTGCACATGTTCATTGCAGTGAGTCACTGGCCTGCTTCGAGGCCTCTGGCTTCTGCCACTAGAGATACTGGCTCCTCACTGGCACTCCTCTCAGATACCCTGTTGTTGCCTGTGTCATGGGGACACTGCAGATTTGGATCTGCAGGATTGGCCTTTCGCACACTATAGCAGTTCACAGGAGAATGCAGTAGATGCTGCTGTGGGCCACCTCAAAGCCCTGGATCTCGGCTTGGGTGGCTGCTGGAGTTGGGCAGCACTGCCTCGGCATTCTCACCCAGTGCTGCAGCCAGCGAGGGGCAGGGCCAGCTCTGCTGCTCCTGTGCCCGTGGGGCTGGCTCACTCCCACGCCTGCCACCAGGGCCAGTCTGCTGTGCTGCCTGGGCGAGCTATGAGCTGCTCTCCAGAGGCTGGAGCTGGAGGGGGCATGGCCAGCTGCCCTGTTCTTATGCCCCAGGGTAGGGTGGGAGGGTGGCTGACCATCCGTCCTGCCTGTTGCAGCTGGCGTCTGGCTCTGACTTAAAGTCTGTACCCTCTCCCATTGTGTCCCTTCAGACTTAGGAAGAATTTTGTAGGTGGGTCTTTGGGAGGTAGGCAACCCATAATTGACTGTTGTCTGCACTTTGACCAGTGTGACTTTGCCCTGGGCTCTAGTTGCATCAGTGAGAAGCCCCTAGGATGAAGGGTGAGAAGCCACACTGAGCTCTGGATCAAAGCATACATGTTTAGAGTGCTCTTATTACATAGACTGATTCATGGGTGGCACACGTCCTGTTTCCTCTAAGATCTGTGACTCCACTAGGTCCTGTTTCCACCAGTGATGGTCGTCGGATGGATAGTTTTCCAGTGCCAGGCATGACTTCTGTCTGGTTAAACTGGCTGAGTGGGGCTGGACACTTCCATTCTGCTCTCTGCTGTGGGTCGGGGGTGTCTCACCTGGGCAGGACGTTGCTGACGGCTTCGCTCCCTTGGCAGCTTGCTAACCCTCAGGGAGGAGGCCTTCAGGACGACACAGCTCAGTTCCCCCTTAGACCTGTGTTTCAAGTGTGTGGTGTCTTCAGCACTAGGGTCTTATTTGCAATTCTGGAAGACAGCCAAGGGCCACAGAAGTACCAGGTATTGTTTTGGGAATTTCTCAGACTTTCCCTCACCAGGAATAGGAAAGGAGGTTTCTCATCTCTAGTTCTGCAGGTTTTGTTAGACAGTCTGTCTCTTGAGGTAGTGTTACCACCCCAAGTGCATAACTTCATTGAAACTGTATGTGTGTACATGTGCTTACATGTATTATGTTTGATTTTAGAGAAACAGAAAATAATGATTCCTTATATCTTGTCCAGAGCCATTAGTGCTCTTTACCCCCTCCTCCTTCCTTCCCTTCTGTCATGATCTTATTTTGCTCAGTATCTTTACTCCCATTTTTCTTTTTATTTCCTCCCAGTATATGTATGTGCCTGACTTAAAATTTACATGTATTGAGAATCTGACCTGGGTTTTAGGTAAATAAGAAATTTCCTTTCACCTACCACTTTAGATCAAGTTTAAGAAAGTCATGTAAGATGTTGGTAGAGAAAAATTTATCTTGCAAAAAATCTGCACTGTGCCTCCATCAGCAAGTGATTGGCTTTAGTGGTTTCAAGGAAATTTCCAAACTCTCCCAAAAATAAAAAAAAATATTGGTCCGGATAACCTCAAGCTGAGCTGCCCCAGTCCTACCTTGTGGCAAGTCTGTTGTTCACTTTGCAGACTTGGTTAAGCGCCAGGCTGCTGCTGTCTCTTTGCAGTGTTTGCTTCTGTTGTCATGACTAAGTCTTCCTCCGACTTCCCACAGGAGAGTGACGTAGCTTTTATCCCAACGAGCGGTCTGAGTGGTGAGAATTTAACCACAAGGTCACAGGCCAGCGACCTCACGAAGTGGTACAAAGGGCTGTGCTTGTTGGAGCAGATTGGTACGTATGCTGCGGCCCCTCTGTGTCAATGTGCTGGAGACTCGACATTTGTTATCCAGCTCTTCATGAGAGACAGAGCACGTGAAAAACACAGGATTTGCAATCAGAGAAACTGGGTTCTCAGTTTTGACATCATGTGGACTATTTAAAGTAATACTCAGTGTTCTGAAGACACGTTAATGAGTTTAGAACTTGCCCTATCTTACTGACTAGATGAAATTAAAGGAAGCAGCGTGGGAAGTATGGTTTATAAGTGTAAAGTATATGAGTGGTAGTCATTTATTGTCAGTATGTACAAAATGAATTATTCTTCTAGAAGAAGAGAAAGTAATGGGCATAGTGCAGACAGGGGAAAAACGTCCCTTTGGGGTTAAGGGAGTGAGGAATGGACACCAGGCCCTGGCCAGGCTGTGCGCGTGACCTCTGCAGAGCGGTGTCCACAGCCCGTAACTTAAACTAAACCCTGCTTTTTGCCGTGTTTTTCTACCAGATTCCTTCAAGCCCCCTCAGCGCTCTATCGACAAACCTTTTAGATTCTGTGTGTCTGACGTCTTCAAAGGTGAGTGCCGTTCTGCACTGTGCACCTGTCTGCTCTGTCTTGTTTTCTCGGATGTTATATTGTTACGGTATGTATGGTTGAGTCTCTCTGCGTGAGTGTAAGATGCCAGGGTCCATCCCTAGGCTCCCGAATCCCTGCAATTTGTCTGAAACCGCTTCCCACTGTATCTCCACCTGTTGGGGCAACGAGCCCTAAACTTCATCTTTCTGACCTTAAACAAGTTGGATAATTCACCATTTCTTAACATCCAGAGTAATGGGCTGGCAAGATGGCTCACTGGATAAAGGCACTTGCCCACAAGCCTTAACAGCCTGAGTTTGACCTCTGGTCCCATGTGGCAGAAGGAGAGACTCAACCTCTGAAGGTTTTCTTCTGGTGTTCACACATTTGCACTGTAGCGATTGACCGCACACTGAGAAACTAAATAAATGTACTCTTAAAAGTAATGAGATATATAGGTATGTAATACACATGTACTTACACACCTTTTGAGGTCCTGATTGGCACTGTGTTTACCGGTGTTTCTGTTCTTCGGTGTTCCTTCCTATCCTTGCCTGTTCCCACCCGAACACATCAGTCTGGGTAGGACATGGCGTCACATAAACTTAAGTGGGAAATGTAATGTGGACATCAGAACCATTAACTGTGATAACAGACTAGTGACTAAGATACCAGGAAGCCCTGTACCTTAGGGCTAAGGATGACAAAGGCTCAGACTGTGGTGGAGGAGTTGGACTAAATACCTGAGAATCTATCTAACTTAAAATTATGTAGAAAGCCCTATCTAGAAAACTATAGGATAAAAGATATAAACTGAAGTATGATACTTTGGAACGATTGGTACTATAAAGATGCTGGTTGTCTCCTAAGTCTTTGTTGCCTCACAAGATAAGGAGTGCTTTTGCACCGTGCAGTTCTTACAGTGATGCTGGCTGTGCCCACCAGTGACTGTCTTCCAGAGAGGTGGAGGTGCAGGGGTACAGCTGCTTTTGAGATGCCCGGTATCTGTTGGATACAGACACAGCAGGCAGCTGGTGTCTGTAACTGGGGATTTGACCTCCTGCTTGCTCTGGGCAGCTTCCCTCCTCTGCCTCTGCCTCTGCAGGTTCCCTCAGCTGGCCTGTGAGGTGACACTCTGGTTCTGACTCCTGCTGGGCTTATATTTGCATTCCTTTGATGATGGTTGTTGTCATTTCCATCATGACACTTTTCTCCCTTGTTTTCTGTGACCCACTTTCTCCTGCCACCTCATTTTTGTGGCCTGTCCCTGGGTGCCTGGCTTCATTTTCAGATTCTGAAATAGTGTTCTCGTGCCTCATTTTTCTAACTCTGCTTTCTTTTCATGAACTACTGTCTGTAAGTTCCCCTACTGCTCATGTCATGATTTCCCAAATGTCCTCTGCCTCAGAATAGTGGCTGTAGTGTGGCCACCTGAGTCTCAGACATTTGAAGTTAACTGAGGCTGTTACCATCTCTCCTTAGTTCTCTGTCTCCCACCGTCCCTCGCCCAGAGCCTTGCATATGTCACATCGGGCCAGTGACCTACACCCCAGTGTGCCGCTGTGGATTCTTGGGTGCACAGTGTTTGTGTTAAGTCATACTTGGGGCACCTGCTTTGTCTTTCTCTTTCCTGGCCCATGCTTCTTACAGTAAACAACGCTGTTTCCTTCTTTTACCCCTGAGCTTACAGAATCCCTGCTCTTTACTAGTCAGTAAATATCTGGAAAGGAATGTACCTTCAGTTTTTGTACTCTGAATAATCTTATTTGCAAGAGAAACTGGACTGTGCAGGTGCTATGTTTAGTAGAGGTATTTAAACTCCTGACCTGACCGTTGCTTGGTATTCATCTGATTCCTGGCCTTTCATAACTATGTAGGGAACAAATATCACAGTATTAACTACCAGATAACATTACTATGTGTTTTATATGAGTTGGTGTGTTTTACAGATCAAGGCTCTGGCTTTTGTGTGACTGGTAAAATTGAAGCTGGTTATATCCAGACTGGGGACCGTCTGTTAGCTGTGCCGCCCAATGAGACCTGCACTGCTAAAGGTATTGACCCACTGCAGCACGCTTTTGTTAGCAGGTCTTGAGAGTTCTTCTAGTAGTCTAGTTATAACTCTAGAGTAAATATCCTCTTACTGAAATTGTAACTGTCAAAATGATACTAACTGTTGAATGCTAAAATGTAACAATATTAAAGTATTGTTTTCCTGTTGAGGCATATGTCTATGTGTACATGAAACAGTCTCAGCCTGGCGACGTTCTCTTTTTGGCACTGAGTCATAAAATCTGATATAAGGCAGATTCTTATAAAATTATAATTTGTAGAAGAAATTAAAGAATCCAACCCAATAATAGCTAGTTAGTAGTTGGCAGAGTGTCACCGTAGAGTCTGTATTTCAGAATCAGTTAACAGCTTTGATGGTGTCTATATCTATATGTGATACCTTTGATTCCTTCCCCCCCTCCCCCCCCCACCCCGTGTGTGTGTGTGTGTGTGTGTGTGTGTGTGTGTGTGTGTGTGTATGTTTAAGGTAATATAGGAAGACCTAAATAAGAGGCCAGCACGAAGGGCTCCCGTGAAGCTGGCTTAGTGGCTTCCTCTGCTGTGTTTCCTGGGGCACACTGACGATGGTTGATAACTGTTCCCAGCGGAGATGGAGCCTTTCCTGTGTGTAGGCTCTTGTCTAAATTTGGCTTAAAAAGTTCTCAGTTCTACTTAGCCTTACTTGGACTTCTTGCTAATTTTGTGACATCAGAGTAAAATGGAAGATGGTTTATGGTAGAATAATAATATTTCTAACAAGTATAGACTGAAGTATAAGCTATTAGAAAAGTTAAAATTTTACTACACTCCTCTACTGCTCTTAATTCAGTTTGTGTTCATACTTTTACTGGCAGGTTTATACATTTGAATGTACTTTCTAAAAAGTTTGAATTTTAAGACTTTCCTGCCACTGTTTGCTCTTCTGGAAATACTAATGAGTTTTTTAAGAATAAGATTTAAAAAAAAAAAAAAACCCTAAAAAATCAGCAGCTGTTAATTAAGAACATGATACTAAATTACCATTTTAGAAATGTCAGCTCTTCATACTGAGCGCCTTTGGTGACCTGGAAGCCCCGCCCGCGCTCCTTGCTGCTGTGTTCTCCAGGTGGAGTCTGAGCGTCTCCTCTTCTGGCATCTGTTCAGAGAGGCCCCCTCTCCGAGGGGCTTGCCTGGGGCTCACCGCAGCCCCAGCCTGCAGCTCTGACCACTGTTCACCCTGCACATCTGTGTGCGCTTTGTCTGAATGCGTGAAGTGCATGTCTGACGGCCCGTAAGAGTGGAGGCCTGACAGCACAGCCATTGAGTGGCAGCCCCGAGTCACTCTTCCACTGTAGTGACATCAGACTTTAGAGCAGTGGCTCGTCCTTAATCCCAGCATTGGGAAACCTGAGGCAGGAGGACTGCTGTTACTTCTGGGCCATTTTAAACTGCGTCATCCCTTGCATGATGGCTTACCTGGAATGTCTGACAAGATTTAAAAGTATCTGGAGTGTTAGAAGGAGAACGGAAACCGCTGTTGTAGTGCCTGGCCAAGGAGAGAAGCCTGCAGAGAGGAGATGCGGGACAGGAAGATGCTTGAGAGACAAACCAAGAAAACTACAGTAGGAAAGTTTCAATAAAAAAGAAAAGCCCTTAAAGAAGATTGTCCAAAGACAATTTTTACTTTGGACAAATTGTCCAAAGACAATTTATTAACTACCTTGTATTTTTCACATCCCTGTTTCCCAGGAAATACAGATATGGCCATTTTCAGTTACATTTAAAAATTAAATTTAACTAGTTGATGTTTGACGAACATTTAAATTAGTCAGTTTTAGATTTAAATTACTAAATTTGTTGAAGCTAAGAATATTGTCCTAGAAGAACATGTCATATAAGAGGGAAAGTACAGTTTCCTAAGGAAATGAGAGGATTATGAGTCATTAAAAACATGTCAGTCCAGCGCAGTCCTCCTTCCTATGTCTGGTCTGCTCGACCTCTTCATCACAAGACTGACGCCCTTAAATATTTCCCATCCCATGAAGCCATGTGAGATTCATTTCAGAGCCGTGTAATAAGGAAGCTGCACAGCGCCGTGAGGAGCTGTTCTTCGGGACTGTTTTGGAGTGAGTAGGTGTGTAGGGTTATAGGGTTAGAGATGTGGTGTCCCACACCGTTCTTAACGTAGATTTTATTGCCGTTTGCATAGTTTCCCCTCCCATGATGAGCGGTGGTTTGCAGGTCTGGGAAGAAGGCATCTTTGAGCGAGAATAGCTAAGGGCTTGCCGAGTGGACCCTCGGACTGACTGAACATGGGCGCTCCGCAGACCCCACCCACCTCCGAGCACACAGCTTCAGATAGGTCATTCTCTAGGTGGACACAGCTTGTCCAGTGTGAGGGTGCACTGCTAGGATCCTAGAACCCAGGGCTTTGAGGCAGGAGAGTCAGAGCTCAAGGCCAGCCTAGGCCATGCTGGAGGTGGAAGGATGGAAGGGCAGGAAAGCCCACGGGAATAACTCGCTGCCGTCACCTTCGCCAGTCCTGTCTTTATGCCACTAGGAATAGTCTAATAATATTAATGATTTGGACTGTATGCCGTAACTGCCTGTGCCTGTTAATAGCAGTGCTTAAACGAAGCCTGCTGAGACTGGCTTCATTGTGTCCATGAGTTTAGAATGTTTGATTAGATGGGAAGCGCCCGGCCTCCTGTGGGCATATGCCATCCTGTTTAGGGAGGAGCTAGAGCTTCCTCCTCGCTGCGCCGCACTTCTCACTGCTGACCGCCAGACGGAAAGTGATGAGCTCGGTGACGAAGCGCCCTGGCTGTTAGGGCTCTGCAGAGATTTCATGGGGCTCTGGTGTCTCCTCACTTCCAGGGATCACTCTGCACGACGAACCTGTCGACTGGGCAGCAGCAGGCGACCACGTTAGCCTCACTTTGGTCGGGATGGACATCATCAAAATCAAGTGAGTAAGACAACAGGTTTAAACAGCCTGTGCCAGATAAACAGTGTTAGAGCGTGAGCTTGCAACCCTGGAGTTCAGTGTGACCAGATATAACTAGTAAATCCGTGGATTAATTCACGTCGGCACACAGGCTGTGTGCTTGGGGTGAAGGCGTAGTGTGCGAAGCCATGGCTGGGGCAGCGGGGACCCGAGGGAACGTTCTCATTCCTGTACCGCAGGGTGGGCTCTTCATGTCGGCTCATTCATCTCTCTCTCTCTCTCTCTCTCTCTCTCTCTCTCTCTCTCTCTCTCTCTCGTTACAGTGTCGGCTGCATATTTTGTGGCCCCAAGGAACCCATTAAGGCTTGCACCCGCTTCAGAGCCCGGATCCTCATCTTCAATATTGAAGTTCCTATCACTAAAGGGTTTCCTGTAAGTTCCCAGTGCGTTGTGCTCACCTTTGTGGACTCGGGGAGTCCTAACTGACCCTGGCTGCTTGTTTCACAGGAACGGCTCTGCTGATTTAGGAAAATGAGTTAGGGCTTGAAATGAGTTAGAATGTATACATATATATACACACACACATATATGCTTTTCTCTATATATTTTATATATAGTATATAGTACAATTCTATAGATATATTCTGTACATCTATCTGTATATTATTGTCTATATTATTTATTTTCTGTGTGTGGGTGCTCGTCCTCATGTGTGACAGTACACCATGTGTGTGCCCACAGAGGCAAGAAGGGTATAAGGTCCCCTGGTACTGGAGTTATAGGCAGTTGTGGGCATCAAATCCTGTTAATGAAATATTTATTCTAGCTAGCTCATATAAACCTAGCATTTTATTTACAAACTGTGAGCCTAGACTGGGCAGGTTCGATGCTGTTCTACCTCTATCTAGACCAGAGCTCCTCGCTACCTTGTTACCTGGGCTGCTCTCACTCCATCAGCCTGTCCTCAGGATGCGCTTCTCCTGACCACGTGCTCCTGGTCCGGTGGCCTCATGTGACCTCCCCTCCATCCTCTCTCTCCTTCTCCCGTGGTCTCTCTCAAGAATCTTCACCTGACAATCAGGTCCTGCCTCTCTCTCTATCTCTATCTCTCTGCCCAGTCTCAGGCCTTTCATTATCCAATCGCTTAAAATTGGGGAGCAAGGTTTACACCACAAAGACCAGTGTACATGGGCATGGACTGGTGAGGACGGCAACCAGACTCAGGGTTCGGAGTTTAGCATTTGTAGACATAGCAACAGGCCAAGCCCAGCAGAACCCGCGTCCTCTGAAAGAGCAGCAGTGCTTTTAACCTTGACACACTGCTCCAGCCATTATTTGATTTTTGAGTTTGAAAACTTTTTCAAGAGAAGGTATTTTTCATAATAAGTTGATTCAAACTGCTAATACATCGTTTTTCTGGTGGAGATGATAGACTTTTTACTGAATAGTAAGGCTTACTAGTATTTTTTACTTTGGTGCTTCTGTTTAATATAATTTCAGTATTTTTGGTTACAGATTAACTTTAAAGGTTAGAAAGCCATAGAAATACAGAAAATAAGAATATTCTGTGATTGCATAATCTACAGACACCTTCTGTTAGTATGTAGATAGCCTGTTTCATTTCACATGCTATCTACCCAGCATGTGTATGTTGCATGTAGTTTAACTCTACTGCCTTTGCTCCAAGACCAGCCTCACTACCAGCCCCTGGTAAACTTTCCTTAAATCTGTGGATAAAACACAAACATACACATACACACACACACACACACACACAAACATACACATACACACACACACACACACACAGTTCCTTTTCACTTTGCCTTAGGACACAATTGCTGGGCGTTACTATCTCCTGCCTAGAAAAGGGTGCTCGTAATAAAATTTGATCTCTGCTCCTCCTACCTGCCCTATTCAGTGGCTAGTCCCACCTTGCCCCTCCAGGGACCCAGAAGCCCTCCTGTACCTTCCGCCCAGCAGTTGTCCTGGCCTTCTTTACTGAAGAAGAACCAACTTCTTGGTTCTTCACAGATCAAGAACCAACTGGGGAACAGAACCTTTAGCATCAGAACCGCCCCCCCCCCCATCCTGTGTGCACACAAGATTTAGATTTCAGATGTACCAGGAGCTCTCTCCACATTTGATGAGCTAGGCTGCTCATTCAGACCCTGCATGGGGTGACCACACTTGAGCAGTTTCTCTGTGGGATGGGAATTTTTTTATAGTGTTTCTTATTCCAGAAAGATGTTACTTGTGGGTTTCTATGTCGGGTGTAGTTTTCTTCTCATGGACTTAAGACTGCACTCATGCAGTTCTCTGCGTTTGTAACTTGTCAGGCAGTTCCTTCCCCATCAGATGGAACAGTGTGCAGATGCTCCTTGACAGTAGGGTGAGTGTTTCTCAGTGGGTGTAAGTACTCAGCCTTGATGGTTAAAGCCCCGTCACCACATAGAGCCCTTGTTTGTATAAACTCAGGAAAAGCTTTTACATAAGTATGTACTATTATTAAAAGTGTCAAACTCACCCTTTATTCTAATCTAGGAAGATGTGCAGCCTGGATTTACTAATCATACTGATTTTACTTTTTATTTCGATCTTGAGCCTGGGACCTCTTTCAGGAGAGGATGTGAAGTAAAGCAGGAATAGGAATGGATCTTTCAACTTGCTGAGGCTTTGATGGTGCCGAGGAACCAGGGAGAGAGCTACATAGGTCACCCAGATCCACCTTGCGTATGATTCTTAGTTCTGTGTCAGTGTACTCATCCTGTTTATTAGGCATTGAAATACTTTCATAAGCATATTGTATTTTTATTCACTTTTTAAAAAGTGTTTCACCAAAAGAGTTGTTACAATTGAATATTTCATCGTTAACCATTTAGGACTCATGTATCAATCAGCAGATAGGTCACAGTTGATTGCTTTTGAGTGTATGAAGCAGATTCCTGGAAAGCAAGGTTGTTGGAGCTGTGTTTACTCACAGAGTAATCGGTATTTACCAATGGAGGGAGGTCAAGATGACGGTATTTACTTTGAAGAGTAACACTATCTTCCTGCCTATAGATTTTTAAAAGCTAGCATCAGCTGAAGCCTTTCAGCTGTTTTAAGAGACTACAGCAGTGGTTCTCACCTCCGTAATGCTGCGACCTTTAATACAGTCCCTCATGCTATCGTGACCCTCACCAGAGAATTATTTTAGTTGCTACTTCACAACTGTAATTGTGCTGCTGTCATGAATGTATCCGATATAAGGATATCTGATATGGGACCCCAGTCAAAGGGACATTCCACACCAGAGGGGTCCTGACCCACAGGTTGAGAATCACTACTGAACTGCTTATCAGGATAAACTTGGAATGAGAAAAGTGGTCATATCTACTTGCTGTGGTAATATTTCTTAAATAATTAAAAAATGCTTAATTTAGTTAGCACTTAATTCTGCAATGATACATATACAGGTATGTGTAAATATTCCTTAGTTGCTATGGTGAGCTCTACACTTTATAGGGGAAATTATAAGATATATTAAATTTAATTTTTGTTTTATTTTTGTAGTTACTGTATGTAAGAACATTTGCATTGTTAGGAACGTGATTCAGTGTACGCTGTATTGCCTAACCATTGCAGCTGCCCTTCTCAAGAACCTCATCCCCCAGACCAAAGTCTTGCAGCACGTGTTCTGAGTGTAATTTAAAAGGATATTTTCTAGTCAGCAATTGTCTTCGCACTCTGTGTCCTGCAGTGTGAGTAACATTCTCAAGTTTGAAGAAATGCAGTTTCTGTTCCTTATCTGCACCTTTGGTGGTAAGTTTGTGTGCTCATGGTGGAAGCCTCAGGAAGCCTTGCCTGCATTTGCCTTAAGAGCTCTGTGGTTTGTCACGGGCATTAGGCCACGGATCATTGGGTAGTTGGTCATGTGATGTGTGTAGTGGTCATGTGATGTGGTGCTGGGCAGAGCCTCGTTGTCATTCAGTCCTTTACATCTGCTCATCCAGTTTCCTAGCAACATCTGTTCCACAATGAACAATGTTGGCACCTTTGTTGAATATCAGATTGCTATATTCACTGATTTTTTTTTTAAAGGCTACTTAAGGAGGATTATTTATTAGTTGCCTAACAGTAAAGCTTAGTAAAGCTAGATGATTTGGTTCTCATCATCACCAATGAAGCAAGGTAGGCCAGTGCCTTTCAGAATTCAGAAGTGCTAAGGACTTTATCAGAACACTGAATGCACACACGCTGTTTAAAACTCTTCATAGGAAGAGGCAGCGCCCAACACCACGGCTGAAACATACTGCTTCTGTTGTAACTTGTTAACGTCAGGAACGCATGAAAGACACCGGGCTTAACTGCTTGAATAGGTTTACAACAGATTTAGAAGTACTCTTGAGTTTTCAGATTTGGGGGATTTGAGAATTGTGAGTAGAGATTCTGCACCTGTGTTGGCATTGTCCATATTTACAGATGAAGTAGAGACTCTTTTTCAGTTGTGACTAGGGACAGTCAGGCCAGGACCCAGTGTGTCATCGCGTTCACTGTGAGACACGGTACACTCTCCAGTTGACACAGTGCTGGGATTGTTCTACATTATGAATGAGAGTTTGATTTGTACATGATATTAAAGCATCAGGGTGATAGATAGTAAGTTATCTTGTTTGCAAGTAGATGTCTCACTTATGTTCATCAGGTTTTTGCTTTAGCTAATACACAATGCAGTAGAGAGAAGGAAAAATGAAATCTGAGTCTGTCTGTTCACAGCCCGTTTGTGAGTCCTGGTGTAATTCTAGGGTCCACGTGTGGCTCAGCAAATGGTGCAAGGGCCTCAGCCAGGATCATGAGGGTCAGTGTGTCTCCTCTCTGGTGTTCGGGGGGGCCATGAAGACCTAGTCATGTGTAAGGTTAGTAGGGGATCTTTGATCCCAAAGAGATGTCGCTTAGATTCTTAGTCTTACGTTGATCTCTCAGCGTGACATTTTAGATCTGTAGCCACTGACTACTGGGAATTGGTCTCCTCTCTTCAGCACGTGGCAGCCATCTGCCTGCTCAGGAACTACGAACTTTGGGGTCTTTACACGTCACATCATTAAGTACCACTGAAAAGGAAAATCAGTTTACCTTTTCGGAGTACTAGAGTTTCAGTGTGCCATTGTTGCTTTTGATACGACTTACAGAAGGTTCCCCAAGTCTAGGCTTGCACATCCACAGCCCCTGCACAATTTCTATTTCCTTTATTCCCTCTTCCCCCCCGGATGGGGGATAGGACCCGATACCTAGGGTGTGGTGGGCAAGCCCTCCACCATGCAGCCACACTGGGTGGCTTCTCTTTCTCACAAGTGCAAACTATTGTGGTTAGGAAATTGCAGATAGAACATGTCTGTTTCTACGAATGTCCCAAGATGACGCTTACAGAGCATTAAAGTGTGGTGTCTTTACTGCTCCTGAGAATGTGAGCATGCCGACAGCACACACACAGCAGATTATTTGAGTAAGGATAGTTGTTTGTGCTTTGACTTTGATTGGGATCTGCCAAAGCTTCCCCTTTTTTATTCATAAAAGTTTCTTTTATAAAAACAGAAAATTATGCCCATGTTATTTCTATAGTACTCTTAGTAAACCAACATGGGAAGAGCCAGGGATTTGTAGTTTCAACTGTTTTGGGTGTGAGACTCAAGCTGACGTAAGTTCCATAGCCACAGTTAATGACAACTTCCTGCTCTTTCCCCTCATGTAAGCTCAGTCAGCTATAGTCAGCGTCTGAGGTAATCACCTAATGCCAGCTGAGAGGAGGAGTGTCGGGCAGGATGGCCGTAGATGGTCTGAGGTTGGTGGACATTCCCCTGCTGGCTGCTATTGGTACAGCTGGTGTCTGAGCAGCCTCACTTTAGTGACTGGAACCTTACGTAGGTAAGTTAAGGAACTTGGCCCAGGTGAAGGATTTGAACCCTTGTCTGGTGCACTTTAGACCCTGTCTAGTCTCCTGTATAAATTAAACTATTGCCTCTAAATTCCGTCACACAGTGCCCGGTTCTCAGGGATATTTATAAACATTGCTGTCTTTCATGGTTTCTGCATATGGAATATTGTATTCATGTGGCCCAAGAGTGGATTAGTGATCCCTGCTGAATAGGACACATCTCCTCCCTCCCTCGGTACTCGGGATGAGGCGGTTCACTTGTTGACCATCTGTGCTTCGGGGCCTTTATCTCACCCCGCCCCAGCGCTGTGAAGGCATAGGCCACAGAAGCGAAAGGCTTAGCTTCCCAGTCATTCCCTACGGGCTCCTTGTGATGCCGCTATGGTGTTAAGTGGTAAACAGCAGCTGCTTTTAACCTCTTCAGTGATTCCAAGGTACTGTCTTCTTCCCCTGTCCAGAGGGGCAGGGAACAGGAAGACTGTATAGCCTTCACACAGGGTGCAGGCTAGAAATGTGAAGGAGCCTCTCACTAGCACGGAACGTAGAATTATTAGGAAGTGATGGAGCTGGGCTGACTGTTGAGTGTGTTTGTCATGTGCCAGAAGCAAAGGCTGGGACTGCTGTAGCAAGTAGTTCTTAGTGTTCCCATTTGTCTGTCTGTCTGTCTGTTTTAGGTGCTGTTACACTACCAAACCGTCAGCGAGCCTGCTGTTATTAAGAGATTGATTAGCGTCCTAAACAAAAGTACTGGTGAAGTCACAAAGAAGAAGCCCAAGTGAGTGTTTTAATGCAGAAACCATAGACACTAACGGCATAAGCAGTTCCTTACAGATAAGCTGAGTGCGTGTTGTGCTAACTGGGATCCAGATACCTTTTCTACTGATCACTTTCTAGTGACTAGATTAAAAAAAGGTATATAAATAAGCCTTTAAGGGGTGGGGAGATGGCTCAGCTGGTAAATTGTGTGCTTGCTGTGCACGGATGGGGACCTGAGTCTGGTCCTCAGAACCCAGAAGACAGTGTGCACCCTCCTGGAAGGCAGCGTGCAGGAAGCAGAGCCAAGCAGACCTCGAGCTCACTGGCCTATCAGCCTAGCTTCATCGCCAGGTTCACTGAGAGACCCAGGCAGAGAGCAGGAGGGACATGCCTGAGGAGTGCCCCCCAGGCTGACTTTCAGCTCTGCATGTAGGAGCACCCATGTGCACATTCACCTGTGCATGCATACGCAAACATACAAACACATACACACACGTGAAAGCTTTACTTTAGGACTGTTAGATATGATTAAAGTTATGTATGGTAGTGATGGGAATAAGAAATAAAAATATATGTGTATGCATCAAGCCACAGGTATTGATGGAGCAAAGGCATTACAACTGCTAGTCCTATATTATTTTTTTAAAAAATTAAATGTATTTATCTTTATTTTATGTGCATTGATGTTTTGCCTGAATGTATGTCTATGTGAGAGTGTCAGATCTTAGAGTTATAGACAGTCGTGAGCTGCCATGTGTGTGTTGGGATTTGAACACAGGTCCTCTGGAAGAGCCCCAAGTCCAATGTTCTTAAAGATGAATTGTTTTAGATTTCAGCCTTGTGCTTCCCTTGCCTCTGCCGTCTGCGCTGTGAGCTTGCCCCCAGTCTAAGAGAAGGGTCTCTGCATGCACCTAGCACCTCCCTTTCCCACAGATGTACTGTGAGGTGGCTTTGCTCCTGTCCGCCTTCCTGTCCACTGCACTGATCTCCTCGGTGCTGGTTTTCTGATTATTGTTACTGTCTAGGCCGAGTCTGCACGGTTCTTTGATTGACACAGGAAGTACTTTCCGAGAAACAAAGCATCTGTAATAAAAATAAAGTAATGCAAGTATATATTGCAAAATACAAACTCTTATTTGGTACAAGTTAAGGCCATCCCAGTTTGCCTGGCTGCCTGCAATTTGGAGTTTCCCCCATGGTGAGCCTGTGGGGAATCCCACCCAAAATCCCCTTCTGTTCTCACCTTCTGCACCTGTGTAAGGGGCCCGGGAGCCTGCTGGGCTAATGTCTGACCATCTGTGAGGAACTGAAGGCAGTTTGCTCTCAGGAGGGAAGGCTGCTCTGCCTCTCTCTTGAAGGAGCCCCTAGCTTCTCACATCAGTGTGGACTGGGATGCTCTGGGGAGCGCCACACTAGAGGAATGGCATCTCTCAAGATCCGAGTTTTCTAGGCTGTCACGAGCATTTCCTGTGAGTTATATCCTCAGCAGTCACAGCTTACAAGTGACAGAGACAAGATTTTTTTCCTTTTCCTTTTTTTTCTTTTAATGCAACTATGCCATATTTTCTTTCTTTCTTTTTCATTTTATTTTTATTTATTCACTTCACATCCTGCTCGCTGCCCCTCCTCCCAGTCACCCCCTCCAACAATCCTTTCTCCCTTCCTTCCCTTGTCCTCTGAGGGTGGAGCTCTCCCTGGGTATCCTCCCCACAACCCTGGCATATCAAGTCTCTGCAGGACCAGGCACTTCCTCTCCCACTGAGTCCAGACAAGACAGCCCAGCTAGAAGAACCGATCCCACAGACAGGGAACAGCTTTAGGGATAGCCCCAGCTCCAGCTGTTCAAGACTCTCATGGAGACCAAGCTGCACATCTGCTACACATGTGCAGGGAGATCTAGGCCCAGCCTGGGTATGTTCTTTGGTTGGTGGCTCAGTCTCTGAGAGCCCCATGCATCCAGGTTAGTTGACTCTGTTGGTCTTCCTGAAGAGTTCCTATCTCCTTCAGGGCCCGCAGTCCTTCCCCCTGCTCTTCCATAGGAGCCCCCAAGCTCCATCCACTGTTCGCCTGGGGTCTCTGCATCCCTCTGAGTCAGCTGCTGGGTGGAGCCTCTCAGAGGACAGCCATGCTGGACTCTAATAGGATTCTTAGCTGGCTCAGTGACACATGGGTGCTCTTGTGTGGGGGTTGTTAGTCTGGGCTGTGTGACCCTGACGACTGTGTGGAGACCTTTCAGTTGATATTGGCTCATTGTATAGACTCTTGAGTTTTTCTCCCTGTTCCTGCTACAAGAGCTAGTATAATATACTTAGCATGTGCGAGGTCCATGGTTGAATCCTTGAACTGCAAAAATAAATAAATACATTTAAATAGAGTGTTAGCATCCTGATAATATTAAACTTTAGTATTATTTACTTTATTAGGTAGCTAAAGTTCTAGATTTCCCCCAGGGAATGGTGAGGTAGCGTGGATTAAGATGGGTGTTTGGAGGATGTGGGGGACAGGAGATATAGTGGGTCTGAAGGGAGTAGATCGAGGTCTATTTTAAGATTGGCTATTATTGGTCTATTTAAATGTATTTATTCATTTTTGCAGTTCAAGGATTCAACCATGGACCTCGCACACACATACACACACACACACACACACACACACACACACATATGCACTTGAGATCTACTTAATGGTTTTTAAATCTAGAATTGCTTAAACTCCTTTTAGCCCAGAAAGATTCAAAGGTATATATGCTTGAATTTAAAGCATACACACATGCAACTTTTTCCCTAGCTTTGGAAGGCTGAGTGGATTTGCTGACTGGGTGTGAACTGCTGTCTTTACTGTGCTCACCTGCCCCTTCTCTCTCCCTGCACTCCTAACAGGCTGCTGACCAAGGGCCAGAACGCCCTGGTGGAGCTTCAGACACAAAGACCGGTGGCCCTTGAGCTCTACAAAGACTTCAAGGAGCTGGGGCGGTTTATGCTGCGGTACGGCGGCTCCACGGTAGCCGCCGGTGTCGTCACTGAGGTATCGGCTATGTGCAGATAGGCTTTGTCTGTTTCACCTTCCAGAGGTGATTGCTGAGGTGTTCTGGCTTAAGGGAATACACAATATTGGAACAAGGAGTTACAATTTATACTAAAATAGTTTTTAAATAGTAAGAGAGAAAAGTATCACATACTTACAGTCAGATGAATGGGAGTCCGAGTTTATTTAGACAAGAAGCCATATTTCTTTAACTTACTGGCTTTTACTGATTTCACATAATTCATCCAAAAAATTGAATGAATGTAGGTGTAAACATTTTCTGAAACATGTATGTGAAAAAATACATTTGAAGGGGTAGCTAGAACTGAACCAGGAAATCTCAGTAGTTCGAATTTCCTCTACATTCTCATAAGTAAAAATTAAAAAAGCCAAGTATCGGGATGAGGTGGGAGAACTAGTGAGGGAGGGAACCACGCACGCCGCTGTCGCTGCAGTTGTTGCGAAGCGTCTCAAATGCTATCCGTGTCTTCTCTATTTTACAGATAAAAGAGTGACGGGTCCTCCTGTGTCTCCAGACCAGCCGGTCGGCCCCTGAGGCTCTCAGTGGTGCAGCTAAGGAAACAGCACGCGTGGTGATCGTGTAGAGAGACTAAAGTACAGTTAGCCTCCAATGAGTATTAACGATCACTCTGCCGACCTCCCACGCTGCCGCTGGCAGAGGCCAGGACCGTGCTTTCATGTCTTCCCTTTTGCGGTGGGGTAAATGCGATTGTTGTGCTGAGACTTGTGGGAAGTATCAGAAGACACTTAACTCAGTGGACTCGACGTGCAGCCAAACCAAAACCAAAATCCGGTGTGTTTTCATTCTCCTGCTGTGTGCGTTCTAAGGAAGACTTGTATCTTAATGGGGCTTGGAGAGTCGTCTTTGACCTGGTGCTTTTTTTAGTTAACACTAAGAAAAGATTTACTGAAGGTAACAGTAAGGCTATTGTGTGCTGAAAATGAAACTGTCCATCAAGTCTGCCTTCTGGGGTGTGATGGGAAGTGATGGAAACCTGTGCTTAGGTCAAAAGATACTATTTAAGTTGAGAAGCCAGCTAATAAAATGCCTTAGTTTGAATGCATTGCAAAAATGTGTTTTATTTCTTAAACATCTACGAGGGAGTCTCTAACCCTCCACCAGATGTGTAGCTCGGTCCTCCAGGCCCTGAATTGCGGTACCGCCCCCCTCACCTGCGCAACTGAAGAATCCCAGCCTTGGTCTGCTGTGCAGACCCTACATGTTGTGCTGGGTCCACAGCCCTGTGACCTCTCTCATACCATGATCCTTCAGTAAACAGCATGTGTGGTTGAGATGAAACTTGCTAAGAACATTCTATTCCTATGTTATTGAGAAACTTTATAGATACTTCTGATAGAAAATAACCTTGAGTTGACTTACGTATCAAAACATTTTGACTCAGTTGAAGCTGAGTTTATCCTACCTTGGAGTTAGTCTGGGAGGGACAACTTTCATGCCCTTTGCCCTGCTTGTAACTACAGTCTTTTCTGCCTGTGCCCCAGTTCTCAACTGACTCTGAGATGTGATTGTTCATAAATAAATGCCTAGGCCGTACCTTGGGCTTACTCCCCGACAAGCTCATAGCTTATAAAACCTGTTTATTCCGTTCTCTCTGTGCCACATGGCTGGTTACCTCTCCTCAGTTACATCATCTCCTCAGAGTATGAGGCAAATTCTTCCTGCCTTTGTCACCAGAGTCACCTGGATTTTCTCCAAGTCATTGGAATGTCATCTTCAGCCCTCTGGCCCAGAACATATGACAGACTTTTCTGTGAAGCAAGAATTATGAAGGACTCACCTATCTTGTCCTTGCAGTTTGGCAGTTGACCTTTCCTGTGTCCTGTGTGTCCTGTTTGGACAGTGGACAGCACACTGTCCGCAGCTGAAGCAGGGGAAGTTTGTCACACAGAAGCAAACGCCATGTGGAGGCTCTTCAGTGGTCGTCATCTTTGAAGTGGAATGGGGGTGGCCAGGGCTTACCTGAAGCCCTGACTGGAACTGTGATGTTGGATGATCTAGCTAACCTTATAGAAGTTTTTCCAGATGCAGAAAACATCAGTTGTCTTGTGCAGGGAACAGCAATTGAGGCAGTCTGTGAGTTTGAATCACCCGAGCTACTTGTCTCCTTTGCTGTCCTTTAATTTTCAAATGTATAAGCTTTCAAAGGTAATACACAATTAACATGTGTGTGCGCAATGTGCAGTGTGCACAACTCAGTTAAAGATTATTCTTTGCTCTGTGTTCAAACAGGAAATGGGCATCTATCAATTCATAACTTGGTTTGGACCATATGGCCAAACTGTAATATAGGTTTCTATTCATGCCATTTGAAAGAATGGCGTTAAGTCCCGAAGATTCTGTAGCCAACACGATTTCTTGGCTTTGCACAGCTGATGTTTTCATGCCCCAGCCCATCCTAGAACTGTTCCCATGGAGAGGGATCAGCAATATAAATTACCTGTTTTATTGATCTTCTTGATTTCATTCTTAGTACATAGTCAGGATTTTCACGAGATCTCCCGATCAAATCTGATTTTTATTAATTTTGATGAATCCATAGTTTTTCTTCTCCTGTTGATTGATACAAAAGAATATTATATTCCCCAACACAATTACATCCCTGCCTTCCATTCTGAGGTTAACCCATTCTTAATATAGACAAGTTGATTTTTAGTTCAGCAGTTTTCTCCTTAATCCAGTGTTTCTCAGCAGCTGTTGGTTTTTATTAATAGCATTCAAAAACTTTAATAAAGCACTAAATAATCTATTTCTAGGGGTCTTTGTTACCCGTTTGTTTGTTAAGCATCTCCTTTAAAGTATGATTAGATCTCACTACAACTGTCCTGTATGATTGTGTGGTATACCTATAATATGCTTTATATTATAATATGCAAAAAATGTTTCATTTTATTAAACATATGGTGAAGCATTGCCAGTTTTAATCTCTGAAGACATTTCCAAGATAGCCATCACCTCTAATGTACAGTCTCAGAATCAGCCTTTTCAGAACTCATGGTAGAAACATTGAAATCTTGGGTTGCAATTGTATGATGTGTTAACATATGTACATATCTTAATTCTCCAAACTCTATAAAATGAAACACATAAGCTCTTATGTGCCATTGCTCTAAGGTAGCATTAAGCAGAATCTGGACTCATAACTTAGAATCCACCATCTCTATGGAGGATTTATAACTTGGACTCCACCATCTCTATGGAGGATTCGTAACTTGGACTCCACCATCTCTATGGAGGATTCGTAACTTGGACTCCACCATCTCTATGGAGGATTCGTAACTTGGACTCCACCATCTCTATGGAGGATTCGTAACTTGGACTCCACCATCTCTATGGAGGATTCGTAACTTGGAATCCACCATCTCTATGGAGGATTCGTAACTTGGAATCCACCATCTCTATGGAGGATTCGTAACTTGGACTCCACCATCTCTATGGAGGATTCGTAACTTGGAATCCACCATCTCTATGGAGGATTCGTAACTTGGAATCCACCATCTCTATGGAGGATTCGTAACTTGGACTCCACCATCTCTATGGAGGATTCGTAACTTGGAATCCACCATCTCTATGGAGGATTCGTAACTTGGAATCCACCATCTCTATGGAGTGCCATTCTAATTCCTTCAAGCCTTTGTGCATCTTATCATCTACCTTTTGGTTCCAGATTGGCTTCTTCTGAAGATTATTCGTTCTGATTAAAATAATCCTCCAAGCTCTGTGACTTGTAACCTGGTATCCATCTTTTAGACCCATCCTTCTCAAAGTTGTTTATTCTGATCTTAGAGAGGATATATAGAATTGTAATGGTTACTAAACATATAATTATTTTATATTGACAGTCAAAAACAAAACTCCATGGGCTCCAAATGTCTTCTGTAGTGTTTTCCATTTTCACGTGAGTGCTCTTTCCTTTGGAGACTTAACTTCCTGTCTCCCTTTGGAGGCTGTGGTGGTTTGTATAAGCTTGACCCATGGGAAGTGGGACTCTTAGGAGGTGCGGCCTTGTTGGAGGAAGTATGTCACTGTGTAGACATGCTTTGAGGTCTCCTAGAGCCCAAGTTCCACCCAGTGTGGAAGAGAGAGCCTCTTCTTGGCTGCCTCGGATGAAGATGTGGAACCCTCAGCTCCTCCTGCACTGTGTCTGCCTGGATGCTGCCATGTTTCCCACCATATGAACCTGTAAGCCAGCCCCAGTTAAATGTTGTCCTTTATAAATTGCCTTGGTCATGGTGTCTCTTTACACAGTTGGAAACCCTAACTAAGACAGAGGCTTTATTTTTCTGTCTCCTTTCTTTGGAGACTTTGTTTTCAATATATGTTTATTTCTCTCTTAATGTTTTCTAAATTTAATATCTTTTTCCATATTAAGTTCCTCTACATTGTTTCCTCTGGGGATTTTTTTAACATTATTTAGTTCTCTTTATGGACTTAATTTTATTATTTCAAACTAAATATTTGTTTCTCTTTTATTGTCTTCAAACTCATACATTACCAGTTTAGAAGTCGGGGGTTCCTCACTCATACGGCAGCTCCAGGAAACTGTTCCTTCTGCTCTTCTGGGCTTCTGCAGGTTCCTCAGGCCCACATGTTGCCCTGGCTGTGCTCTTCTTGGGCTGGTCCCTTTCTCTGGGTGGACCCGAATTGGGCTGTGGCTTCCCATGGGACACCTAGCTCTCTCTAGCTCATTTTCCAGCCCTTTTCTGAACCATGCTGTGCTTGGGAGATGCCACAGCTACTGTGCCTTGAGCCCTGGTAGAAGAGCCAGCTTTTCTATTCAGCAGGGCCTGTTCTACAAACAGTCGCCTTTTGCACTGCCCAATGTTCAGTGAGCCATTTGTAACCAAGGTCTTTTCTACCCGCATCCCAGTTCCCTCTGAGACTTATTTATGAGTAAATGCCTAGGCTGTAAGCTTGGGCTTGTTCTCCAACTAACTTGTCACTTAGGTAATTGCTCTATGCGTGCCACATGGCTGGCTACCTCTCCTCAATTTCATGTTTGTCTCCTCAGAGTCCCAAGGAAATCTTTCCACCTTTTAACTCCCAGAGTTCCAATCTCTCGACTGGATGTCCCACCTTCTAATCCTGCCTGAGTTCATTGGCCATCAGCTCTTTTATTGACAGGTGATGCTTCTACACAGTGCACACGAGATTCTCCCCACACTGCCTGCCTTGCTTTTCCTGCTTGCCCTGCTCAGGCACTCATTTACCTCTGAGATCTGTAGACCCTTCTGTAGTGACAGGCTGTAGACGGAACGTGGTGGCTGTGCATGGTGTTCTCAAACCCTCTGTCCACAGCGGGGACAGGCCGGAAGAGGGTGTATGGGGGAATCCCCAAACCCACCCATTCACAGGCCATGATTGGGGCTTTCCCTGGGACATGTTCACAGCAATGTGATGTGAACATAGCTTAAGGCAGTTCTGAGAATGGTAGGGTGCTGAAATTCAGGGTTCTACTAAACATTTGATAAATTATATATATAATAAAATTAACATTTTAAATTAAGAATTTAGCATAGATAGGTAGCAATGTAAATACAGGGGCTTAATGAGAATTTTTGAGACTTGTGTCCATCAAAACTCGGGTGTTCTGTGGTGAGCACCAGGCCAGCTCTTGCCTGTAAGGTGATTTACCCTCTCCTCAGTGAGACGACTCTAAGATGTGATTAGTGGTGTGATTTTATTTGTAAAACACAACTTAAAACAGCGTAACTGAAATAAGGAGCTGATTCCAGATATGGAGACATTGTGACTACATGACTGAGTTTATTCTGACAACTGTAACAAGTTTGCAGATAATTTTGAATGAATCCAAAAGCAATCAAATTTAGTGAGATTCACAAAAGATCTTGAATTCAAGATTGGCTTAAATTATATAGCCTAACCCTCAGAATCTCCCCTCAAAATATACATAATAAGAAAAATTATTAAATAATAAAATGAAAGCTCTAAACAAAATTTGTAGAGGAACCTGTTACCCAAGTGGAGAGTACATTGTCAAAAGCGAACCTGGCGAGTCAGAACCAGCAAGGAGTTAAACGCTGCCAATCAACTCTGGCCCAGTAGGCTTTCAAGAAAACCTTTGCTTTGAAGTGGCTCAAATAGGTTTTAGGCCTCCTTCCTTGGACTGCCGATGTGGAAGTGTTGGCTGAAGAATTAAGCAGCTGGTCAATGTCATACACCTGTATTTGTTTACAAGGTAGAGCAGACAAGAAGTTATTAAACTAATGCAGGCATGATTCACAGAGTTATTTTCCAGAGCGGCGCTTGACCTTCCTAATGCTACCCTCCTTAATATGGTTCCTCCCGGTGTGGTAACTGACCCCTCCCCCCAGCCGTAAAATTATTTCATTGCTACTTCATAACAAGTTTGCTACGTTTGTGAATTGTAATGTAAGTATCTGTGTTTTCCAATGGTCTTAGGTGATTCCTATGACAGGACCATTTGAACCCCAAAAGCAGGGTGAACCACAGGTTGAATACTGTTCTAGAGGGCTAAGTTATATAATTAAGATTTAATATAATTAATATCAATAAATTAATAATAATTATTGTTATTAATTTATTGATATTAATTATATTAAATCTTAATTATATAAATAATATATTATATATTATATAAATATATATTATATAAATAATAATAATAAATATGTTATATAATTAATATTAATAATTATGTTGTTTTAACAGATTAGGTGGAACACAGATATAATGACTTGGAATAGAGATCAGAAAACTTACCTAGGCAGGTGTGTGTGTGTGTGTGTGTGTGTGTGTGTAGGCGAGAGACAGAGACAGGGAGGAGATTCATGGTCAGTCAGGAATTGAAGAAGCTCTGTTTAAATTTTAAACATTCTAGAAAATAGAAATACAGAGAATGGAAACAACAATACATAAAGTTACAGCAGCCAAAACATTTCCACATCTGGTGAAAGACAAAATCAGTGGTAGAAAAGCAGCCTGTTCCAATTATGGGTAAGAACAAATCCTCACCAAATACACTGTGGTGAAACTGAGACACCAAAGACAACAGCCCTCAGTTGGTCAGAGACGTGAAGTACGTGAAGGACCAGGAGACAGCAACATGGAGAACAGACGTAACAATATCTTCAGAGGGTTAATTACAAAATACAAAACATGAACCACGGTGCACATGAGAGTTTGTCCCCAGAGCCTCAGCAGAGGGAGCGGCGGCGTGTCCTGTCCTCTCAGAGGCCATTGCTGTTTTGTCTAGCTGTGACGCAATAACTGAAATTAGGTCACTTGAGAGAACCTGAATCCTTGCTGTTCTAGAGTCTGGAAAGACCACCATGATGGTGGTGTGAGGAGATTGTGCATGGTAAACATTCCCTCCCTCCCGGTGTCTCTTGTCACCTCCTCACCAGGCAGAGCAACTGTGCTCCAGGCAGAAGGCACAAACGACTTAGTCCGTTACAAAGGCACTGACGAGGCCATGAGCAGCGCCTTAACTCCTGGAGTGCCCACTTACATACTGCCCTGGGAGGGTTAAACTTGGGCCTGGATTCTGAAGGGATACGGCATTCAGATCACAGTGTCTCCAGGTAGAATGGCCACCTTGCTCCTGTGGCCAGTCTCTGCAAGGGCACGGATGTGTCCTGCTGAGATGGGCTCAGATGCTGTTAGGCATTAATGGAGCTGAAGTCTCTTCTCACTTCCTGTCAGCACTTCAGTGTTTTGTTAGCTCTGAGCTTCCTAAGTTGCCCTGCTTAAAGTGAGACCACAAGTGCCGATATGCGAACTTGGCATATTTAGCTTCCAAGTTTAATGCCTTAATTATAACTTGGTCATATATAATTTGGTCATATAAGGGAGTGTCCTAGGAATGACTTATGACTGTAAGATTCCTAATCCTCATCTTCCATAAGCAGATAGGGAAGTTAACATTAAAATAGCCATCTCACACACCTGTTAAATGGGCCTGTTGGTGCATTGCACTATAATGCCAGACCTCAGTGCACATAAGGTGGGTGATTTCAACAGAAGGTGTAACCCTGTGGCACATTAGAGATGCCTATGGGTGACCCACACAGCGACCTCATCATCTGAGCTGTTGTTCCCGGGCTTAGGTTTATCTTCAGAAACCTAAATGTGTATTTTTAAAGGATCAGTATATTCTTAGTGATGAAGGACACCTTGGGTTATAGACTGCTTAATCTCCACAGGCTCTATGTAACGAAAGAATAGTCAGTTACCTTGATAATGCAAACTCGGAAATAACTGAGCGCTGTGGGCTGAGCAGGAGCTTGGAGGAGTTTGGGGTGCAAATTGACGAGGAGCACAACCCTGGAGCACTGCTGATTTTTCCATTTCCGGTCAGCTCGTGTTCTGACCTGCCTCCTGCCTCCACTGCCGCCCTACAGCAACTCCGCTCTCCCCGTGGTGGATGGTAGGAAGTTCCTGACCAGTACATTGACATTCTTCTGAGGACATCGACACAGCAGCCGGGTTTACTGGTGCTGGGACCTCCACAGTTGTGATGACATCGGGCCTGGCATTAGAATTGTGTTCGGTAACTTGTTAGGACCACAGGAGCCCACCTGTCTGTGAAGCGCTGTGGGAGGCCCTGGGACGACTCTGTTCAATGGTCACCTTCCTCGTCCTCTCCCATGTGAGGCTTTATGGGGTCAAGTGCCAGCCCTGCTGTGTTGGCTCTGCCAAGCTCAGTGCTAGGGTGAGCGAGGCGTGTCCGTTAGAACAGCTCTCTAGGTAATATAACATTTAGGTAGAAGCAGAGGCTCCCGTAGCAACTGCTATGACCTGTGGCTTCTTGGGCTGCTAGGAAGCTCACACCAAATTCAGTGCTCAGCTCTTAACATAGAAAGGGTCTTATGTTAATATTTTATAAATGGCTACTCTCTGATTTTATCTTATTTGCATTTTATATTCTGTTCCATATCCCTACCCATTCATAACCTGCTGCAATTGTGTTTTGCACTAGGAATGTCACCCCAGGCTCCTTGTGGAATGCAAAAGTATAAACCATTAGAGTATGCATGGAACACGTACACATATGCTGCCTGTATTGTATACTTAAATCATGTAATATATACAGTGTCCATGCATGTGTATATGACATGTGTCTATGATAGAAAGGTCTCAAACTAAAGCCTTAAGTGTGTCAAAAAGAAAAATCAGCTAAATGAGCATTTCCTCTCAAAAATTAGAAAAGAAAATCACTTTCTCAGGGAATAGCATCCTGTGCCCTTGCTAATGGAAACAAGTTATGGGGCAAATCCGGTCAGGGTGGGGAGCAGCGTTCCACATCGTTAATGTTGGTATTTTTTCTTGAGCTAGAGCTTGGCTCCTCTCTGCTCACGTGCGTGTGCAGGTACGTGTTCTTTTGTTGAGACATCTCCTTTAATCACGGGATCCGGGATTTGGTTAGCCTGGCTGGCTGCCGGCGCCTGGGATCCTGTATCTGCCTGCAGAGTGCTAGGATTCCAGGCACACACTGCTGGGCTCTGTGTTTTCCATGGGCTCTGGGTATCCAAACTCAGGCAAGCACTTTGCCAATGAGACATCCCCTCCAGCCCTCACCGCTGTATTTGGGCTAAGCCTGCAACTGTTTTCTAATGAACACATTATGGGAAAACGGTATAAAAATAATACTTTTGACTGGAGAAACCTGTTAAGTACGACATTAGCCAGGCAGTCATGGTCAACACAGTGACATGTTTAGGTTTAGAGAAATCACAAGTACCAGTGCATATGATGATGACAGTGGTAGTCTTCCTCTCAGAAAGCTATACTAGTCTAATCTTGAGGAAAACATCAAATTCCCTTAGACAGTTGTATGAAATCCTTGACGCCAAAACTGAGGTCATCAAATAAGAAAAATCAAACACAGCAAGTGTAACCTGGGGTCAGGAATGGGTTCTTATGGAAAAAGAAGCTCGGTGAAAACCAAGAAACTATGGATGCACTAGGCTTTTGTCAATAAATTCTAAATGTTGGTAAACCTTTACTAATGTAAGCTGTTACTGCCGTGAGGCGCTATTTACAAACAATGCTAATGATAATAACATAATAATAATGAAATAAAGCTGTAGATGGGACAATTTACAAGAGCACATATTGGAAAACAAAAATAACAACCTGGGGCCTGGCGGCTTGTCTCAGTGGGTAAAGTGTTTACCGCCAAGCCTCCGACCGGTATTAGATCCCCCAGAAGAAGAGTGGATGCAGGGATACCAGGGATAGAGTTTCTGTGGCTACGATAAAACACTGTGCCCATAAGCAGCTTAGGCAGGAAAGGGTGTAATTCAGTCTTACAGGTCCACGTAGCTCATCATCAAAGGAAGTCAGGCAGGAACGCTGAGGCAGGAACACTGAGGCAGGAACGCTGAGGCAGGCACGCTGAGGCAGGACCGGGGCAGACTCGGCGTGGAGGAGTGCTGCTTTCTGGTTTGTTCCTCACGACTTGCTCAGCTGCTTTCTTACAGCACCAAGGCCCTGATCACACATCCACCACTGATTTAGAAAATGCCCTTAAGTCTTGCCCACATCCCCATCTTATGGGGGCATTTTCGCAATTGAGGTTCCCTCCCTCAGATGACTCTAGCTACGTCAAGTTGACATAAGACTAGCCAGCACAACTGACCCCTTGTTCAACCTGACCCAAGGGCAGCACCTTTCAACTGGAACCTTTCCTACCTCATTTATCCCCAAGGTGATGACATATTAATATCAATATAAAACATTATAAATGTCCAAGTCTCTAAAATATCCAAAGTTTCTCTAGAATTACCAAAATCTCTCCATAACTCCAAAGTCTCTTTCAAAGTGCAAAGTCTCAAATGTGGGCTTCTATAAAACCAACAAGTGATGTTTTCCCAAGAGGGAAAAAAACCAATGCACAGTTGCGTCATCTCAAAGCAAAGGCAAAGTTCAGCTGTATGGAGTTCAGTGCTAGACGGAGGACCCACTCACCATCCTCCAGGCTCCAAAGGGCCTGGACAGCTCACTCCACTCGTGGCTGTGCTGTCCACAACACACACAGATGGTCTTGTAGGTTCAAGCTGGCTGTACTTCATGACCACTGCTGTGCTTGGTAATCAGATATCACATAATGCCTTTGAGATCCATCCCAGTTAGTGGGTTTATTGATAATTGATATTGCTGACTGGTATTCCATATGTGTGTTTGTCTAATTATTCATGGGACATTCTACTTATTGTTATTACAGATAAAACGTCTCTGACTACCATGTCGCACATGACAACACAACAACAAACAATGACAGCAGTCCGTGAGCCCTTTCCAGGGTCCAACATCTATGTATCCACGCAAGCACCTGTTTGCCTTCAACCTCAAAAATACTGACATGGCTTCCATGGGCTAGAATGGACACCAAGTGTGCTCTCAGTTTCATGACTGTGATAATGTCAGGTCATGTCAAGAACTTATCTTCTTGTCTGTGAATGAATGTTTTTTAAAGGAGAGATTTCTTTGTCTTTCCTTACTTTTTTTTTATTCGATATATTCTTTATTTACATTTCCAATGATTTCCCCATTCCTGGATGCCCCTCCCTGAGAGTCCCATAAACCCTCTTCCTTTCCCCTATTGCCCTATCCACCTGTTCCCACTTCCCTGTCTTGGTATTCCCCTACACTGCTGCACTGAGCCTTTCCAGGACCAGGGGCCACTCCTTCCTTCTTCTTGAGCATCATTTGATATGTGAATTGTGTCTTGGGTATTCCAAGCTTCTGGTCTAATATCTGCTTCTCAGTGAGTGCATACCATTAGTGTTCTTTTGTGACTGGGTTACCTCACTTAGGATGATATTCTCCAGTTCCATCCATTTGTCTAAGAATTTCATGAATTCATTGTTTTTAATGGCTGAGTAGTATTCCATTGTGTATATATACCACATTTTCTGTATCCATTCCTCCACTGAGGGACACCTGGGTTCTTTCCAGCTTCTGGCTATTATAAATAGGGCTGCTATGAACATAGTGGAGCATGTATCCTTATTACATGCTGGGGAATCCTCTTGGTATATGCCCAGGAGTGGTATAGTGGGGTCTTCCAGAAGTGTCATTCCCAGTTTCTGAGGAACCGCCAGACTGATTTCCAGAGTGGTTGTACCAGCTTACAACCCCACCAGCAGTGGAGGAGTGTTCCTCTTAAGGAGAGATTTTTTTTGAAGGGGAATCACTAGACCCAAAGAAGGCGTATTAACGTGTTGACACTGACAAGGTGCTCCAAGAAGGGTTTTGTGTCCTGTTAGCATAGGACATGTGTGCTCACATTCCCAGAGCGACATTCAAGTTTGAAATACTCTCTAGTCCCATCAGCCAACGTGGAACCTTCCTGTGAGCCCCTTTTCTCAGTTTACAATTAGCCCAACATCTGGTCGTGCAGTCATGGTCAACTGTCCTCAGATACAAATGGCTTTTATTACAGACCTATCTGCTCTGCTGGATTCACTTCTCAGTTTGCAGAACTGATGAGAGTCTGTGTTTTGCTGTATATGTCATACGCATTTTTGGTTTGTATCTTCATTTCCTTGGCATGTCTAGGCTATGCAAGTTATCACTGCAGCCCTGAACTGGGAATGGAGGCCGCATGCCAAGGAGAAGGCCACCGAGATGAGAGCAGACAAAGGTGAGCAGTGGATTCTGTCTTCCATCTGTCCGCGGGGTCAGGGCAGCGAGGCACTGAGGAGGAAGTCCATCCCCTGCTTGTGTGTGACCTTGGCCACACTGCACAACCTTCCAGAGGCTCAATTCCTTCCCTCGAAAGGAGGAAGTAAGGATGATTGCTTCATGGGACATTATTCCGTGGAACCAATCTTCGTTATGCTTTTTGTACGTCGTGTTCAAAGAGTGGACACTTCCGGTGTGGGGCCGATGACGTCATCTCAGACACACACAGTTGATAGGAAAGGAGAATCTGAAAACATTGTGCATGGGTAACTTGGTGTTAGTTGAACGCAGTACCCATTTCTCAGACTGGACCATCAGTTGCCTTCAAGAACTGTCGAGAGTTTGGAATGAGGGATGTTCTGGAGGACATCAGGTCTCCTCCTGATATGCAAATGAGGACGCTGGGCCTGGGACAACGAGATTAGGGTGTCTGAACAAAGTCCTGAGGGCAGTCACGGAGAGCGGCTGTCCAGGCCGAGAGCATTCTCCTAACATGGCTGGAAAAGGGGAACTTTTGGTGTTGGAGAACTTTATAGGTGGAAAATTTTTACCCTGTAACTCATATATAGATTCTCATGAGCCATCCACGGGGGAAGTGTATTGCAAAGTACCAAACAGTGGGAAAGATGAGGTGAGTCTATTCACTTACGAAACAAAAATGTTACTGTGTTGACAAATTGTGGGCAACTGTCTTCTAAAACTAAAGGGTGCGGGTGAAGGAGAGTGTAGCAGTTTATAAGGTAATTTATCATATGACTGGACAGGGAAGAGTGTAATTTATCATATGACTGGACAGGGAAGAGTGTAATTTATCATATGACTGGACAGGGAAGAGCCGGAAGGGCTCCGAGTCTACTATGTTCAAGAGAAAGTTGTTAGCTGTGGGCGCAGTGGTTTTAATGCTTGTAATTCTCAGGCAGACCATACGAGTTATAGAGTACTAAGTATTCAAAAGAACTCTTACAATAGGAGTGCATCCTTCTCTTTACAAAGTGCCCACTGGGCCTATGGGTTTATAATAGTACATCTTGAAAACTTCAATTGGGAGCAAAACGAAGGCCTGATACTTCAATTTAGACTATCATCTGATGATTCCTCGTATCCCTGAAAATACCTAGGGAAACGAAGTCAGCCGTTTGAGTAACGAGGTTGAAAATTAAACTCTCATGTCTTTTCGTTCTACTTAACAACCTTAAAAAATGATAGTTCATGTTCCTTTCTCTTTCCTTGTTCTCTCTTTTTTAGTTATGAAGAATTAAATCACTTGGGGAATTTTGTAAAATGCCCGAAATATATTTGACGTTATGAATTAGTGCACAGAGAATAAAAAAAATGTTTGGTGTGCTGAGTGACTGATGTGTGTGTGGTTACCAAATGCAAACTGCTTCTCCTTTATTCTTTTCAAGGCACAGACGACTCAATTATAATAAAATTCCAATCTTCCTATGTAAATATACCTTATATGCAAAGTTGTTTTTTTTTTCTTCAAAGTTCACTTTTTTCTTCACTGTTAAACTTTGAATCTGTCTTCCAGAGGAAAGAACCAACTTTAGACTCTGTACCCAAGTTTACCAATATTAGACAACTTGGTAGTTACATTGTAACCAGCAATTTCGCTTGCTTCCAGTGACCCAAACTGCATGAGACCAAGGCTTCTCATCTCCATCTCCTGGTGTTTCCAAAGTGAGGAGATGCAGGGGGAATGTGGTGCTGGCGGGCACTTCTTCAGGAAATAGAATAAACACATTTTTGCTTTTACAAGTAATGTATGATTAATTTTCTCAGCAATCCACCTTGCAAATATTCTGTGTTTTGCAAAAGCTATGTTTTTGTTGACTTTACAAGATATGTGCCAAATTTTGTGTTTGTGTGAGTGTGCATGTGTGTGTGTGCACATGTGTATGCGTGTGTGCGTGCATGCGTGTGGTGTGTGTGTGTGTGTACAGAGCAAACAGATATTACAGCCTGTGGACTTAAACTGAACCACAGAGGTCAGAAAAGCACTCAGATGCATTTTGAGTGCATCACGTTTTGGCCACAAGAGGGCATCTGTTTTCTTGTATTTATCCTGGAAGCCCCACACTCCCTTTCCAACAGAGCCTCATCTTGGGCGGGGCAAGGAAACTCAACCTCTGGGTCGAGGCTCCGATGGGGTCAAAAGACCTTTTCACAGGGGTTCAGTACTGGGGTTAGGAGAAGGGCTAAGTACCTTGTGAACTGGTTTATATTCCTTCGGATATGCAGATGAGTCCAAGAGTAACTGACTGAGCTGGGTACTCCAAGTGCCAGTGACAGCCTTAGGGCGTGGTCACACAGCGACTTCATGAATGGTCACACAGCAACTTCATGAACGGTCAGCTCTGAATTAAGAGCTTTGGAAGTTTGGCACGTCTAGACAACTTTCTTATCCCACACTAGATCAAACCAGTATGTTCTTTGGGAAATGATTGAGAAATCTCAATCTTTTAAAATTAAAATCAGTCTTCCCAAATTACTTAATGGCTGCATTTTAGACACCTTGGGAGAGATGATGCATGCTTCCCTTCCTGACCCCCAGCTCCTGTCTACGGCTTTGACTCTGAATTTGAAGGTTGACTATCTGACCTACCTTAGAACTACATGCTGCTGGGGTGGCTGTGTGTGTGTGTGTGTGTTATGTGTGGTTGTGTGTGTGTGTGTGTGTGGTTTTGTGTGTACGGTTGTGTGTGTATGTGGTTGTGTGCGTGTGGTTTTGTGTGTGTGGTTGTGTATGGTTGTGTGTATGTGGTTGTGTGTGTGGTTGTGTGTGGTTGTGTGTGTGTCTGTGTGTGTTTGTGTGTAGTTGTGTGTGTGTCTGTGTGTGTGGTTGTGTGTGTATGGTTGTGTGTGGTTGTGTATGAGGGGTGTGTGTGTGGTTGTGTGTGTATGGTTGTGTGTGGTTGTGTGTGTGTAGTATGTGTGTGTAGTTGTGTGTGTATGGTTGTGTGTGGTTGTGTATGAGGGGTGTATGTGTGTGTGTATGTATAATGGCTGCCTCTCAATCAATCCCTTTGAGATGTAGCCTTAGCCCCTCCTACATCCCCGTTCAGTAAAATGAGAAGCTGCCCTGGCGAAGGCAGAGGGCTGCACTTCTGTCAGCTCTGCAGATCTCTGGGTGGTGGAGCTGCAGCTTGCTCCCCATAGTGCAAAGAAGGGTGCAGAGGGCATGCGTCTGCCTCAGCGTGCTGCCCCTCACCCAGCACAGGGGAGCCCCAGCGGGCTGCCCCTCACCCAGCACAGGGGAGCCCCAGCGGGCTGCCCCTCACCCAGCACAGGGGAGCCTCAGCGGGCTGCCCCCCAGCGGGCTGCCCCTCACCCAGCACAGGGGAGCCCCAGCGGGCTGCCCCTCACCCAGCACAGGGGAGCCCCAGCGGGCTGCCCCTCACCCAGCACAGGGGAGCCTCAGCGGGCTGCCCCTCACCCAGCACAGGGGAGCCTCAGCGGGCTGCCCCTCACCCAGCACAGGGAAGCTGCTCACTAGCAGTCTGTGGCTGTAGCAATCACCATACAAACACCTTTTGGGTGGGGCATGAAAATGAATGTTCATTTCGCTGGGATAAATTTCCAAGAGGGTGTTACTGACTTGTAGGAGTTGGGGATAGGTTCGGCACTGTCAGGTTCTGTCCAGGGTGCCCCGCCTTTCTCACTCCCACCAGCAGTGGATGAGAGGTCTCCTTTCTTAGCATCCTTCCCAGCATTTGAGAGTGCCAGGGTTTTTTTTTTTTTGTCCCCCACTTCTTTTTGTGGTTCTGGGGGTCATACAGAGGGCATTGGACATTCTAGGAAAATACCACTGAGCCACATTCGCAGCCCAGAGTCTTTAAAGTGTGAAAATTGGCTTCATGCACAGTGGCTACTAAGACTGGACATCTTCTCAGGTCCTTATTTACCATGGTTATATATCTCTTTGTGAACTATCTGCTCATACCTTTTGTCTATTGCCTAATTAAACTGCCGGTGCCTCTGCTGTTGTGCATTGAATGGGACAACTCACAATCCTATGTCAGCTTTCTGATGTACAGGTATTTTCCCCTAAGTCCACAGGCCACCCTTTGAAACAGTCGTTCTGCCTATCCACAGTCAGAGGAGTCAGGTGAACAGTTGTTCCGACACCCTTGAGGTCTTCGCTTCCATCTCTGGCACCTGGGCTGGCTTGCTCTAGCTTGTCCTTGTACTGTCAGAAGTTCATACTAGACTTTGGTCCAGTCTCACGGTACTGTGGCATGTGAGCTGGCCTGCTACTGGCTCTAAGGCTAAATTCCTAAGGGAGTCAGCAGAACAGAAGAAAGACTTTCACACGGTCAGCTGTCCATCACGTAGAGCCCATGGTGGCTCCGGCTCAGAACTCAGATGGTTGATTTGCTTAAGGACAGTGGGAGGCAGGCAACACACATCCCTTCCTTGGTTTTCAGTCCTATTTGTTGGTTACATGAACACGGTGTCGTCTACTTTGTGTGTAATTTAGCATTGAATCCCTGAGACTGGGCAGAATGGTCATCAGGTTTGAAGGGAGCCTGGACTTCAAATGCCTCTCAGAAACAACAGTGCTAACGTAATCATCTCTGGCTCACTCCTCAAAGATCGAGGCTGCTGTGGTGGCCGCCAGAGAGGCCTTCCCTGCCTGGTCGTCCCGGAGTCCCCAGGAACGGTCTCTCGTCCTGAACAGGCTGGCTGATGTACTGGAGCAGTCCCTGGAGGAGTTGGCCCAGGCAGAATCTAAAGACCAAGGTGAGGGGCAGCGTCTCTGGCAGGATCTGTCTGCCGTCGAAGATGCTTTACCAACAGGGGTTGGGTGTGAGCACAGGTGTGCCTTACCAGATGCTTATGGAAGCTGTGGTGTACTACTTAGATACGGGCTCCTAGAACCCCCATTCCAGTTTGTCAAATAATCTGCTGCCTTTTCGTAAAATGGATCACACTCGGGGCAAGTGAGTCATGACACCTCATGTCTGAGGTGTCAAGGCAGCTTCCACACTTGCTTCTCAACACTTTAGCAGAGAGGGAAGCGAAAGCGTGAGGGTTCCGGGAGGCCAAGCCTTGGGGCTGACATACTCTGCCCACTGCAACAAATCAGTCAGTGGCTGAGCCCAAAGCTAAATGGCGGGCCTGGGCCTGTGTGCCGTAGGCTTTCCACGGAGATCTCTGGCCCCACCTCCTCCGCTGCTGCAGCTGGCTCCATTCTGTCTCCTTGGTTACACTTCTGTTTCTCAGTTACGCCTCATCATCCTGCACTGAGTCGCGCCGGGCTGGGCTGACAAGAGGCTGACTAGCCAGCGAGGAGCACAGGGGCGCTTCAGGTGGCATTTTGGGAGAACAGATCTCTTCCCAAGCAGCAGTGTTACAGCTATCTATGACCAAAGCTCTCAGAGGACAGAGTAGTTCCTCTTCCAGATTGGATTCCTATATACAGTTTTGGGGTGTGTCAGGGTTTGACAGCAGGTACTTCTTGGCTTGGTCTGAGAGCTTGGGGATACCTTATCTGCATGTGCTTGGTGCTGCTCCTTCATGACTGATGGCCACAGACCTCTCTATGGTGGTGGTGGGGGGTGGGAGGCTGTAGCTAAGTAACAGGAGGAGGGGCAAGATGGGGCGTGGCCAAACACTGTTCCTTGCAGGTAATAGTCACCTGCTGGGTCACCGGGGTTTTAAATCTGAGCTCGGGTCCAGGCTGCCTATCACCGCTCACCACCGCACAGACGGGGAGCACACTCTGACTGTTTGGTGGAAGGAGCTACAAGAGTCTACAGGAAGTATGAACTGGGGAGACAGGAGGAACTAGGGATGGCCGTGCTGCCCGCCTGTTCTAGTCAGCGAGCTAGACAGTATGAGGAGCACCCCGTTTTCTGTCGTACTGCCACTATTCCGTCCCATGGTTTCCCTCCCTCCCAAAGGGCAGAGGAATAGACTGGATATCTACAGGTTTCATAGTGTCTTTCAGGAAGAGTCGTGTGGTGTTGAAATACGCCCGCCATTAGTCAACCTAAAGTTAGAAATCTGGTGACAGGCCCTTAGAGAGGATCTCTTCAGAGTCAGCGTGGTGGTGCTTGCCGGAGATCGCATGGCTCGGGTTGCTGAGACAGGGGGACTGTGAGTCCTGGCAGCCAGGCTAGACAGTGATAGTCTGATCATCCTTCCCGCTTTCTCCACACCTGACACGCACAAAGGAAAGAAGAAAAGGGAAAGGAAAGGACAATTTTTCTTTTGCTCATGCTCTTGGTCGTACTTCATCATTGAGAATCACCTGAGAGAAGTTTAAGAAAGATTCTCCCTCCCACCCACCCCCACCACCCACCCCGCTCCATGCAGAAACCAGCATCCTGTGCTGAGCGTTCTCACCCGGCCTTTCGATGGCTCGTCCATGTGTTTGGAGGATGTTTGAGGACGCACACAGTCATTTTAACACTCATTATTCCAACCCTGTCATGTCAAAGCTGCTAACGCCCGTGTGCGTGGACCGGCGGCATCTGGAACATTCACGATGAAAGCTTGGGGTGTTCCCAGAGACGTCGTAGGTCCACCTCCACCTCGTTCTACAACCTCAGGCCTCATGTTTCATCGCCCGATCCACGCATGTGCGGTGAACAAGTGCCTGGGGCGGGCTGGAAATGAGCGTGCGGTGTTGGAAGACTGCACGGGAAACGCCCAGCCGACATTTTACGGTGTTCATTTTCCACAGGGAAAACCCTCACGCTCGCAAGGACCGTGGACATCCCTCGGTCTGTTGTGAACTTCCGGTTCTTCGCTTCCTCCATCCTGCACCACGTATCGGAGTGCACGCAGATGAGCCACCTGGACTGTATGCACTACACCGTTCGCACCCCGGTGGGCATTGGTAGGTGGCATCCCAGGAGGACCTGCATCAGAAAGGTCAGAAAAGTCTAGGCGCTGACCACTAAGGAAACACAGGGGGTCGTTTTTTCTACTTTTGCTGAAAATTCATTGGCTTTAAAAAATGATTTCTAGTTCATTCTCATCGTGTCAAATTCTCTCCCTTTTGCAGAAACTTTGTCCTGGACGATCACTGCAGTAGGGCATGTCGGGAGTGCCTTGTTACTTGTAAATAGAATAAGAAAACATCAAATCCAGACAGTGCCACTCCTTAGGGCTTCAGGGTTGCGGCCTCTGCATACTTCAGTACTCTGAAAAGCTGGGACATTCGTTCTCTTTCATCTTTATATGATTCAATAAATAAGAAATTTGAGTAAATTAGTAAGCTGGCTGTGCTGCCTCATTCCCAGCATTAGAGTAGGGGTGGCAGGAAACTCAGAAGTACAAGGTTATCCTTGGTTACACAGTGAGTTTGGAATCAGCCTGGATGACACAAGACCCTGTCTTTAAAAAAAACTCAGTAAATAAGTATGTAGCCCTTCAAGTAAGGTCAGTGGTCTAGTAAATAAGCATTAACCAAGTTATTTTATTTGCCTGGTCCTCTAAGTGTCTGTAATGACTGAGTATAATCAGTAGATGTCGCTGTTGTCTTTTAAGTGTTTGTAATGACTGAGTATAATCAGTAGATGTCGCTGTTGTCTTTTAAATGTCTGTAATGACTAAGCATAAACAGCAGATGTCGCTGTTTCCCCTGAGAAGAAACACCAAGGATTACAAAAGAAAAGCAAATGAAACCTTTCACTCTCTTGATTCTCTGAACCCTCCAGAAATGATTTCCCAAGGCATCCTGGGAAAATTTTAATTTCCTAAGAAGCATCTGAACATTTTTTTTGTTGTGAATACATTTTGTTACTCTGAAAGAGCATTTACCATTTTTCTATGGGAAATTTAGTACAATAAAATATATACTTACTTCCACAGGGTAAAAATATAAAATAAAATAAATCTATTTTTCAATTCATAAGGGAGAACTTGTATAGGCTAAGGGTGGAAAGTGGACAGTTTAAGAATACTTTGTAAAGAGGGCTAAGAGACGACTCAGTGGTTAAGAGTGCTCTTCTAGAGGTTCTGAGTTCAATTCCCAGCAACCACATGGCAGCTCACAACCATCTGTAATGGGATCTGATGCCCCTTCTGGCACACAAATGTACATGCAGAGAGAGCACTCATACAGATTAAATAAATAAATAAATAAACAAATGAATAAATACATCTTTTTTTAAAAAAAATACTTCATTGAGATACATTCAGTGAGATGCATTCAGTCATGTCCAACCTGTGGTTCAAAATAGCTGTGAATGGGTGAAATATACGAAATTATAAGTTATTTATAATACCATGAGATTCTTTGGGCATGGGTCTTGAGTGTGAACTTGGTAGATGATAATATTGTGTCACGCACAAAGTCAAAAAGATCAGTGTATTGTTATCCATCAAACTAGATTTGATTTTAAGACCTTCTACATTGCCAGGGTAGATTTCCTTGTCTGTATGTCAGTGTCCATCAACGTAACCATTGGCCAGTCCCTAGTGGGGACAGAGTCAGAATTATTTTGTGCCTGTTGAATACGTAATTCACCAATGCCTGAGCTGTAATGTCAGCAGGCTAAAGACAGAGGTAGAGAAGTCCAGCAGGAAAGAGCAACTAAACGGCTTAATTCTGCCCTGGGAGAAGGCTTTCTTCAAAAAGGAAAGATCCGGCTACAGGTTTCAATATGCATTCTATTCAGAACACACTGACAAACCTTCGGCCCTGAAACTCATAGTGTCATGGCTCCTAATGATAACTGTAGCTTGTCAAGAGGATGGTAAATGTATGGGGTAAATGTCTGTTGTGTGTGGGGAATTGCTTGTAAGGTGTTTTAGAGTAACTTTCCCAGGCTGGCTTAAAGGAAAGTTTGGGTTTTCTGAGCAGCAGAGAACTCTGTGAGGAATTCCCCCGAGCTGTCTGTCTCTGAGACAGATCGTGCGAGCTTTGCTTCTTATCCCCGTAGCTGGTTTGATCAGCCCTTGGAATTTACCACTCTACCTGCTGACCTGGAAGATCGCTCCAGCCATCGCTGCCGGGAATACCGTGATAGCCAAGCCCAGTGAGCTGACTTCTGTGACCGCATGGATGTTTTGTAAACTCTTGGATAAAGCAGGTAACAGGATGTGGGGATAGGGAGGAGACACGCGGAGCTAGGGCAGGAGTGTTAGAAGCAATCTTCACCCAAAACCAAACTGTTTCCAGTGCTGTCTTGACATTTCATAAGCCTGACACTTCCTAGCCGTGCCTTTGTCCACAGCAGGGGTCTCTTCTATTGACCCCCTTGTGTCTTTAACCCCATAGGGGTGTCACCAAACAACAGCATCACCCCATAGACTGAGAGCATTGTAGTAAATATTGAAGGCTTAGGGGGACCTGGTCACATCAAAGGCACCAACTAGTTCAAGATAGTCTCATGTAGTCACTTTAAACTTAAGTTCAAGCTACTAGTTAGCCTTGGAAGTTGGCTATTCCTGGCGTTTGTGTAGTCGAACCATGCCTGATAGATTCAGACATTTTCAAGGGATTTACATTTACATACCCAGTTTGTCCCTGTTTCGGAACCACACAGAAGCAGATGGGACATCACATCTTATCAGCATCCGCCATTTGCAATTCATCCGTTCAGCTAACAGTTGAGTGTCCACGCCTAGGTGCGGACTTCCTGGTTTTGCGTGGGATAGAACTCTACACTGAGAAGCCTGACATTGTCCTGATATTAAACCCCAGCTAGCAATGTCTCTGTCAGGATCCTTAGCTAGGATGGTAAAGATGACTGGGTAGCGGAGAAAGACATATTCCCCGTCTGTTTGTGTCAACATGCGGTGTGCCTGCTGCATTTGACACAGGGAAGGCACTGCCGGGTGCTTCTGCCTCCACAGAATGGCGGCAGGTAGAAGTCTGTTTCTTCCTTTCTCCTGAGCCCCTGCTTCTTGAGGCCTCAGAAGCAAAAGAATGCATGTTAGCATCTAACGAGCTAGCTGTTTAGGATGCTGATGATAGGTTAAATCCAGGCTTGTTTAGAGAATGGTCCTTATAGCCTTGGGAAATAAGGCCTCCTGACTGCAGCCTTTGAGGTGACCTATACAGATACCCTAGGCCCCGAGAAGCTGGAGACTGTGCTTATCTCTTCCATTTCCTGGAATGTTGCCCTCCTTCCTTAGGACAGACAACATTCTAATTCCATCTCTGCAAAACCGAGCCTTTGCTGTGCACATGAGCCTTGTCCTGCCAGCGCTGTGACTGCAGGTCCCCGTGGTAGGGCGGGAGAGGGGCTGCTTCTGTCATCGCAGTGTATACCTGAGACGGATCGGCCTACATTGATGTTTTCTCTTGATGTTTACAAGTCTCATGGGTGGCCTACCCCATCATACCTAGATGTGTTGTGAGGAAGTACCTCACGGTGGGAACATGTCTTGGAGGAAGATGCTCACCTCGTGACGGGAAGGACAGAGGAGGAGGAAGTGCCAGCCGGGGCCATCATATTCCCTTCTGGGCCATGCTTTCAGTGACTGAGCTTTTTCTAAATCCTTGCTCTTAAAATGTCCCTTCGAACATAGCACTACAGTGGCGCGAGGACCAAGCCTTCAACCGTGGGCCTTCGAGCCTCTCGGATCCAGGCAGAGCAGATCTCACTCTGGTTGGATCCCGGGTAGGAACAGGGGCGTGCTGTATATGCGTGCTTCTGCGCGGCTTCAGACGTTGAACAGATCTTGATTTGTGATGTTTTCCTTTCTAACGTCTGTCTGTCTGTCTGTCTGTCTGTCTCTGTGTCTCTCTCTCTCTCACCCTCATCATGAGGATTTTCCATTTTCCATAGTTTGCTTACCATTTCTCTCATTTGCTGGGAGCTAATGAGTCGTCACTCCGAGGCAGTCTCCTCCTCTTTTCCCTGGGCTAGCATCGCCCAGGCTCCTCCCCTCCCCGCCCCCAATGAGCATTGCCCCGCTGCTCAAACTGCCCTCGGTTTCCCGTTGGGATTGGGTTGATGTGTGAATCATACATGTGGAATTCAACCACACTGCACACTGGAGGGCGTGAGAGCAGGGTAAAGCTGAGCGACCGTCTATCCTGGGTGTTTATCTTGGAGTCGTTAGCGTCTCTACAAACTCGACCAGTCATCCTGCAGAACAAAGCCACGGAGGAGAAGCATGCAGCAAATATCTCTCTGGGAATTCCAACATAGTCCTTGTTTTCTCGAGGCACTACATCTTATTTCTGGAGAGCTTTTACAGCCCTTCTCAGCAGTTTTTAACCTGCTCCATTAAGTTTAAAATTCTTTCGCCTCTTCATCAAGTCTTGGTTCTTAAAAGGGCTTCATTCTGGTGGCTTCATGTGCTCCTGCCTTATCTGCTAACCGCTTACCCTGGTTTCATTTTGCAATTTCTCTGTGCCAACTAAACTGTTCTTCTTCTCTTGTGACCAGAAGCCCTTACAAGCTTAGAGGGTAGATATCTGTGCAAACATTTTGTTTCTGCTGCCTCTTACCACATGAACATCAGACCTCAAGACTCAGAATGATAATGTGTGTGGAAATCGGTCGGCCCGTGGAATGAGCTCACTGTCCCACGCTGACATACACAGCGTTCCTGTGTTTTCTCCCAGCTTCTGTTAAAATATCACAGTAAGCACTAGACACAACTCAGTTCATTGTACTATTCAGGATTTATTAATATTAACAGACTCCGCTTACATCTTTACTCTCCTATCTGCCCAAGGCTATGGTCCATCTTTGGAGCTGCAGGCCTCAAGGATGGATGGTGGGAAACATGACCTGGCTTTTGTCTTGTCAGGGGCTGTCCTTCTAGAATCTTCTTTGCTCTGAGGACCGAGTTCTTCTACATGGCACACGGAGCTCTTCTATCTGTGAATATGAACCAACTTCAACCTAAACTAGACTCGATAGACTCGTGCAGGGACTACACAGGCATAGAGCTTAGACTGGGCACCAACAGACAATATTGACTTCCCATCATCTCCTTTAAGGACCTGCTTGGTGGTGGCGGTGTGGGGGGCATGGGAGTCTTCACCTTCCCCTCAAATTGTCCAGGTTTATGTGGTGGCTCCGTGGAAGTGAGTTCTGGATAATGTTGGGTTGTTAGTGTGAAGGCATCTTTTATACTTCAAGATCACATTCTTGAAGATTTGATTTGGTTTGAAGAGAGATGCCCAACCGGGGGTCGGGTGGGAGACAGGAGCTGCCAGGCTGTTCCTAAAACTTCTCACGCAGGATTGCTGCACCTGCTACAGTCACCTGAGGAGACAGAGGGACCTCAAGACAAACACAACAGGACCATGTAAAACTTCTCCCCCCATCAAATTTGTTTCTGTGTGGATACTGACCGCTAAGCGCGGGCTGGTTCACTCATCCGCTGACACTTGTTAACCTGCTCTGACCAGATTTACTGATTATCATTACTTTGCTGCATTTCTCATCAGAAAAGCGAGCTAATACTAAATAGTAAGTATCTTACAGGGTTGTGAGGTCAAAAACCCATCTGTAATCTCCCCTTCTAAGGGAGGGATGTGTTTTTCCAGATTGTGAGAAGACACATGCATCCACATGTGTGTACATGTGTCTGAGTGTGTATTCACACATGCATACACACATGCACACACATCTGCATACATGTGCACTCACATGTACACACACGCACAAACATGCACCCTCAGACACCTGTGCACACACATATGTATCCTCATGCATTTACATGAATGTACTCTCAGATATATGTGCACACATGTGTATTCACATGAATACACAGACACATGCAAACACATACACACACACACACAAAAGAGTTTAATCCTGAAATTATGTAAATGTATACATGTAAATTTATACATGTAAATTTAGGTCCATAGGCTCTTGCAGTAGGTAAGATTGAGGCATGCATTTTGTATGTTCTTGGTATTTGTCATGTGATTTTCAGTTGCAGTGATGCCGTATATAACCAACGGCACAAGATCTTGAGTCAAAATCATCCCTCTGGGAAGCCTACTCTTGCTTCTGTCAGCTATGAGAGTTGATCTCTTCGCATTGCTACAGATTCAAACATCCACTTATGTAGCACAGTCACCTTGGTCTACACTTCTGGGTACCACATTGGAGCCAGCCCCTGCTCTACATGAAGTTTGCATTGCTTGTCGGTACTTCTTCATCAGCCCCAAAAGCTTAGCCAAAATCATAGGGTTCCTTAGAACGTCCCCACCCTGGTGCATCTTTCCAGGCCAAAGCATCCAGAGAACCCCAGCAGGTAGATTCTATAAGCAGAGGTGACTTCGTAGACCAGCTTTGTTATTAACTTGAGGTAGTCATACAATCGCCAGGTGTGATCACAGCAGCCCACCCCATTCCCACATGCCGGCCTTGAGACACCCAGAGGAGAGTCTCCATGTCACCTCGGGTATCCGCAGTAGCCCTGGGAGAATTACTACCGCTGGTTTCGTTTCCCATCCAGGTGTCCCAGCAGGTGTGATCAATATTGTGTTTGGAACAGGGCCGAGGGCTGGCGAGGCCCTTGTGTCTCACCCAGAGGTACCGTTGATCTCCTTCACCGGGAGTCAGCCCACAGCTGAGCGGATCACCCAGCTAAGTGCCCCCCACTGCAAGAAGCTGTCCCTGGAGCTGGGAGGGAAGAACCCTGCCATCATCTTTGAGGACGCCAACCTGGAGGACTGTATCCCAGCAACCGTCAGATCCAGCTTTACTAACCAGGTGTGAGCCCCGCCCACGAAGGCCCTGTCTGGTTGGGTCAGTTTTATCACAGTGCAAAGACCAGGGGGTTGGCAGTGGGCTGTTATTTTTCTGAGTGGGATCAATTACAGAGCTATTCTGCAGTGGGGAGTGCCTGGTAGGGTCACAGAATCCTTTCTGTCAAGTTCCTCATCTTAAGTCACACAACTTTACCCAGTGCCTCCACAGTAGAGGCATCGACTGTGCTACTCTCGGCCACTCCATTTATTTCTTCACACCGCTGCCTGTCTCTTCCTTGCAGCCATGTGTCCGATTGACAGTAGATTTTCTTCTCTCCCCAAACTATCGCTGAGGCCTGCACGAACTGAGTTCCCATTCCCTGTGTCCTTCCAAATTAAGCTCCTGAGCATGGAGTGACAGAGGACTGCAGGACATCTTTGTGACTCCTGTTGTTGTCACATTGTAGGTGTTTCTGTGTGTGGGCTCTATTTTTTCAGGTTCTTCAGAGGCACAGCCTCCTGGAGGATTAAGAACACTAGACCAGACAAACTGAACAGCAGGTTCCCACAGAGGGAGCAGGGCCTTTATTTCTTTACCTTTATAATCATTTGAACACTGCCACGTTCCAGACGGATTCTGTGAATGTTTAGTGAGAAGCGTGGCTTTCAATTGATAGTCTCATGATAATCGAAATGACAGTTATTTCCTTTACCATCATTCACAAAGATGATGGCTAGAAATGTATTGGTTGGGTATTGATAGACAAGTCTACGTTATAACACAACTGATGTAATCGTCAAACTGAGCAGATGTCAAGTAAACCACTAACTCTTCAGGACAACAAGAAGGACAAACTCCCTGAGAATTGAAGTAAATGAAACTCGGATGGCACATTGTATAAGGTATCTAAGAGATATGGAGATAGAGACTGTGGGCTGGCTGTCATCTACCAGGATTCTTTTAGGATTTGGGTTGGCTCATCCAACCTTTCTTTGGGGGATGATGTTTTAAGGTATCAATGGAAGAAAGGGTCTGCTCAAGCCAAGGGTCAGTTGGATTTTAAGCAAACTATTGTGTCTTGCTTTATTTGCTTCACTGATTGATAAGTTCCAGACAGAACATATTTCTCTCTTAATTGAAGATCATTGGCTTCCAGCAAGGTTGGGGTGAACTCTCGGGATGGCCTTGAGCATATAGTAATTCAAAATTCCATTTTCTAATCGTGGACTGAGAATACCAGCAGACCACAGAGCGTTCATGGAGAAAATACCCAAATCAGTTGCCTGTCATGGCGTGGAGATTCAGTGAATGAGGCTTGCTTTGGAGTCATCGTTTCTGGGCTCAATGTGACCTATATTTTCCTAGCACCAAGTGATGGGAAGCTTGCTAAAACTTTTCTCTCCACCATGTCCTTCTTTTGCATAAGGCACTTATGCAAATGAATCCAACAGGTGTTTGCTCATCTTCCAAGTCACACAGGCAGGTGGTCCTGATAGTGGTCCTGTTGGGAAAGAATTCATTATCTCAGAACATTAGCTGCTTGTTTTGGACAATAAGCCTTTGTATAAACACCAAGATAATTGGAATCATCCTGTTGCCTAGGATTACTGTGAACATCAAATATAGATGTGATGAAAATGATATCAATATTTGTGCCTCCATACACGTTCATACAGTTTGCTTTGAAATGTTAGGATGTGGTTCATAAATGACAATGTTATATTTAAATGGCAATTAGGATTATATTTCTCTCCAAAAACCCAGCAGGATCATTGCCCTGGGCATTCAGCACCTCTCTTTAGATGTCTTGCAGGTCTCAGGATTTAACACGCCCACAGCAGGACTCTTGATTAGCCCTCTCTCTCCGCCCACAGGAAAAGTATCTCTTCTCTTTGTCCCTGTTTGCTTTTCCACAGAGAAGGTTTCCATCCAAGGTGGAAAAGGGTCCAAAGCTTGGCTCAGGCCTGTTATGCTGTTCTCTTTTCCTTATACTATGTCTGCTCTATAAACAAATCTTGTTGGTTCTATGATTAACACATTCCAAATATTCCAAAACGTTACTTTTCTATTGTATCTATATAGGCCTTCTACACTTTGGGGGTGTGTGTGTGCCATACTTCTTTAAGAGTTTTGAATCCAGTGGAATGGTATTTCCTCTCTCTGCTTCTTGCCTCCTCTGTATGAGTTTCTTATATTTATTTGAGCTTTTGGAACATTTTTCTTCACCCACACTCTAACTTTTGTTTTCTACACAACTTTAAGGATGAGCATCTAAGACTGTAAATCTCTGGGCCGGGGGAGACAGATCTGTCGGTAAAGTACTTGCCACTCGAGTATGAGACTGAGATGAGTCTAGATCCCACTTATGAAAGCCACACGCTGCCGTTCTAGGACTGAGGAGATGAAGACAGGCAGATCCTCTGGCTCAGTGCCCCGGCATCTTGGTCTACTCAGAGAACGCTAGGCCTCTGCAAGGATCCTGTTCTAAACAAACAAACAAACAAACAAACACACACACACACAAACACACAAACCCCAAACCAAACCAAGAAGCAACAAAAAGAAACCCAAGGAGAATCACTCCTGAGCAATGGGCAGTTCTGGGGATGCTTCTGCCTTCCACGTGTACACTCACACTACACGGTCACATGTACACATGCACACACATGCCCATGGTACATATACACATGCATACACACATACACCCATATGCACATAACTACTCTCATGCATAAACAGATGGACACCCATGCATTCACATATCACACCATATACCATGCACACATGCATACATATCACATACACACACCACATCATGCATATACATAAGAGAAAACATACCATGCATACATGCATACACATGTCTCACACACACATGCATTCACATATCACACATACACCGCACACACATGCATTCACATATCACACACACACCACGCACATGCATTCACATATCACACACACATTCCACATGCACACATGCATTCATATATCACACACATACCATGTACACATGCACACATATCACACACACATACCACATCATGCTTACACATAACAGAAAACATACCATGCATACATGCATACACATGTCTCACACACACATGCATTCACATATCACACACACACCGCACACACATGCATTCACATATCACACACACACCACACACACATGTATTCACATATCACACACAGATGCCACATGCACACATGCATTCAGATTACACACACACACCATGCACACATACATACATATCACACACACACACCACATACATATGCACACACAGAGATTGTAAATCTGAGCACATAACTGTGCCTTAAAAGTTCTTGCTTTCTTCCCATGATGCTGAGAGTAAAGCAACTTCCTGCCGAGCCTTTGAGAGTGTTGGCCTGCCCCACCACAACCTCATCTTCCCTTCGCCCCTCCACTCACATCTTTCATCACCCACACCAACCTCAGGCCACAGCCGGTTCCCTCCTCTTACCATCGAGTCCTCTCTCCTCTTGGTCCTTACCTAGCTCCCTGATGCTAACCACGAGTCCCTTCAAATTGGCAGTCTCTAAATATTGCCCGTGAATTCTTTCACTGAAATTCTTAGTTTTATCATTTCTAATCTTCTTCTATTGTTTTGATAACTCTGAAGTCATAGCGTGTAGTGAATGTCTGTTTGTCTGTCTTCCTGTGTGATTATGTGTTCCGTGTGGGTGGGGCTGGTCCTGTCAAGAGCTGGCTCTCATTGCCTGGACCAGCACCGGATACACGGCAGGTGATCAAAACCATGCGGGCATTTGTCTATCCGTGATGAATGTCCCCAACTTGTTTGTTGTCTCCACTTTTGACAGGGGGAGATCTGCCTTTGTACCAGCAGGGTCTTTGTGCAGAGAAGCATCTATAGCGACTTTCTGAAGAGGTTTGTGGAAGCCGCCAGGAAGTGGAAAGTCGGCATTCCTTCTGACCCGTCGGCCAACATGGGCGCTTTGATAAGTAAAGCACATTTGGAGAAAGTGAGTGAGTCTCTGTCATTTACATTCCAGAACGTTCTTAATTAAAGCGAAACTCAGAGGCTGCGTGTGGAGGGACACACCTGTGGTTAGTCAGGAGTCAGACGCAGGTGGAGCTCTGGGAGTTCAAGGCCAGCCTGGTCTACATAGTGAGTTCTAGAACAGCCAAGAGCTACATAGTGAGACCTGGTCTCAAAAAAAAAAAAAAAAACAAGAGAGAGATATGTGGCGAGAGACAGAGAGGGAAAGAGGGAGAGAAACAGAGATGGGGTGGGGTGGAATTCAGGTCTTAGAAAAGTCACTCAGTGGGATTAGGTCTGAATTTGGATTCTAGGACCCACATTGAGAAGCTCCAAACGCTTGTAACTCTAGCTCCAAGGGGCCCACACCCCCTTCTGACATCCATGGGCACACATATCTGCAATATACACATACACACACATGCGAATACAATGCACAAGTGAATAGAATAAATCAAATCTTAAAGAGAAGCTCAGTATCCGCAGAGTTCTATGTATCAGAACTTGAGATATTAATACTCATTAATACATCAGAACTTTGAGAAATTATCAGCTATGGGAAACTGTTTCTCATGGACCAAGAGTGAAAGGAAACCCTTCAGACACTCGCTTGAGTCTCTCCTCCCCATCCTCAAGTAAAGGGCTCCTTCTGACAGAGAGCTTTCCAGCCGAGCCTAAACACAGCCTCACTCCCCAGAATTCCCCCAACTCTTCAGTTCTACTTTTTCCTCATGTTTCTTGTTTGACATTTGTTTTATGTGTGTGAGTGTTTGCCTGCAGGTGGGCCTATGCGCCATCTATATGCATGTTGCCCAAAGAGGTCAGAAAGAGGCACTGAATACTAGACATGATGGTGTGCCATTGGTGTGTATGTGTGTGTGTGTGTGTGCTCTGAACCGTCATATGTGTGCTGGAAACTGAACCCAGGTCCTTGTCCAGATCTTCACATGCTCCTAACCACTGAGCCATCTCTCCAGCTCTCTCCATGATTCTTAATGCTGCCTGATGCATAATGTGTACTTCTTCTCTTACTGACCATCTCCCCTTGAGCAGAGAGTAGTCAAATTTATTCACTGTTGTGTCCTGAGGCCTTAGAAAATCACCAGAAATACAGCAGTTGTCAGTATTCATTGGAAGAATCATGGTAACACAATGGTTCTGGGTTTTAGAACTGTATACCTTAAACTCAAGGTACCTACTTTCTTTAAAAATCTTCTTTTTGGTGCTTGGCTTTAAGTACTTGGAAGAACTTAAGTATGGGTCTAAACACATAGGTTCTGGACATTTTTCTTGCTGGATGAATCAGCATAGACACCAAATGGATAACAAACTCGATTACCCAGCCTCTGTTCGAGAAAGTGCTTGCGTCATTATCTCCGAGTCACCGGGTTAGCTTATGACATAATTTATTTTACATTATAATCAGCAACGCTGAATCACCTGCATTTGTTTTTAGAGTATAATCAGTAATAAGACTGAAAATTAGAGCTCTCTCCTCCTCCTCCTCCTTCTTTTTCTTCTTGTTGTTCTTGTTCCTCCTCCTCGTCTTCCTCCTCCTCCTCCTCCTCCTCTTCCCTTATGAAGTCTTTGAGGAATTCATACATATCTTTTGATCAGATTCACCATGCCCCACAATTCCTCCAAGTTCCATCCCCACCCCATCCCCACCCAAATTTGTTTTCAGGTTTTACTGCATCAAGTCCTGTGTGTCGTCTATGTATTCTTGGGTGTATGGCTGTCCACTGGAGTGTGGCCAATCCACCAGGGTGCTACACACTTAAGAAAGATCTCTCTCTCTCTCTCTGTCTCTCTCTCCCCCTCGTCCTCTCTCCCTCTCTCTCTCTCTCTCTTTCTCTCTCTCTCCCCAAGCAGCAGCTATCAACTACCTACAGCTACTCAGCTAAGGGAGGGACTTGATGCCTACTTCTCTCTGTGCTGGAATTTCATCTGCCTTGAGTTTGTGGTGGAGGCCTTGTGTGTGTCGTCACAGCTGCTGTGAGTTCATATGAGCAGTCTCCTCGTGCCATCCAGAAACCACTATTCCTGTGTGGCTATCCACGGGTTCTCACAGTCTTTCTGCTTCCCTCTTCTACAAAGATCCCCAGGAGATGCTGTGACATGGATGCCCCACTTAGGGCTGAGCACACGTCAGCTTCTCATTCTCTGCCCCTTAACGAGTCCTGGATCTAAGTGTCACTTATCATCATCTTGGAAGAAAAGAGCTTCTCTGCTGAGGGCTGAGAAATCTACTAATCTATGGTATAACAATAAATCATTGAGACTCAGTTTAGTTCTGTGTTATGTCTCCTCAACAAAATAATAGTTGCAGGTTATCCACTAGGGCTATGGCCTGTTCAGCCACAAGTTCTTGACCCTAATAATGGTACCAGATAAGGATTCCATTTCTGTGGAGCAGACCTTAAATCCAACTGGGAGATAGTTGATTACTCCCATGATATTTATGCTGATACTGCACCAGTGGACATATCTCTCTGCGCACTTCACTATTGTAGCTTGCAGGGCTCACATCTGGATAGTCCTGATGATTATCTTTCTCCTCTTGAAGTGTGCACAGTACCTTCCATGACTATGAAAGCTAGTCAGTAGGGATGATGTTTGCATATCAATAACAGCTTCATTCCTCCATGTTCTGTGACTCAAGTATGGGATGTTTTTAGTGACAGTCACATTCTAGAGGGCAAGCAAGAGCAAAGGCAATAGTCTGTAATATGAGGACTCGCTGGCCAACAGCTCTGATAGGTGTTGGCACTGGGTGTTTCTCTTGTTAGCCCGCGGTGTCTAATAAGGGCATTGTCACCTATCATAGGGCATAGTCCCACTTCTTGCAGTGAAAATACTTCTATCCCCTGCAAAGTACACATACACACATGGACACACACACAAACACACATACAGACACACACACACATACGCACACACACACAGACACACGAATAGACACAGAGACACAGCAACACGCACACAAGCACACACATAGACACATACAGACACACACACGGACATACAAACACACATACAGACACACACACATACGCAGACACACACACAGACACACAGCAACACATGCACAAGCACACACATAGACACATACAGACACACACACATACGCAGACACGCACACAGACACACGAACAGACACACAGACACACAGCAATACACACACAACCACACACATAGACACATACAGACACACACACATGGACATACAAACACACATACAGACACACACACACATACGCAGACACACACACAGACACACGAAGAGACACACAGACACACACCGACACGCGCACAAGCACACACATAGACACAGACACACACACAGACATACAGACACACATAGACATACACACAGCCATACATATACACAGATTTATACATTCACACTCACACACAAGTGCACACACATACAGTTGTGTACCTAACTACAGGATATGCCTGAGTGTGAATTAGGCCTCAGTGTTTATTAGTTGCTTGGTTCCTATCCACCTTTGGAGGCACATTGATCAGGTGAGCAACTTGGGGATAAAAGTAACCCATAGAGGTACAAGTGACATTCGTAAAGTCTCTTATCTTAGTGCCTGGTACTGAGGCTTGAAACAGTCGGCTGCCTTTCTCAGGAGGGCTGAATAGGCGAACTCTGCTGGGAACGGCTCTGCCTTTAGCTCTGCCGCTGTGGTAAGATAACCCCACATCCCTTCGCAGTGACCACACATGGCTTTCCGATCATTAGAAAACATTGATGTTTCTGCTGATGTGTGTAAAATGCCCAACGGTAAGAGTTTTGTAATTACGGTTTTCCCCTCCCGCAGGTGAGGAGTTACGTAAGGAAAGCTCACGCCGAGGGAGCCCAGATTCTGTGTGGCGAGGGTGTGGACCAGCTGACCCTTCCGCTCAGGAACCAGACGGGCTACTTCATGCTTCCCACGGTGATAACAGACATTAAGGATGAGTCCTGCTGCATGACGGAGGAGATCTTCGGTCCGGTGACGTGCGTCGTTCCTTTCGATGGCGAAGAGGAAGTAATTACGAGAGCTAACAGCGTTAAGTACGGGCTGGCAGCCACAGTGTGGTCAAGGGATGTGGGGCGTGTCCACAGGGTGGCTAGGAAACTTCAGGCAGGGCTCGTCTGGACCAACTGCTGGCTCATCAGGGAGCTGAACCTGCCCTTCGGGGGGATGAAGAGCTCCGGGATAGGAAGAGAAGGAGCCAAGGACTCATACGATTTCTTTACTGAAATAAAAACCATCACCGTCAAACACTGACCTCCCCACGGGGCGGCTGCTCTGGCTGATGCCTGACCGCAGAGAAGCACTAGTCAGTGCAGTCAACAGAGAGCCTACTGTGTGCTCAGTCATGCTGCGGCTTGCCAGGAGACTGGCTCTTGCTGACTGTTTCTTGTTGGTATTTTTACCGGCTTGTGAAGAAAAGAAAAAATAAAGGCAGTTATTATCAATATATGAAAGTCTGACCAAATCAGGTATTTTTATTTGCAAATATACAGCAAAACCAAAACCAAAACACAGGCCTATAGACCTGGGAGATGGCTCAGTGGGTAACAAGCTTCCTGTGCAGGCAGGAGAGCCTGAATTCAGATTTCCAACATCAGTGCAAAAGACTGACCTGGTGGGATAGAACACACACACACACACACACACACACACACACACGCACACATACACACAACACACACATGCACACACATACACACAACACACATGCACATACACATACATATACATACACATGCACACACACATGCATACACACAACACACACATGCACACACACATACACACAATACACATGCACACACATACACACAACACACATGCACACACATACATATACATACACATGCACACACACATGCATACACACAACACACACATGCACACACACACAATACACATGCACACACATACACACAACACACATGCACACACACATACATATACATACACATGCACACACACATGCATACACACAACACACACATGCACACACACATATACACAATACACATGCACACACATACACACAACATGCATGCACACACATACATATACATACACATGCACACACATGCATACACACAACACACACACACAAAACACACACACACATGTGCACACACACACATACAAAACACACACATACACACACACCACCACCACCACCACCACCACCACCACCACCATCACTACCAGCAGCAGCATAACAGCAACAACAGCAACAAGCCTGAAGGGAAACAACGCACCATCAATTTCTGCCTTGACAAAGCTGTGGAGATGAACCTCTCAAGCCCACAGCCTCTACCAAACTGACTGATCACTGGCTGAGCCCATTACTGTCGGGAAGCCATGGTCGTCTGAAGAGCTCGTTAGTGTCACACATGATAGATCTTGCTAAGTATGTCTGATATGAGTAAGGCAAAACAAGGTAGTTATTGCTTTTTAGGGGTTAACTCGGAACACAAAACAGTCTGTCCATTTTCACCGCCAAGTCTAATCAACTCTAATTCTCCAAGGAAGCACTAAATTGTTCAGCAGTGTGGCATATGCCTTGAGCTGTCTGTCACTCTCCTTATCCTCATTCTCTCAGAAGTACAGACTTTTTTACAATGAAAGTATGACTAATGCCCCGTTGTCCGTATCCTCCGGGTACCCTGAGGAAAATGCTGACATTTACAGACATTCCAAAGCAGCCTCAGGGTTCCGCAGAAGGTGCGGGGCAGAGGTGAGATTTGAACCTCAGACTCCGCAGCTCAGGATTTCTGATAGCCTCACTGCTGCCGTGGGTTCCTCTCCAGTAGCAGAGAGGCGCTGTAATCCCAGCGCACACATTGTTCCGGGGCTCCTTTCCGGTCTCCCACCTCGCCTCTCCTCTCTCATCGCCTCTATCCCACACAAGTGAGGGAGATCTCCAGGACTGAAACCAGCGATTTGCTGTCTGGCTCCACAGCTGGCCGACTCCTGAAGGCCCCGAGCTCAGGAACTCCTTCCTCAACTCTGAATTTATTTATTCCATGATGCCTGGCACTACAGAAGGGGCTCGACATGAACTCAGGGAACAGAATGGTTGTATAGTGTGCGGCAGGCTTTAGGTGTGTGTGTGGGGGGGGGGGATGGTAAGATTGAACTTCTTGAGTTTTCTTAGGTAAATTTTCTCCTTTTACAAATGCTGAGAAATTCCAACTGACCTTTTGAAGAGCTAGTGATAGCGTTGGTTCCTAGCTTTTACCTCCCCTCCTTCCTCTTCCCTTGTTAATTTCTTGTCTGTCTGGGGCTGGCAACCTGTGTTAGCTCAGTCCACGACCAGTTCTTGAGTATTAGCAGAAGAGACTTCAGTAGCCCTAGTCTTTAGGAATTGCTATCTTTGTCGTAGATAGTGATCAAATGGCTAGTTGGGATGGGGAAAGAACGGGGGTTCATAGCTCTAGACCTTTCCTCGACTTACTGACTGGAAATGGGTTGCTAATGGCAAACATGGAGGAGTCAAGAGAGGAAAATTTAATGCATATTTTTAAAAGCTATACCTTTAACTAGTAAGACTCTTAATATAGTAATGTAACCTAAGACATTGGAGGTAAAATATAGATGTAACAGGGTCGGGAAAGTGTGCTAGAGTATAGATCGTTATTGCAGGAAGCCAATACGTGCTATTTGAAGTTCATAAAATCAGAAGTACACTTACTTGTAAATATTGTGTAGTTTAATGTCATTGGAGACCAAAAAGCAGAACCACTTAAGATTGATTGCTCTGAGTTTGGTGGAATCCTAGCACTTGGGAAGCTGAGGCAGGAGAATTGCTATGAGTTTCAGGTTGGCTTGGGCTAATGAGTGAGAAAGTATCTCAATTTTTTTCCCCTTCTGGGAAAAGAACTGAGGATGGGAAAGGATGCCTGTGTTCGGGAACAGATAGATCATCTTGTTCTGTGTGTGAACAGTGTGCCTTCTGACTGGTTCATTTGTTAGCGTGTTGTTACCAGTCTTGTGTTAGAAAGTGACAAATCTCCACACTCCCGCGTGATGCTTTTCCAGGAGGTGGAAGTAGGGCGGTGTTCCGTGCTGTTGAGGAATTCACTAGGCGTCTAGCTCTGTAACAAAGCTGCTTTCAGACGGCAGAGAGTGCCTAGTATCTTGGGAGGCTAGCACAGGCTACTGGAAAGAACGGATACCTGCCTGGCTCAGCCCAAAGGAGTGTCTTCTCTGGTGTCAGAGCTTCCTTCTCAGTAGAAGACCTGGGAGGCAGACCTGCTGCCTCCGGCCCTGGATGCAGTGGCAGGCGGCTCTTCTGGGATCCCAGACCTTTAAGACCCTCAGCCTTTCTCGCTCTGGCCTGAATCTCTCCTGTGAGTTTCCAAGGTCCTCTTCTTAGGGGTCCCGGCAGCTGCGCATGCCTCTTCATAGTGGACGGACTTATTCCTCTGGGGGCAAGCCTCTCAATTCAAGCCTACCGGGCGAGGGTGAGGGTTGTGGCACCTAAAGGGTGGCTTCTGGAATGCATCCTGGCAGTCACCATCTCTGTTTGAATGGTCTGGAACACCCCACATCAGTCTTGGTCATCAAGCTGAACTGCACCGGGTCATTGTTGATCACCCAGAAGCCTCAGCAATCCACTGTCACCATGCCTGTGAGACTTCTGTCAAATGACTGGTAGGCAGCGCTCCTAAGAAGCATATTTCCGACTGCAGCTGGCCACGCGCCCTGTGACGATGATTCGCCTAATCCTGCCCGTTGTCTGAAGATGAGCAATCTCTATGATTGTGATGACGGGTGTCTCCTCCCACACCTCCTCCCCTCCCTCCTCCCATCCCCTCCTCTACACGGCTCAGTCCACTCTTACCCACGGAGATGTCATTATTCTCCAATCTCATAATTGCATTTAATTCCAGCGTGACTCAACAGTCTCCCCCAGAGCTTTGGAAATTGCTCACTGGAATATTAAGGACTGGCTAAATAAAGTGAATGAATCATAACAAATCAGATTGCCGGAGACCTTGAGGCTGCTCTCCCCTCCTCAAGGGGGACAAGGAGATGCAAATGAAGTTACCTGCTTGCTAAGAATCTTAACAGCAAAGGGGTCTGCAGGTAGTACTCATACAGAATACATAGGACACCCAGAAACACACACACATAAAGCTGTTCAAGGCCTTCCGGGGACAATGAAAAAGTAACCTCAAATTCCGAGGAGTATTTTAGAGTTCTCGCCCCCATATCCTAAGCAGCTGGCCTCTGCCCCCACTGAGGGTGAGTTATGGAGGCAAAATTATTCTTAATCAGAGCTTCTGGAATTTATGTCTAAAACAAGAACAACTTCCCTCTAACGCTTGCGGCCCAGAGGAGTGAATGGCAGGAGAAAATAGAAACCTGTTTGTGAAGTTACAATTCACCCAGCACAGGAAGCTCAAGAAGAAGGAGGACCGAAGTGGGGGTGCTTTGGTTCCTCTGAGAAAGGGAACAAAATGCTCACAGGAGCAATAATGGAGACAAAGTGTGGAGCAGAGGCTGAAGGAAAGGCCACCCAGAGACTGTCCTACGTGGGGATCCATCCTATAAACAGTCACCAAACCCTGACACTACTATGGACAATAAGAAGTGTATACCAAAAGGAGCATGCCATGGTTGTCTCCGGAGGGGCCCTGCCAGAGCCTTACACATACAGAGGCAGATATTAGCAGCCAACCATTGGACTGGGCATGGGGTTCCCAATGGAAGAGTTGGAGGGTGGTCCAGAGGAGCTGAAGAGGTGTACAGCACCCTGGGAAGAACAACAATGTTGGCCACCCAGACGACCCAGGACTCCCAGGAACTAAACCATCAACCAAGGGGTACACATGGTTCCAGCTAAAAATGTGGCAGAGGAAGGCCTTGTTGGGCATCAGTGGGAGGAGTGGTCCTTGGTCAGGTGAAGGCTCAATAGAGGCCCCAACAAAGGGAAATGGAGGGTGGGGAAGGTGGGAGTGGGTCAGGTGGAGAGGCATATACTTGGAGGCAGGGGATGGGAAGAGAGGTTGGGGGTTTTCGGGGAGGGGGAAATCGGGAAAAGTTTTAGCATTTGAAATGTAAATGAAGATTATATTTAATAAAAAAAAAAGAAAAGAAACCTGTTCGTGGAGGACTCTGCAGCTGGTGGTCTCTGTGTGGAGGCTGTTGGGCCTATGGGTGGGAAGCAGCCTTGACTCTGTAATTGTTATGTTAGCCCACGAGTTGTGGGGTTCGGCAGGTCCAGGCACCTGCTGCGTGTGTGGGAGCAGGTCCTGTGTGGGACACGCAGTTCTCTAGGGTCAACATCCCATTGTGAGTTCACATGTGGGGTCACTATGGCTGACTGTGGAAGGAAGAATGAATTTCCAAGCAGGGAATATCTGCTTTTATTACATCATCCTTGAGAAACCAAAGCATGTAAGAATCACAGAGATAGGCCAGAATGGTGTAGTTACCTCTTTGGAGGGATTTATTTATTTATTTATTTATTTGGACCGTTTGTCTAATCCTCAAAGCTCAGTAGCTTACATCCTTTGGAAGTCCCCTTTGCATTGATTTTAAGGCATTTTGGGGGACTGTTCTCTTCTGCTTACTAGTGATAAGTATTAAATATCAGTCCTGGGGTGGGGTGCAGTTATTTATAACTCTGGGTTTCTGGGGCCACTGGCTCTGACTTGGGCCCAGTGAATGGTTTGTGTTCAGGCCAAGTTCTGTCATCATGGTGGACATGATAAGGTCTCTGCTGCTGCTGCTGCCCCCATGGAAGTGACACTAAAATGCTCACTGGGGCTTTTACTCCGAGACTTCTGACCTTCCTTCCCTCCGCTGCCCGCTCCGGCATCTTCCTCTGCTGCCCCAGATAAAGGAGAAAGTTCACGTCTGTCTCTTAGACTCGGTTTGGAGCAAGGGTCCTCTGGATATATTTAGTGCACTCTAATCTCCAGAAAAACCAACTCCCTGAAAGTTAAAGTTAGAAATAATTAGACAAGAAAACCCCTTCTCTGGAGTTCACGTGACTGTCCAAGTTCTGACAAGGAGAGGAAACTGTTTGGGGTCAGACTCCCCGCTGTTTGGGGTCAGACTCCCCGCTCGCTCTGAACCTTTGGCCTGTATTGTTTCTAGACAGACTATGACACCCCTCACGGTGTGATAAGACAAGTGTGGCTCTTTCTGCCTTTGCAAATACTGTTCACTAAGACCTGCTGTAAGAAGCAAAGGCCTGGCTTCAGACACCCAGGTCCGTGCAGCGCTGAGGGCTTATACACGCCTTCACCCCCATTTGCTGCAGAAAATGCACCTTTTTGTCTCCGCACATACAGCGTGGAGACTGATTTAACACTGGCAGCAATGCAAAGCTTTTTCTGTCCTGGGCTGACTGCTCGAGACCCAGCCATATAGAAAGCAACATTTCCTTGCCATATTTCAAAAGTGTTATGGTGTCTCAGGTCTTTTATTTATTTTCTTTTCCATTTTTCTTTTTTCTTTTTTGTTTATATAATTAAACTATGTCAAAGCATAATTTTGGAGCTTCTGAAACTGTGTCCTGAGAATGAGTTTCACCACTCCATTCTACACAGAATACACATTCCCTGGAAAGGGGGGGGGGTCATATTAAATCGTTGTCAAGATTGCTTTTATAGCTACAGGTCTGAGCTCATTGTCTCTGAAAGGTGTAGAAATTATAGATATATGTAATTATAGATATATATCTATAATTATATATCTATAATTATAGATATATAATTATAGATATATATAAATCTTTGCTGCACTGAATTGCATAAGAAATCAGAACCACAGTATGAGGGAGGCATGATAGTCCCGTCACAGACATCACACACTTGACTATAAAGAAGCTGAGGCCAAGCTTCTCGCTGATTTCCAATGACATACTAGACATCCAGCAAGACAGAACATTGCAATGCAGCCAGGGTCCTGGCTCATCAGACAGTGCAAAGTGGATACCAGAGACCAGCTGCTTGGTGGAAGACAAAGGTCTGAATCCTGGAGGATGGAGGTTCTCAGGGAGGCGTGGCTTGGCCTCACCGGCTGTGTAAGTGCACTGTGTACAGAGTTTATTAAGTGTGATACTCTGCACTGTCCCCCTCTGGGGGCCCCTTCTTCAAGGCATGGCTCAGAGGCTGTGATCTCCATCACGACGGCGTGGTAACTCCTTGTGAGTGTGTAATGGGCGAAGGGGGCTAGAGAAGAAGCGAGTACTCTCTTGTTTCAGACAGACGAGGGGGAGTGGGTGCCAGGAAGTCAGTGCAGTGAGAGAAAGGCTAGAGACACTGTTAAAAGCAGACGATTAAAACCAGATTAGCTATCTGTAGGAATTCCAAAACAGAAAGGGACTTGCGTGTTTTGGGATTAAAGTCATTAAAACAACGAATTCCTTCCATAAAACGAAGTCTTCTAATAAGACGATCTGGTCATGGAAAAAGGGGATGACAGCCTGGGCCAAAACAGTTTGTGAGTCTCTAGTCTCGAAAGGACGCAGCAGTGACTGCCTGTGCGTGATCTACGTGAACGTAAACTTGGTTTTCACCCTATTTCTTTGGGTGTTGGGGGGGGGAAGCTTTTGTTGTGTTTTCTTTTTTCTTTTTTGGTTTTTCGAGACAGGGTTTCCCTGTGTAGCCCTGGCTGTCCTGGAACTCACTCTGTAGACCAGGCTGGCTTTGAACTCAGAAATCCACCTGCCTCTGCCTCCCAACTGCTTGGGATTAAAGGCATGTGCCACCCAGCATTGTGTTTTCTTAATATCTTCACCTGAGCTTGGAAAATAAAACCTAGAGAGGACATATTTAAAAAGAAAATGCATTTTGAAATTTAATTTTATATGCATAAGGATTCTATAAAAAGATAGAGGGGAAGAGGTGGGGCAGAAGGGAGGGAAGAAAGGAAGGAAGGGAGGGGGGAGGAGTATTTAAACCTAGGAGCTAACCATTTTAGCAACAGGTGATAAATTGTGGAGAAATGACCAAGGGAAGGAGACTGGTAGTAAATTATGGGAGGTATTTATGAGGTATGAGTGGTAACAAGTTATTCCACGAGGTCAGTTTATGCAGACACACACAACTAGACATTGATAAGTATCCTCCTCTTCCTGGTATGGGAGGTGAGGTGACTCTTCACAAAGACAGTTAAGGTCTTTCTTTGAAGTCCACAGGGAAAGGCAGAGGGTTCCTCCTCTGCTGACTTGCACTCAAAATAATTCTTATGCCAAAGTAATGCATTTTGGAGAGGCGTACTCTGAGTTCCTTCTCGTATATCTCTTCATAAAGAAGAAAGCACACAGACAACAAAGTATGTGAAGGAACATTTGGAATGCTGAGGTAATATATTCTGAGAACAAAATGGGCCTGGTTAGGGACTTGGTGACCTGGGTGCTATTAATAAGTAAGTCTTCTCAGCCTCTACACCACACGAACACAAGAAAGTACAATCGTAGTCTGAATCTTCCATTCCTGATGCCAAGCTTAGCCTAGATCTGAAATGAAGAAGGAATAGGGTGGGTTAACCCACTAAGCTGTGTCCACATCACAAGACAGTGGCAGGGGAGCTCTGTGTGGCTGTACAGTGGGCCGAGTGCTTTTAGTCACAATTAGAAATCTTTTCAGTAATGGCCTAGAACAGAGGGTTCACCCAGGATTTCATTTTTTAATATATTGTGGTGTCAAGAGTCCACCAGACTGTTGTAGCTGCTCATTGCATACTTAGAGGATGTATCAATGGAGACAGGAAGGAATGCAGATTTGGCATCTCAATTCACCGAACTTTTTACGTGAGGGAGAACAAAAAAATAAAAGCAAAATTAATGCAAACACATAAATAAATATATAAATACATAAAATATAAAATAGGCTCCTGATTACAGTAAACTGACATTTGCCTTCTGAAAAAATTCAGGTCTGAAAACCCGAGGCTTAATCGACTACTGGACGGAAGCACACCGTAATGCTGGGAAAACAGATGTGTTCACGAATGTTCTCGAGTCTTAGCGAGGTCTGATTAGTCTTTCCTGAAGGTCAAGCCGACGCTTCAGGAACTAGCATTTACATAAGGTGTCCTTAAAATAACAGTTCTCTTTTCTCTCTCTGCCTACTCTGAGGTAATTGGGTCTCACATTATACATCCTTAGAAGAGGGCCAAGTCCTCTTGATTCAGGGTAGACCCTGTTCACTAGAGAGGCTCACCCTTAGGAATGCGAGCATGTAGGCAGCTGTGCGTGGCTCCTTGAGTCCCCGCCGTGGCTTCCTCTCAGTGAGGAACTATGATTGGGACATGTGAGCCCTGTAATTCCTTTCCTCCCTGAGTTCATCCTATGAGTCTCTGGTTAATTCGAAGACCTACATATTCTGTGGAGCTATTTGGTTTACAACGAGAACTACCTTCTCATTCTTTTCCTTCAGGAATTTTGATTTCCTATTAACCTGGGTATGGCTTGCTAGATATTCATTTTTTTTTTTTGGTTTGGAATTTAAGCACTTCTTCACCAACTTTAATTTTCTGATTTTTAGCTAAGCGTGGCTTTCCTGGGTTAAATAATCACACATCTGAGGGCCCATGTGTTCTTAAAAACTGCACTTTCCTTTCATTTCTTCTTAAGGGCTTTTGTGGGCTTGGTTTATAAATTGCTTTGTTTTGTGGATCAGGATTTACCTTAAATATGCCAGGATGAGGTTTTAAAGTGCAAATTCTGCAAAGCCACCGTGTACTGAGCATGGAAATGCTGTCTGTATCTGAGTAGGTAGGAGTGCAGCCACAGCTCAGAACATCCATGACTGGTTAACATTCAGACATACTCTGTCCCTAGGACTTCCCCTGCCCATCTGGTGCACAGGAAATGTTAATGCTGAGGGCCATCTGGTGGTGTCGGCCATCCTACAGTTCCTTTACAAAGGTTTGAATAGTGCCAAAATCCGAGGCAGGAAACTAATAACAGCCAATGAGAAAACAGACCCCTGGGCTGAGGGTGTATGTCAGCTGGTAAGCATGCTTGCCGAGTACGTATGAATTCCCAGATTCAATCTTAGCACATCATAAATTAGGTGTGATGACACACACACACGTCAGCCCAGCACCTGAGAGCTAGAGGTAGTGGATCAAAAGTTCAGGGTCATTCTTAGCTCCTTATGAATTCAGAGCCTGCAGGAGCTACAAGAGACCTCACCTCAAGGAGAGGAGAAAACCAACCAACTAACCAACCAACAACATTAGATTCCACTAGTCTCAGGAGTTATGAGAGACCTCACCTCAAGGAGAGGAGAAAACAGACAAACAACAGCAACATCAGAATCCACTCGTACCAGCTCAAGTTCTTCTCTTTGAGAAGAATCTCAGTGACCCCCATGTAACATTGTTCAGGGATTGGGGGGCGTGTTGTCTCAGTTCTCACTTCCATGTGCATTCAGATCTTTGTTGTGTTGTTCTGAGATAATTTTTTGTTACTCTGGCAGGTCAGATCTACCCGCGAGGTTAAGGAAATAGCTGTGTATTATTTTAAGAACATGATAAAGGCCTCTGGTGAGGAATGTTTTCCACAAGGTGCGTCAGCTGTTGGGCACACAGGATGGAGGGGTACAGGAGGCCTTGTGCGTCTTTCCTCATTGTGAGTTTTATACAGATTAGAGTCTCCTGGGAAGAACAAACTTCAGTTGAGGAGTTGCCCTGGTCAGATTGCCTGTGGAGCATTTTCTTTGAAAATTGTTTCTAATTTTAAGTGCTGGATGTAATTCTGCCCGCACGACTGTGACTATGTGTATATGCGCTCACAGAAACCAGAAGAGGACTCTGGATCTCCTGGAACTGGAGTTGCAGATGGTTGTGAGCTGCCACGTGGGTACTGGGAATCAAACGTGCGTCCTCTGGAAGAGCAAGTGGCACTCTTAGCTGCTGACTCATCTCTCCAACCCTCGCGATCTCTAATTAATGAAGGAGGGACCAGCCCACCAGGGGTGTTGTCCTCCCCTATCATCTCTGAGCAGGTGGGTTGGGCGTATGTGAAAACTCCTCGCTGAGGGAGCCAGTGAGAGGCCATCTTGGTGTCCGCCTCTGCTCCCTTCAGATGTGATTGGCGCCTCTAAGCCAAATAAGCCCTTTCCTTCCTAGGTGCCTTTCCACTGTGGTGTTTATCGCAACATTAGGAAAAAAAACATTGTTTTTCTTTCCCTCTTCTTCCTTCTCCTTTTCTTCTTACATTTTTGCCCTCCCTCCCATTTTATATAGCAGTTTTATTAGGGTGCAGATCCATGGAGTTTTAAAATATTTGCTTCACTGATTGTCCTCCCCCTCCCCCCATTCACCCTCCTCCCTCCACCATCTTCCCTCCACCCTCCTCCCTTCACCCTCTCCCTCCTCAATCCTGTGCCCTTAGGTAATTCTCAGATAAGGTCGGAACAGCCTGTGCTCAGAGCTCAGATCTTGTCTCCCAGAGCTGTGCTCATGCTCTTGTGTCACTGAGTAAGACTGAGTAAGATGGGGTGTTAAGATTACAAATGCATATCAGGTTACCTTTCTGTGACACCACGTGAGAAAGCGTGACAGCTAATGTTCCCTGGCATCTCTTCCTTGCGTGGCCTTTCTACAACCTTGGTTCTGAAGGAAATGACCCAGTGGTTTTGTTCTAGTTAGGTGACAGGGAGTGGGGATAGGTTAGGGGATACCCCCCTTACCACCCTTGTAAATTGGGCCAGAGATCAAAAACAGAGACAGATAAGCGCAGCGTGGCTGGCTGGGGCCCTGACCTGTGATGGCGTGGGGTGTCTGGGTTCTAACATCTTGCTCCTCAGAGTTTCTTGGCTTTAGAAGGAATTGTAGGGTGCCTTTCACTGTCCTAGTGTCTGGAGCACAGTGAGGTAAGTCCCAGGCTGCTAAGAGCGTAGGAACACGAAAGCCTGCAGCCATCTACAGCCTGTTCCCTGTCCCTCTGTGGGGAGGGACGTCGGTGAGATCTGGTCAGAGTCACCTGTAGACACTGATCTAATCACTGTGACTTATAGTCACTTGGCAGTCTGTAGATGAGGTGAGTTTCACTGGAGTCAAGTGTCCTCATTACAGAAGCGTCTTGACCAGGCAGGGACATGTCACACCATGGATGACAAAGCTTCTCAAATAACGAAGATAAAAATAAAAACACCGCCCCCGCCCCAATCATGAGTTATATATTTTTATCTAAATGACGTCTACAAATCCCAGTTGTTAGTGTTGTGTTATTTACTAGTTGCAGGACCTGGGTAGAGTTTTTGAGCCCTGGACCAGGGGCTAGAATGGATGGTTCTACAGCCTAGCGTCATGAATGACTGGGCCTGTTTTCCTGTGGCAGACCTGTAACAGCTAGAACTCTGCAGTGGAGACTCTGACAGGACTAAGGCAGGTAGCCCCTTAAGGTTAGCCACCCAACAGAGAAGCAACAGGAAGTGCCATCTTGACACTGGATGAGGTCACCAGATCCCGGGAAGCAGCTGCCAGAGAAGGGGTGAAGTGACAAAATGGAAGTGAGCAGAAGAGATTCTTAAATTCTGGTAAGCAACATGGACTCCAGAAGTCTGGTGAAGATAGCTGGGCCCTGCTAGAATCCAGGATGGGGCTCTGAATCCCCGTAGGGAGATAAGAAGAAACCAGTGCTAGACAGAGTGCAGTCCCATGAAGATATTGGCAAGGTCAGCTGAAGAGGGTCCTGTCTTTGCTACTTGAGTTTCAGAGTAAAATCCACCACATTGGATCACCTGGGACTCCTCCAACACCTCCTTCCCTTATCAGGGGAATTACAGAGGAATGTTAACTGTGTGGTGTGTGTACAGAAGGAAAGGAGGTGGGGGGCTGACATTGTCATAGGGTCATTATAGCTGCAATGACACACCATGGCCAAGAGCAACTTGGGGAGGAAAGACTTATGTCCACACTAAAGCAACTCAAGACAGAAATTCAAACAGGACAGCAATCTGGAGGCTGGAGGTAATGGATACAGAGGCCATGGAGGGGTGCTGCTTACTGGCTTGCTCCCCATGGCTTGCTCAGCCTGCTTTTTTGTAAAACCCAGGATCATCAGACCAGGGACAGCACCACCTACAAAGGGTAGTCCTCCCACATCATCAACTAATCCAGAAAATACTCTACAGGATTACCTACAGCTGGATTTGATGAAGGTATTTTCTTAATTGGGCTTCAGATGACTGTAACTTGTGTCAAGTTGACACAGACTCTCCAGTACAGACATGCGCTGTAGAGGTGGGCCCTCTTTCAAGCCCCATAGCTCTTACTTTAAAGGGCTTTTGGGAATTCAACATTGAGAGGACTGAGTCAGACAGAGCCAGGCTGACTCCATGACAGGCTGCTGCAAACTGGCAGTTTGGGAGATGAGGCCTAAGTTTCTGTTTCCCAGAAATGAGAACTGGGATCCAGGAATCTGTGATCAGCCAACCACAGCCTCGGGCAGCCAGTCCAAGGACACCTTGTCATCTGGCCTGAAGTAAGAATAGGTAGCTGGAATGAGTAACCCCCCTGGGAAGTCTCCAGAGCCTAACCAACTGTAGAATCAGTCCGGCCTCTAGAGGTAGAGCTAACCAACCAAGGTAGAAAAGCACACAGAGTTCCCCTGACAATAAAACAAGGGGTCGCATTCCCGAATGGGGAGACACCTGCATGCAGTAAATTCAGCTGAATAAACACTCTTTTCTTTTGCATGCAATTTAAGCCTGAGGTATCATTCTTCAGTGAATCACAGACCCTAACGACATGACATATGGTAGGCCAAAAAATTTCAAAGAAGAAAATCCACATGAAAAGCATGAACTGAAACCAGACCAGAAATATTGAACTTTCAGGAGACAGAGATGTTGGCCATCTTCAATCATGGAACGATTGCTACATTGTCTGCTCTGGATTTGCCCGACTCCACGTCCCCTCTGGTCTATCCAGGAAGCTCCTATTTAGCCTACTGTTATTTAAAACTCGTTTCAACGCATATTTGCTCAAGGAAGCTCTTCCTGCATCCCTGCCTGGGGACACCCTCCTTCAAAGTGTCCAGGGTTCAGGCCTCAGGCTAAGCCTCACATTCTTGCCTGACTGTTAAGTCCAGCTGGTCTTCCGTACTGGCAAGTGCCTCTTGTGAGGGTGGACAACTTGCCTGTCCAGTTTGTTGACGGGCCTCTGGATCTCAGTCTAATGCATTATAGATTTTAGGTGTATATTAATTGTTTAATAAATGAGGAATATGGGACTTTTCTTTTCTGTAGAAGAAAATGGGAGAGATTTAGTATTTAGAACTAGAGAGCACTTAGGAAATTAGCCCGTTCTGGAAACATATTTCAACTCTCTCAATGAATTTTGGGAGACCAGAATTGACAGTTATACTACCTAGTAGTACTGACTAGAAAATCTTTATACCTTTATTTAATATAAAATATAATTTTATATTATATTTTATTATATATAATTTAATATAAAATAAAGTGAATGCACACACATTTTCAAAAGAAATCCCGGTTCACAGGTAGGACAAATACATGGGAAATACTTCCATCCTAATTACCCACATCCTATCCCTTATATTCTGTATTCCACCCTCAAATTGATGTAAATCATCACCATCACCATCATCATCATCACCAGCACACCACACCTTCTATAAAGGAAAAACATCATATCCATAGAAAATGGATGCTATAAAAAGAGGGTACCTCTTTAGTTTTGATGGATGATAGAATTCTTGGGTTTCCAATTCTAATATTGGCTACCACAAAAGTCTCACGGTCAAAAGAAAGCTAGGAAACCAGGTTTGAGAAAGAATTGGACGCAGACTATCCCAGGGTAGCCAAAACTATTCCTCGGCTTGGCCTGGGTAAGCCATGTGTGCACATGTGTGCATTTTAAAAATCCTGTTTCATTTTTATTCTGTTGTCATCTCGTTTTTCATTCCAGCAAAGAGCAGCTGCCAGACTTTATGAAAAGGGGAGAGTCAGTTCCTTAAAAGACAATATAAGTGTTGATTCCCGGAGGAAGTTAGGAGGGCAGTGCAATTGTATGAGCAGAATAGTTTTACAGATCCAATGGGGTACTTACTATTACGCCTGTTAAACAGGACTGGAATCCAGACACATGCCACAGCACAGGTGAGCCTTGGAAGAACGCCGAGGTCCAGGTGCAAAAGCACAGGGCTGTCCCTGAAATTCCCAGAGCACTCAGTTCATGGAGACAGAAGAGGGGATCTCTCGAGTGGGTAGAAGAAGAGGAGGAGGGAGAAAATGAGGCGGGGGAAGGAGGAAGAGGAGAGGATTGGAGATAGTGTTATGAGAAACAGTGATTCAGCATGAGGACAGCGTTCTGGAAAAAAAAGTTGTGATGGTCATACAACAACGCGAGTGAACTTGATGTTACAGAACTGTGTACTTAAAATGGTAAGTTTTGTATTAAATATATTTTTCTTCAATAAACGTTTAAAATCCAGAGTGGCCAGAATCAACCAATATAAACAGGAAGTGTGAGAAGCCGCTCGTTGCTCCTGCAAACTCCATTACAAGATGGCGTTCGCATCTAGCTAAAATGTATCATTAACCGGCGAACAAATCAGTGTGCATGCCTGAAGTGATTTAACGTCCTTCGGTCTCTGCCTACCTCGTGGCATAATATGGGCTGATGAGCTGCAACCAATTAGGAAGTGCCACGTCCTAGGCGGGCTTACCAGCCTATATAAGGGACGGTTTTTCAGACCGTTGGAGTCTCCGTTGTTGTAAGCTTATGCTCTCCCTCTCAAGTGCATTAAAGCTCTCTACAGAAGGATCCTGAGTGTGCCACGTCGTTTTGCTGGCGAGATGGTAGCGCGGGACAAGGAAGCATGGGACTCTATGGTCATGAGAAGGAACGGCCAGGTGGGCACGCGGTACAGTGGCCTGGAAAGCTTCCTTCTCCTGCTCTTTATGCAGTGTTGGATGAGTCCCCAGACTCCCCAAACCCTCTTCCTATTCGGAGAAGAGTTACTCTAACCTGTGACCCCCTTCACAGGGACCAAGTTATCCTGAGAAGGCTTGTGGTGAAACCAGAGAGTGTTATACCCATGAAAGGAATCGCTGCTGAAAGCGACAAACTCGGCCCACTCATATTTGGGTGGCTGACTTGTTAGGTGGAGACTACCACATTGTTAGGATTGCTGGCCCCGTGGCTAGAGGGTAAACACCAGAAGAAGACAGGAACTAGCCATTCATACCGCACTCAAAACGGGAATGGGCCTGGACTGCTCTCTTCTGTTGCTAGTTATACCTTAAAGGTTTTGTAACTGGGGTGGAGTGGGGCTTAGACACACCCGTGACTGGTGAAGCAACTGGCTTTTCCAGCTCAGTGTTATTAAATGGTTGGACAACAATGAAGCTATTGATTTATACCAGCCAAATTCCACCAGGGTACCTGTTGGACACAAATAGCCTTTGTCTAGTATAACATTTGATCAAGTAAAACAATGGCAAAGTTTAACCTGGAAAAGCCAGCGTTCTGCTCCTACCCTAAATATTATACTACCATGAGGTCCAAACGAAGGGTTAAAACAGATTTCACTATAAATTTAGGCAGGTTCTGTCCTTGGTCAGAAGGCCTGGTCAGTTTGACACTTTTAGAAGGTCTGTTGGCAGTGGTAGGACTTTTGGGGGACAGTTTGCTGCTCTGTTCTCAGAGGCAGCCTTTGGGTTGTTTCTGCTTCTCTTCAGAGGGAGCCTCATTCTATGACCTCCTCAGCAGGAGTAGCTTGGGGTTCTGAGGCTAGCCCCTGAGTGCCAGGTATATGTGTTTCTTTTCAACATGTCTGCAGCCCACCCGAGTTCAGTGTTGTCTGTCTCACAGCTGGGCATTCCCTGGAAGGTCTGGAGAGGCTGTTTCTTCCTTTCACATCTGCTTATATTCACGCATCTGTATCCAGATTCAGGTCTCCTCTGGTGGCTGCTACGTCCAATGGTTTGACCTCCCTTCCTCTCTTCTATGACACATGTTGACATTCGACGGGCAAACACTCCTAGCACAAAGCAAATACACCTAAAACATAAGTATGACCCAGGGAATTTAATTAATGTTTATACATGCTTAAAGGTAAGGGGTTATTTATAACAACACAGACAACTTTCCAGGGGCTACAACACTGAAGAAAATCCCCTATGGCCACTAACTGCCAATAGTTTTCAGGGAGCTGTGGAGTCTCCCGAGTCCCTCTCCTCTAGTGATCCTAAACTGCCCTCAAATTATCAGGAAGGGGCAGAGTCTCTTGAGCCTCTCTTCATCCATGAGGGAATGCTGACAAACCGGATCTTGTGCAGCTCTTGTCTGGCAGTCATAACTGCTGCCAGCTCAACTGCTCATGTCGTCTAGAAGACAAGGCTCCGCAATTCCACATAAGCTTCCCTTCCTCCTTGCTGTTCTTAACGATTCTCCCTCTTTCACAATGTCCCCTGAGCCATCAGTGGGACTGGGAATAGATCTCATTTAGGACTGAACATTCATTCACTATTCACTTTTTAAAAGCACTTTGACCAGTCATGAATTTCTGTCTTCAATAATGCAAAAGCAAAACAAGAACACAAAATAAAAAATGACCACCTGCAAAGCTCTCTCCAAAAAAGAAGAAGAAGAAGAAGAAGAAGAAGAAGAAGAAGAAGAAGAAGAAGAAGAAGAAGAAGAAGAAGAAGAAGAAGAAGAAGAAGAAAAGAAGAAGAAATATTTAGAAGGCAGGTTGATGGGCATAAACATTCAATTCAGCGTAGTTTCTACACCATGGCTTATAACCTTCCCAGCCATGGACTTCTGACCAGGTTGTAGTACCAGGCCTGGATCACCTCCTACTACGTGGGCATTAACTTCCACTAGAAAACTGTTGTCCACTCCCATAGCAGTTCTGCCATGAATGCACTGCTGAGACCATCTTGCCTGGCAAGTGGGGAGTGTATCATCATAGAAGAGCCACAGCTGAGTAAGATCTTGGGAAGACAATTCTCCCCCAGCATTCTGCATTGTACCTTTGGCACTATGAAGCTAGCTAGCAAGAAATAAGAAAAAATTCTAGCTCAATTCCGACTTGGCTTTTCTATGTCTGCAGCCAAAGTCTAAGGTGTCTTTGGCAATAGGGTCTTACCATTATATCTGCTGGACACCCAAGAGCAGTGTCAGTGTCCTGTGCTGTTTTGGGAGCCTCAGGCTTTCCTGACTAACAAGGTAGCAGGAAGATATGTTACCCATGGCTTTGGAATGTCTTCTGGGACCAGCTTTATCTACCCACACAGGGTGCTTCTGTCAAATTCCTTTTTCCTTTATAACTTTGATTTTAAAAATCAGCTTATAAAGTAGCATGATGCCGTATGTGTTTTCAAACATGTTTACTGTGTATTCCCATCCCCCTTCCTCTCCCCCGTCTCTCTGTTCTCTTACCCATGCTTAAACCTTTCCATATCCAGGTTCCCCCTCTTGATCTTTATATCACACGCGTTCTATCCCTCCCCCTTTAAATACCATCCCCCACATGGTATCTTTTGAGCCTCCTGGCCTGTATATACACCCACTCCCACATAAACACACACAAAAACTAGAAGCTAAGGCTTGTATGTGAGAGAGACAATGGGGTGTTTGTTTCCTGAACCTTGAGTCACTTTATATAATATAGTATTTTTCAGTTCCGCCAGGTGTTCTGCAGTTTTTTTTATTTAATTTTTTTTTAATTTAAGAACAAATTCCACCTTGTATATGTACCACATTTTCATTATATGGTTCATCTGTGGATGGCCAGATAGGCTGGTTCCACTCCCTTGCTGTTATGAATAGAGCGGTAATAAGCGGGCATATGTGAACATCTCTGCAGTATGATAGGGTATTGTTCTGGCTCGTTTTGAGTCAAGTTGACACAAGGTGGAGTCATCAGAGAGGAAGGAGCCTCCGTTGAGGAAGTGCCTCCCTGAGATCAGCTATAAGGCATTTTTCCATTAGTGACCAATGGGGGAGGGCCCAGGACACGGTGGGTGGGGCCATCCCTGAGATGCTGAACCTGAGTTCTATAAGAAAACAGACTGAGCAAACCAGGAGGAGCAAGCCAGTGAGCAGCATCCCTCCATGGCCCCTGCACCAGCTGCTGCCTCCAAGATCCCGCCCTGCTTGAGTTCTTGACCTCAGTCCCTTCAGTGATGAACAGCAATGCGGACTTATAAGGTGAATTAACCCTTTCCTCCCCAATCTGCTTTTTTGCACATAGTCATTTTGTCGCAGCAATACAATCCCAGTTAAGACAGCCATATAGTCCTATATGCCTAGGAGTGGCAAAGCATCATCATAGGGTGGTTCTGATTTTAGTCTTTAGAGAAATGGCCACACTGATTTCCACAGTGACTGCACCAGGTTATCCTCCTAGCAACCGTGAATACAGTTTCCCCTTTCCCCAGACCCTCACCAGCGTTTGTAATCCTTGGTGCTAACAACCAGTCTGACTAGGGTAACATGGAACTGCAAGATTTCAAGATTGTACTTCCTTGATAGCTGAAGTTGTTGAATACTTATAAAAATATTTATTGATCCGCTGTAGTTCTTCAGAGAATAAACAACCAAACTGCTCAATATCAGTCATACCATAAAAGTCTCTTTCCAGGAAGTTTTTTTCTCTGGAATAGAGTGGTTACATTTGTAACATTCTGTTTAATTCTTCCATAGCTTGAACTTATTTAAAAATATATACTTATTAGCTTATAGCAGTTGCTGTGCTAGGCTTTTTGATGTAGGTGTGGATAAGGCCTGATCAAAGGTCTAAACATTCACATTTCTGCAGAAAGCCAAGCACAGAACGTCAGAGGAAGACACAAAACTGCCGGCTATCAGTGGCTTCATCAAGTCAGCCACAAGTCTGTGCCACCTCCCCCCACCCCTGGCCCCCGGCTTTGTGTGCATATGTGCGCATGAGTGTGTGTGTGTACAAGTGTGTATGTGTGTGCAACTGTGTATACACATGTATGTGTATGTGTGTGAATGTGTGTATGTGTTTATGTGTATGTATGTGCGAGTGTGTATATGTGAGTGTGTATACATCTGTGTGTACGTATGTGTGTGAATGTTTGTGAGTATGTGTTTGAGTATGTGTATGTATGTGTGAGTGTGTATGTGAGTGTATATTTGCATGTGTATGTATATGTGTGTGAATGTGTATGAGTATGTATTTGAGTATGTCTATGTATATGTGAGTGTGTGTGTATATGTATGTATGTATATGTGTGTGAATGTGTGTGAGTATGTGTTTGAGTATGTCTATGTATGTGTGAGTGTGTGTATGTGAGTGTATATATGTGTGTGTATGTATATGTGTGTGAATGTGTGTATGTGTTTGAGTATGTGTATGTATGTGTGAGTGTGTGTATATGTGTGTGTATCTATATGTGTGTGAATGTGTGTGAGTATGTGTTTGAGTATGTGTATGTGTGAGTGTATGTGAGAGTGTATATATGTGTATATACATGTGTGTATGTGTGTGAATGTGTGTATGTGTTTGAGTATATGTATATATGTGTGAGTGTGTATATGTGTGTATACACGTGTGTGTATGTATATGTGTGTGAGTGTGTATGTATATGTATGTGTGAGTGTGTATATATACGTGTATATGTGTGTATGAGTGTGTGTGTATGAGTGTATGAGTGTGTGTGTATGAGTATATATGTGTGAGTGTGCATACACGTGTGTGTATGTATATGTGTGTGTATGTGTGTATGTATTTGAGTATGCGTATATATGTATGAGTGTGTGAGTGTGTATGTGAGTGAGTGTGTGTGTGTGTGTGTGCATGAGTGTGTGTGTGATGCTGAAATTTTAATCTTATGCTCCTCAGGCAAGCACTGAGCCATATCCTTAACTATAAATTCCTTTTCTCGGTTCACAGTGAATATTAAGCAGTGTTGTTAGACAGGAAAACAGGTCATGTTTAGAGTCTACTAGTAAAGTCTACACATGACTTAGTGACCTCGACTAGAGCCATAAGAATCCTTGCTCAGCCAACAATACAAGGTAGGAGGCATTTTCCGTTGTTAGCCTACATCCTTCTCTCTCCTTTCCCTGCCAATGGAATCCCATTTGCTTGCGCTCTTGGGTTTCGGGGTGTCGAATATACCCTCGGAATCTGCGATCGACTCATGATTACCCTAAACTAACTCACCAATTTCAACTAGGGTGAGTGATACGATGCTCAGAAGCTGGTAGCTGGTTTAAGGAATAGTTGTGGGGTCCAGTTTCAGCCATGAGGAAACATGGAGTATGCTTAGGGAGGCTTCCGCAAAAGTCCTTTATTCCTTTCCGCAGAGAGCAGAGGCAGGCCTCGCTGGCACAGAGGCTCCCTTTCCCTTCCCTTTCTCCCGCCTGGAGCATCCCCTGATGGTGCCGATGAACCAGGCACACCCACCGTGACAAAGAGAAAAGAACCGGGATGAAATCGTCCGCTAAGTATTATGGGTACAAAAAGATGGCGTGAGCTGTGGGCGCTGAGAGCAGGGGAAGCTCAGGACCTTCTGCTTCCATATGTCTAGATTTTCCTGTGAGAAATGTTCTGTTACTTGCTACCTGGAGCCTCCCTAACTGATATGATGCACGGGTCAGATTTTCAGATGCTTAGAAACTTAGATGAAGGTTAACCTGTCGACGTAATTGAGCATCGGAAACTCGTTAATGATCTTCCTGATGAACATCAGGTGTCGGAGCCCGTGTGCAGGTTTGAAATGGAATGAGAACAAGAGAAAATTCTCAAAGCAAGTGTGATTGGTAATCTCTGTCTTTGTACTGGCTGGATTTAGAAATCCCTAGAAAGGGACCACTGACTATGCCGGTCAGGCTGTTTCCAGAGAGGATAACGGAGGAGGGAAGGCCCACCCAGCGTGGAGGTTGGACCACTCTAGGGGCTGCTATCCTGGGCTGAATAAAAAAGGACAAAACATGCAGAGCCCCAGAATTCATGACTCTGGGCCCCTTGCTGCAGGACACTGTGAGCTTCCACTCCACGCTCCTGGCCCGCGTGTTCCCCGCCCGGGTGGGTTGCATCTTCAAACTGCGAGTCAAAATAAATTTGTCGTTCCTTGAGACATTTTTGTCAGGCATTTTATCAGCACACTGAGAACTGTAGTTATAGGAAGTAACATAAAACAATGGGGTCGACTTGGTATCGGGACAATCAAATCATACAAATACAGGACTGACCTTGTGTACTTGAGCATCCAATTAAAAAAAATCCTTGCCTTACTCAAGTCCAGCGCAGAACCAAACTGCATTTCCCCAGGCTAAGCTCCATGAACCACGGGGAGGGAGAGATTATCATCCTGATTGGAGCTTTGATTCCTGAAGCAGTTTTAGCAATTTAGCATTTGCACCCTCACTTATAGAAAAACATTGATCTAAAATGACCATAGTGATTTAGCCTTCGAATAAAAAAACTGTGTTGGGTGTTACAAGATGCTTCCTATCCATTCACACCGAGGCAGTGAGAGGCCAGTGATTGGAGGGGACAGAGGAGGAGGAGGAGCTAAGGGAGAGGGGCGGAGAGACAGAGGCTGGGTGGACTACACCCGCAGAGCCGGAAAGAGAAGCGGATATCCAAATGACATCAGACGTATTTCTGGTGTTTTGGAGAGGTTAGAAATATTGGGATAATACTTTATCATTGTAAATTGGCATTATGCAATTGGAAGTTTGATATACATTAAATATATTTGGTTAACTATTCAAGTTAAGAGTCATGCTTTACCGGGCATTTGGACTTGGTGAAGAGGCCTGGCGGGGCGGTACTCATTATTAATTATTACCATTATTAATTATTACCCACGACACTGGGGATGGCGAGCGAATTCTGAGATGTACATCGGAGCGTTTGCAAACCCCCTCTTCTTGCGCACTGGACAAGATGACGTGATTGGGCTTTTATAAGGTCGCCACACAAATTCTTAGTGCCCAGAGAGGAGAGTCCAGTCTAAGTACCTTACTGCCTACCCTTTGTTATGCCAGAAAGTTCAACCGCCCATTGGTTTATTTATGTGTTATGAATTATTTGTAAGATATTGTGAAATTTAACCAAGTCATTTACGAAGCCTTCTTCACCGCCATCTTTAACCTACTGCCTGGTTTTTCTTGGGCTTTGAGTCTGAATCCTTCTCTTCTGCCGTTTCCTCTCCATCCTCTTCAATTCCTCACTGAAGTCACTCTCTCAGCTTACTGTCTAGAAATGTCTCATTAGTATACTCATCAACATGGGAATGTGTCAAAGAGCCAGATTTCTTTTCTGATTTCAATGATACACCTATGGTCTCAAACCCCGCTTTTAATTTCTATAGATTTTGGGTATGTTTTCCTATTTACAGTCACTTTCTTCTGCTTATGACTGGCAGGTAAGTCAGCCCAGGACACAGTTCGCGCTGCTTTCGTTTTCTTTCCCAGAATCTTCAACGCCTTCAAACCGCGTAAACTCCAGCTCCTTATCTTTGCGTGTTTTAAACGGTCTGCCTGCTTTTCAACTTCCCTTTCCTCCCTTATCTCAAGCTATTCTCTGACAAAGCCCGACTCGGGTTAACTCGCTCTTCCCGGTGGCCCCTCAAGCCCGGGTCATTTCTTCCTTACCAAAAGCGTGAACACATTTCTCGCCCCCCACACCCCGACCGCGGACTGTTGCGTTTGCTGAGATTTCTCTCATCACCAAATGCCATCCAAGCCTCGTCACTTTGCCATACAACACCCACACAACCTTCTCCAGCCCTGTCCACACCATGTGGGGTCACACTTTGTTTGTTGACTGGCACTTTTTAAAATTGCTATTTGATTGGCCTGTTTTTGTTTTTGTTTTTTCCAGTTCCAAGAGTCTGAGTTTCGAGAACAGGAGGGCGTGGCACAGCGCCTGCGCGGGAACCCCAGTCTCTACATACAGTGCCTTGAGTTTCACAAAACTCAGAAATACTGCAGCCTTCCCTGCAGGTTGAAGTCTCGCTCTGAAAGGAGGCTTGGTCAGGTCAGGAGCAGGTTGATGGATCAGAAGGATCCAAGTTAAACGGCGGCACAGGACCTGTAAGCCTGGCTGTGTGCAGACTGACTGCGTGAGCCCTCACAGTGCACACCGCTGTGGCTAGCTCAGGGGGAGCACGAGAGAGCGGACTTGAGGGGCGGCACACGCGTCAGGAGAAAGCAAGGCTGTGATAACCGGTGGGAACTCACCAGTCTCACAGTCTAGCAAAAGATGGAAAACTCAGGGGCTGGAGAGATGGCGGTTCAGCGGTTAAGAGCACTGGCTATTCTTCCAGAGGACCCCGGGTTCAGTCCCCAGCACCCACAAGACAGCTCACAATTCCCAGTTCCAGGGGCTCCAGCACAGACAGACAGACAAGCAGAGCGCCTACGCACAGAAAACAAGACTACGTCATTTAAAGAGTAAATAAACTTAAAACGCAGTTTGAAAACTCAGTTCTGCTTAAGATTAACAACACTCCTGGTGGTGTAGACCTGTAATCCAAGGACACTTGGAGGCTGGGACAGGAGGGTTCCGAGTTCAAGGACAGCCTGGGCAACTTAGTGGGACACACTTCGACGTGTATATGTGAAAGAGTAGCTATGGGTATAATTAAGTGATAGGTAATATTTATAGAATGCAATTGGACCTTAGGCTGATTCTCCAGAACTAAAATACGAAGATAAAAAGGAAGATTTCTGCTCTCCATTACACATTGAGTCAAACCGCAGCCTGGACATTTTTTCTGCTTGCCAGATGTAGCATTACTTCTGCCCAACAGGGGGCGCTGCTTCTCTGCAAAATTCTGCTCTCGCCCCTCCCCCATCTCTCTTCCCCTCCCTTTTCCTCTCTTCCCCCCTCTCACCCTTCAGGGGCCCCTCGGCCCTGCCCTCTCTTCTTCTGTCCTCTCTTCTCCCTTTCCTTTACTCCCTCTCTTGCTTTCTTCCCCGACTCCGTGGGCAAGCATTTTAAATAACCAGATTGCGGTTTGATTTTCCGCTTTGATGTTAACATCCCTTGTACTGGACACCAGTTTTCATTTATTATCCCAGAATCTAGCTCCTGGATAGTATAATCACTGGGGTCATTATCCCATAATGGCTTGGCGTTGACCCTGCCCGTTAGTAAGGTCTGTGCCACCAACTGTGGTGTGACAGGACCAGTATCAGTCTCAATGTTAGACGAGGCCAGAGGAGTCACAGAACAGACTTTTATAGGTGTATGTATGTGAGTATTTGTATATGGCTATGCGTACATGTGTGTGTGTGTGTGTGTGTGTGTGTGATGTATGTGACATGGTGTGTGTGTGTGTATGTTTGTGGTGTATTGCATGAGTGTGTGTATGTGTGAGTATGCACATGAGTGTGCATGTATGGTGTGTGTGCATGAGTGTGTGTTGTATGAATATGTGTTGTATGTGTGAGTGTATGTATAAGTATTGTGGTATGTGTGTGTGTGTGTTTGTGTGGTGTATATGAGTATGTGTGAGTGTATATGTTGTTTGAATGTTATATGTGTGAGATGTATGTTGTGTGTGTAGTGTGTGACTGTGTATGCTTGTGGTGTGTGAAGGTATGTGTGAGTATGAGTGTGTTTGCATTGTGTGTGAGTGTGTGTGTATGTGTGTGAGAGTGTATGTGTGTATGACAGTGTGTGTGAGTGTGTGTATGTGTGTAAGAGTGTATGTGGGTGTGTGTATGTGTGTGACAGTGTATGTGGGTGTGTGTATGTGTGTGACTGTGTGTGTATGTGTGTAAGAGTATATGTGTATGTGTGTGTGTGTGAGTGTGTGTGTGTACAAAAGGGATTTTATGGAGTTAGTCTCATTCTTCTGAGTAGTATCTGACCCATGGTAAGCCCCCAATAAGTATTTATTGGGTAAGGAAAACCTGGGATGAAATAAAGAAAGAAATGAAGGCCAGGACGCGGAAGGAGCCTTACAGACTGAGCTGTGTCTTCCCCTCCCCCCAGCACGTTGAATTACAATTTATATGGTCTCAGAATGTGCTGGAGTTCAGCGCCATGATGAAGCTAAAAATGCAGCTTTTAGAATGACCTTAATCCAGCCTCACCGAGGCCCCTACAACAAGGGGATGGCTCCACACGGAGACGCCAGGGCACACTAGCAGTGGAGGCAGCAAATGAACAGCGTCTGAAAGTCTAAGAGAGGGGCAGGGGAGCCGGGAAGAGTTCGTATTTTGATAAGCTACAGCCTTTGCTGAGTAGTCTGATGGCCGAGGGACTCCTCCTGCTGCCCTGCTGTGAACTGCAGACCCCCGAGGGACTCCTCCTGCTGCCCTGCTGTGAACTGCAGACCCCCGAGGGACTCCTCCTGCTGCCCTGCTGTGACTGCAGACCCCCGAGGGACTCCTCCTGCTGTCCTGCTGCCCTGCTGTGAACTGCAGACCCCTCAGTGGCTATGCCTTTATTAACATGACTGCCTCCTGCATGACACAGAGTTCACGCTCATCTTCTTACCAAACCACAAGGTTTTCATGTTCTTAGGCTTTGCCATTTACCTCCTAGGCTCACGATAAATCTGACTACAGTGAGCAGCAGCCACACCACAGGCATAACCGTCAAATGAATGAGCTCACTCACTTTGAAACATTGTCACTTAGACTTTTAAGACGTGGGAAAAACCTTAGCCAAATTCTCTGCCAGGTTATACCCCGACTGACCGCTAGCTCAGTTCCCACCCGAAGCCTCAAGAGCGCGACCTTGACTGTTTACATTTCTCTTGGCTTGCCAGTCTCACAACTCTAATCAGAACTTAGTACCCTCACATCATTCCAGGGGACTGCTAGCTCTGAAGTCTTCCAAACTCAGTCCACAGATGGGTCCCCAAGACCAGTTACAGTGGTGACGCCATTTCTCCAACACCAGCTGTCTGCGTCAGTCTTTTCTTGACTGTGACAGATTACTGACAGAAGCACTTAAGAGAGGTGAATGCTTGCCTCAGGGTTTCAGAAATTTCAGTCGTGTGTGTGTGTGTGTGTGTGTGTGTGTGTGTGTGTGAAACATGTTGAAACTGGTTCAGTCCAGGATGGCAAGGATGTGTGGCAGAGGGAAATATAGTATGGATGTGGCCTAGGAACTGAGAAGAACTGGATAAGGGGAAGGTTTGAACTGTCAAGGCTCCAGCCTACTGATCTGCATCACGGAACCAGGCCTTAGAGTGTCCACGGCCTGCAAAGCAGCTAGTGGCACAGAAGCAAGCCTGTCACGCAGGAGCCTGCGGACACCACTTCACGGTGCTCTTTGACCTTTCTCCTAGCTTGACTAATCTTCAAGATTAGCTTAGGTGAGAACAAAGGAGATAAGGAAGAACAGAAGGGAAGGAACGGAGGAAGAAAACGGGGAGACAAAAACATAAAGAAAAGAGAAGAGTGAGGGACAGAGAGAAAGAGAGGGGGTGTGGTGGGGGAGAAAGGCCCAGTTATTTGTGGCAATGCTTAACAGTCAGTGTCGTTTCCCGGAAACTGAGATGATTCACTAGTTTTGAGCTATCTCTGAAATCAGAAGCAGAGCGGTTCCTGGCCAACTGGATTGTTTTATTAGCTCCTATTTTATCCTGCTTTGATTCCGGTGATAAATCACAGGATGAGTTCAGCAGCTCCTCCGTGTCAGGGAGAATAAATCTTCCCTGTCTCCTGGTCAAGAGCGGCAGCCACCCTCAGACGCCAGACAGAGGCCTGCAACCCGCCTGCCGACATCATGGAAAATGCCCTTTCAAGAGGAACATGGAAGATTTGGGGAACACATCCATATCCGCAGTTAGAAAATTTCAGGAAATCTAACACAGAGATTTATTAGATTATCACCTAGATTAAAAACCACTGCTCACAAGGCAAGCATAACGAGGGAACGTAGCCCAGAGAGGGGGCACAATGTCTCCTGGTTTTTACTCAGATGCGAATGATCGTTTTTTTTCTTTCTCATGATGTGTCTGGTGCCAGGGGGCACAGCCTAAGCTACATTTGTAGCTGTGCTGTCTTCCCTGGTCTTCCATGGCAAGTGCCTTATGCTACACATGGCCCAGAATCTGGTCACCCGTGAGACTCAACTCCATTCTATTTTCTCCTAATCTCAGGAGTTGTCCAAGTATGTTGATATGAACCGGAGTGAGAGGTCTTACCTCAGATGATATGTTCCTTTTTATCGCAGGTAGAGATGCAATATCTTAGCTCGGTTGAACCTATTCTGCAGTGGTGATTCCTGGCAGGTTATCCTGCTAGGAGGGGTGCACGGCTCAACCGCTTTTGCATTCCGCTGATTACTAGCTACTCACGTTGTCCCTGGGCAGCCCTATGTTCTTCTAAATTGAGCAAGAATTTGTACTAAAATACACAGCATGGGGGTTCCTCTAGGTGCCAAACATTGTGTGAGCCAGAGCCAGAAGACCATGTGAGGCTAGAGCTGTCCCTTTAGGAGAGAGAGAGAGAGAGAGAGAGAGAGAGAGAGAGAGAGAGAGAGAGAGAGAGAGAGAGAGAGAGAGAGAGAGAGAGAGTTTGGGAACAGCAATGGGTACGGAGAGGAGAGGATGAATGTGAAAGTTCTTGAACTTTGGTTGTTCATTGCCAATAGTGAGGCAGAAGGATGACCCCAGAGTCACTGTGGAAACTAGTTTGGTTTATTAAAAGTGTCCCAGAGGGAAACCAGAGTCACATAGAAATGCATATTGTATATGTGTGCTATATATACACACGCATATGCAAAACTGTCAGTGTGTTGGGGACAGGTGTGGCACCGAGTCTGGTAGACTAGTGACTTTGAGCCTAGAGACAGGTAAACCTTAGGAGACCTTGCTGCTACTAATCAAGAATGTAATACGCACGTACTCCATAGTATAGTCAAAATTCCAGTTATTAAAAGGGCAGCTTTTGTTTTGTCCATAAAAGGATGGCCAATGTGTTTAATTCTTGCCTTCAAGCTCTTTAAATTTTTCTTTTTTGGGAAAAATGAACAGGCCCAGAGCGTTCGGACAACCGAGCACATACAGGATGGACGCTAGCAGGAGAGACGCAGACTATGACAAGCCCCAAGGAGCCTCCCTCTCCCATCTTCATCCCCGTGGGTCACAAACACAATCAGGTCAAATGGCGGCGCCCCTGTAGGTCCCTCAAGGCTCTCTGGAGGTGAAGATCCAGCCTCGCCTCGTCTCATTTTCTCTGTCGTCTACATCTTTGGACAGACACCTTTTGAACGTTCTCTGTGGCATCCCCTTCAGACCCAGCGGCTCCTGGGGATGAACGGGCATTTGGAAGGACAGTTGAAACATCCCATCGAGCGAACTCAGCTTCTCCTGAAGAGAGCATCTCAGAGTCGCGGATTCCCAGCAGTCCCTGAGCATTGTGCTTTTTTAAATAAAAGATGAAAGCCAGTAAATACAGTGAGCAGGGAAACTGGATGCTCTGTCTCTCCCGATGGCGTTGCCTCTCGCACTGGGCTAATGACAGGAATGGTGAGTGGTCTTCAGGTGGTCTATAACACCCTGGTCTCCACTGTCTGAAGCACAGGGCAGAGCGACAGCCCTTGAAAGTCTTCCTGGAGAAAGAAACTGCAATAAAATGCCCTGCGGCCCCACCCCTGTTGTATAGTTCTGGTTTTTTGGCAATGAATGAAACATTAAGAAGGAACTTGAAGTAACAGTGAGTATTTATACTTGAACTTAATTTTGGGATATTCTCATGATTTTGAGTGTCTTTTTCTGTTTAAGACAAAGTCCTTCCCTGGGGGGGGGGAAAACCACAACATTCCTCAAGAAGAAATAAAGAAAACAGTTCAGCTGAGGGCTACATCCTATGTATAGAGTGAGTGTGTTCTCCACACAGCTCTGCTTGTGGAACACAAACTGTTTTCTCAAGTCCTGAGTGACCTCCAGCCCCCCCCCCCCCCCCGTCCCCCATTTCAGAACACACAGGTCACCTGGAGAAAGAGGATCCCTAGAGAGGAAATGCCACCATTCCACTGCCACGTCTTAGTCTATTTGGGCTGCTCTGACAAAAGCTCTTAGCTGAGACAATTTATGCATGACAGAAGTTATTGTTCCTGGTTCTCGAGACCGGAAAGTCCTAAATCACGGTTCTAGTAAATTCTTGAAGTCTGCTGAGCTCTTTCTCTACGCTCCAAAGATGGCGCTTCTCCTCAGGAGGCGCGCGTCCAAGGCCAGGTCTACGTACACATGCTACTGCGTTTTCTTGTTGCTCTCTCTCTTGTGCATTGATGAATTTTCTACAGTTGTGTGAATTTTCTCTTCTGCTTTGCAATCTCCTATAATTTCCAGGAGTTACTCAATAGACAATCACTTTTGAAAATCAAATTAAGAAGATGTGTCATGGAGCTTATTTTCTTTTAAGTTAAAGTTGGGGCCGGAAGGATGAGTCAGTCGGTGAGTCCGGTGTACCAGCAGGAGTCTTGACACTGTGTCCTCCGCATCCAAGGAAAGGCTGTGCGGGGTGGCGCACATCTACAGTCCGAGTGCTGTGCAGGGTGGTACACATCTCCAATCCCAGTACTGTGCGGGCTGGTGCACATCTGTGATCTCTGTGCTGTGTGGGGTGGTGCACATCTGTAATCTCTGTGCTGCGTTGGATGGTGGACATCTGCAGTCCCAGTGCTGTGCAGAGTAGGGCACATCTGTAGTCCCAGTTCTGTGCAGAGTAGGGCACATCTGCAGTCCCAGTGCTGTGCAGAGTAGGGCACATCTGTAGTCTCAGTGCTAGTGAGGTGGCGATAGGGAAATCCCTCAAGCTCACTTGAATTCATAAGCTATAGGTTTAGAAAGAGATCCTGTCTCAAAAGGACAGGGCTCGAGTGATTGAAGAAAACATGTAACATTGACTTCTGTCCTCCACATAGATGTCCACACACATACATACACATATGACCATAAAGCCTTACCCCCCCCCACACACACGTATGTACACACACACACATGCACACACATATACACATATACACATGCATGTACACACACACATACACACACACACACACACACAC